>NC_138050.1:41381492-41981492 GCF_964194185.1 Rhinolophus hipposideros | reverse complement strand
ACCATAGAGCACATCAAATGAGCTAAGACGAGGACAAGGCAGAGATATCTGATCTTTGCATTTGCTTGGGACTTGATAGCAGGTCAAGCAGGTACAGGAAACAATTTTCTCTCAGGAACCACCAAAGAATCAAAGGATTTTCCTGCTTTGCCTTTTTAGAAAACACAAGTTTCCATTCTTTGTGGCCATGTGTATTATATTCCTCAGCTACTAGAACTGTTATGAGATTGTAAATGCAGCGCTAAGGCAAAGAAATCAGAAAGTTATAGGTGCCAACCCTGTGAAATTGTTAATATGAGTCTTCACATTCCAGACTGATCACTCTATGGGCTTCCAGCTCTAAGTGGAAGAGAAATGTGAGAAGCAGATGCCATTCTCTTTTTCCAAAATTAACTTCAGGTTAGCTTTAATAGACCATGATAGCACACCACACAAAGTCAGAAGATACTCTATAGGATAGTAGCTTGCAACCTTAACTAGGTGTCTTCACTGTACTGGCTGGGGGTCTTTGAATCCTGCCAGGCCTCGGGGACTTCCGTCTGCTCAGTCTCTGTCTTTCTCCATTTCTTACTCCCTCTTTCCTTGATGAAATCAATGCATTATAGTAATAAATGATCAGACCTTGAACCTTGTCTCTGTGGTGAAAAGAAGTACAGCTCTGGGCTGGCCTTACGCATAGGTAGCTTTCATGGTTGGCAGAGAGAGGAATGAGAAGGCTCAATGCTCTGGCAAATCCCCACTCATGGCTGTACTAGATGTTCTCAGAAAAAGTCATTGCTTTAACACAAAGCTTTTCACCCATTAAATACAAAAGGCCTTCCAGGTAGTGTGCTTTGTGTTGTTATCATTTATACCCCAGGATGATATAAACAAAATATAAACAAAATATAATTTTAGGTTTTTATTGAGGCTAAGGGAAAGCCTCGGGCACTAGGTGCTTACAGTTGAGAGACTGGGGGGATACTTGGAGGATGAGTGAATAGATTGGAGAGGCTGTTTTTTAAACCAACCAACCAACCAACCAACCAACCAACCAACCAACCAACCAACCAACCAACTCTCTTAAGTTTGTGGAACTTAGATTGGCTCTCTCAGCAATATTATTTTAGTGTCTTTGTGTTTTGTTTTCTGATGACCTATACAAGGAATCTTGCATTATTGCCATTGTTTAATCTCTCCAGATATGCGAGGATTCTCTTTGTAGCCTCCTTTCTGGAGATCAGTTTTCAGAGAATGAAATTTCCATTTTCGAATGACAAGGACAGTGACACTCTCACTAGGAAGAGAAGTTGCAAGTAAAAACATCTTCACTGCTACCCACGATAATAGTTTAGGAAATGAAAGAGAGAAAAAAGAGGGCATCTTAAAGATGAATATACATAGTGAGGCCATGTAACTAGATAAAGGAAAACAAAAGGATTTTGAACTGTATAGTCTTTTTTGAACTTAAAAATCTTATGGTAATAAACTTGTTTTTTAAGAGTTAAATTGATAAATTGTTTTAGAGAGTTTTTTTATGATATTTGCTCTAATGAACTTATTGCAAATATCATTTTTGCAATAGTATGTGTTTGTTGCTTAGTGATTTACAAGTCTTTCCCCATCACTTCAAATATTTTTGTGTTGCAAGAAATTTAGATTTCTAAAGCTTATTAGATTGGCCAGAGAGAAAGCTTATCAATTTGGAAACATTAAAGGTAATGCTGATTTTTGTGTGGGGTGTGGGAATTCTTGGAGGTGAAATGTAAGTACCAGGAAATCCCAGAAAGCCCCACTGCAGGGGAAAAACATTTCATGTTTGTTAAATTAAGAAATGGCATTTGACATTGAGCTTTTCCTCCTTAACTCACAAACTGCTGAGTTAACTCAAATCTGTACTAATTGGGGGTTTTGTTTGGCTCAAAATTATAGGCTCTTTTACAAAAGGCACAAACGTCCATATATTACACGCCATTCCTAATTATAAAGTACAAATGACAGTTTCGAATTGGCACAATGTCCCATTTCAGATATCACACGTGGTAGTAAGTTCAATAAAGACAAAATATATTGAAGGTACTGAAAGTGTAAAATTTTCGTTTGTCACATATACTTCATACATTTCACATTTGAGTTTCCTACTGTAGGTTTTTATGTTGTAAAATAAAGCCAATTTCATACTTAGCCTATGTGACCAGAAGAGTGACCTCTTCTGAGATTCCAGGACTTTGGGGATTTTGTGACATTGAAAATCATAGCATTAACAGAAACATTTCATTCTTTTAATACAGCCCAGTCCTAGAGAGGTTAGTTATTTAACTCGAAGAGTATGCCCTTGCTAGGACTGAAAACTAGGAACTCAGAAGCAATCCTTTGCTCTTTGGAGAAAAGCATGAAAGGTACTTTTATCTCCACTCTGAAGGGGGGTTTGATCACCTATATACAACACCTATATACTTAACACCAGTTAAGTATCCTGACCCTACTTAACTGGTATCAGCAATTCCTGCTCTTGTATTCTTATAACGAACTGGGAAGACATGAAGACAGAATATCAGAATCAATAGTAGGGAGATTTATTCTCAGGATCCCATGTTCTGACCTGTTCTATGTTGTATGGATTAAAATAATGATAGGAAAGAATTTTACTAACTGACTCACTTACATATCTATACCTCATTTCTCCTCAGAACATTTTAAGTTGCTGTCAAGAATACAAAGAGAAAAAACAAGAAGACAGAACTGACTGACATTTAACCACTTCTTTTCATTTGGAAAAGTCCAAATAAAAAAAAAAATCAAAGTTTTGGCATTGTCTCCATATTCCTTCTTTTATAAGGAGGAATTCATCATTTCAGTTATCATTTACCTCTACCTGAAACCTTCTTTAGTTGAGGCTTTTCTTTAGAAATTAGTAATGCTGATCTTCTCTTCATGACATGGCTCTATAGCTCTGTCCACTTAATCTTGTCAAGGATGTGAGTTCTAGATTTTAAGAGTAAAGAAGGGTATTTGAAAGCATCTAGTCCAGACTCTTCATTTTATACACTGTGAGGAAACATAGGCTTGAGTGTTCAAATAACTAGTCTAAGGTTACTCAGACACCTCGTAACAAAGACAAAACCAGATTCCACACAATCCCCCGCCTTTTTACCTACCCTAAGCTATTTCTCTTAATTCTCTAAATTTTCCATATATTCAGTTTATTCCTCCTAACGATTGGTCTGCATGAGTGGATACTACCATGAATTATAATCCTAATAGAGTCAACTCGAACTTTGTGGGGAATTCAGATACAATCTCAGTGTTGTCAGGGACTTCACTCAATTCAATTTATTTTTCAGTATCATCTTTGATTATTAGACACCTGTCCTCTGCTTGAATTATTACCATGCCAGAGAATGCTTGGACTTCTCAGACAGGCTACTTCATAATGAGCAGGACCACTTATGTGAAGAATTCTACATAATTTTGAGCAAAATATGCCAACCTATTAAATTCTACTAATTGGCCAAGGTTTGTTTCCCAATAAGAGAAAAATGGCTCACTTCTCTACACTCCCCCTTCCCGCAATAGAAGACTCCCTTGAGTCTCAGTACTTGAATCTTGGAAATTTAATAAGGCATTTCCATCCCAGAAGACATTCAAAGACAAATCTCAAACCTAAGACGTGTCTCCTGTTCCTGTGAGAATGACAGTTGCCATGGGAATGGAGAGAGGGGTTGCTGTCCTCAGGCACTCCATGATTTCATCTCAGCCCAGCTCCTGCTGGGACGTAAGTGCTTGCTAAGATTTTTATAGAGGTCTATCAGCTGGGCCTAGCAGAGGAAGTGCTTGGTCCCTCTGCACCAGAGCAAGGGAACATGATTTATTTAGTGCTTATTGAGTGGCTCTAATGTCCTTGCCTTGCCTCCCTCACAGAATAGCATAGAAAATCTGATTTTATTATAACTCCAGGCTCCTGTTTTCAGTAATAATTCTTGGGTAGATTTTAATAGTTTATAATTAAAAGAAGAGAGCACTTCAATAAACCTTCAGCTGATCAAGCGTCCACAGATCCAATGGGTGCATCTAAAGTGCAGGTCAGACCCTAATATCATGTTCATGATTTTTTTGTGGCTGTAAACATAAGGAAGCAGCTCAGACTGGCTTCAACAGGATCTTTAGAGTGACTCACCCAGTGTTGGGAATTTCAGCTGAGAATACAGTTAGTGCAGCAGGCTATTTTGCAAACTAATGAGAAACCTGACTCTGTTCTTGGAGGGAGACATCACCCAGAAGACAACACAGCCATATTTACATAAAGGGGAGACTGGGAGCCTAAAATAGGCAGCCAGGAGCCACCTAATGTGAAATCCAAGGCTGGATTTTGTATTGATCTTGGAGTGGGGTGGGGAAGAACATTCCTTGATAGTGAAAGCCCCATCTCTAGAGACTCCATAGCACTCGAGGGAGGACTCCAGCCCATCCATCATCATCATTTTGTCAGGAAATAGGAAAATTGGACCTACGATAAGTCCTCAAATAGGGCCAGCAATATCTTTGCCAGTTTATAGTCAGAACATGAGCTGGCATCATCAAAATCAATGTTTTGCCGTGGTGCTGTTGGTTATGTGGATGTGGTCAAGTAGTAGACCGTTTCTTAAACACTTCCTGAATACATTCTTACATAAAAAGAGCATCATTCTCTTCCAGAATGTCAGTATTTGGTAGCTCTAGTAATTCTTTGGAAATTTTAGAGTCCCTAATAAAAAGCCATTTTTCTTGATTAATGGGGAGATTTGTCATTCAGGTCAGAAATTTTCTGAAAACCAGTATGTTACCTGCCAGTCCCTCACTACTAGGCTGTTGAGGTCTGTGATGTGCTTGTCATATATTATGAGTAGGGCTTTTAATATTTGTTAGAAATTATTTAAGGTACCCAGAAATATATAAAACTAATACAGTGAAATCTCATGATCCATTATCCAGCATAAGAAATAAAAAATGACATATAAATTTGAAGCATTTCTATACTACCCCCAATCTCATCTTCCCAGGCTCCTGAGAGTAATCTCTATTCTGAATCACATGCTTTTATTCTCAAGCATTTATTTGTAAAATGAGTGCACAGTATTGACTTGAATGTTTATACACTTTATATGAGATATTTTGCACATTTTTTTCTGTAATTTTCTTTTTCCACAGCAATGTACATGAAGATTCATCCACATTGATAAATATAGCTCCAGCCCATTCATTTTCATTTATGATTAGTATTAAATTTATTTTTTCATTCTTCTAGTGACAGATATGTGGGTGGTTTTTATTTTGAAAGTAAAAAATGTATTCTTTCAACTTTACTAGATATTATCAAACTGTTCTTGAAAGGGGTTATACTAACATATACTCAGAAGAGCAATGTATTAGAGTTTCCATTGTTTCACATCCTCATTAATATCTGCTACTGTGAACTCTTTAAAATTTTGCCAATCTAATGGTATCTCATTATGGTTTGCATACTCATTTCTCTGACTTCTAGGTTGTTTAATCTTCCTTTGAACCTTGATTTCCAA
Source organism: Rhinolophus hipposideros (assembly GCF_964194185.1). Lineage (NCBI taxonomy): Eukaryota > Metazoa > Chordata > Mammalia > Chiroptera > Rhinolophidae > Rhinolophus > Rhinolophus hipposideros. The sequence goes on along the minus strand of NC_138050.1, from coordinate 41,975,958 downwards.
GCATTATCTTCTTCATATTTAACTGGTGGTTTAAAAACATAATTAAATATATTATTGATAAGATTTTCTTTTTTTATAATACATTTGCCATCCCAATTTCCTTCTCCATTTCTTATATTAAACATTACTCTTCTCTCTCTCTCTCTTTCACACACCAACACACACACACACACACACACACATACACACACATCAATATTTTCACTGGTGTGTATATTTAGATTTCTCATTAAACAAAGAATGTGTGAAAAAATTTCCATTTTATTTTTTATTTGATGAGAAAACAAGATTCTTATTTTTATTTCTATTTGAGGAGAAAACAAAATGAATTTTTACTTTTTACTTCTACTTGGCGGGGGGAACTTGATGGGCTTTCTAATATTTGACCCCTTTTTGCATAAAATAAAACCAAAACTCTAGCTCTGTTCATGGGGCTTCTTTGTAATTCTTTGCAAGTATAGATGTACACATTGTACATATCTTCGTATTTACTAGAATTAAATAATCAGATATTTTAGATGTGTGTGGTTTTAGGAGTTTCTCCCTTTAATATATTTCCATCCATGAAATGAAATGTTACTTGTAAAGATCACAAAAGTGTATTCCAGGTAATCTATGTCTGATTACACCTGATTTTCTATGCATTTCTTACTTAACGCCTGGATTCTGTCCAAAGATTAATATTGAAGGGGTAAGTTTTACTCTATTCCATGTAGTCAATTTAATATAGTCATAGAGAGAGAGGGAAGATGTTTTCCTACAGGAATTTCAGCAGAAGTGTTGGAGTTTAAATTTCATGTGTGGCTTTTCCTTTGTGAGGATTAGCTGCTGTACAAATCTGGAAAAAAAATGCTAAGGAGAAGTAAAATTTTAGCGATAGTGTAAAACCAAGGGTGGCTTTTGAGTCACACTTAATAGGAATATAGAACTCTTTACACTTTCCAAGTTTCCCCCATTCTATTGGGACTGTTAAGCTGAAATAATAATCTCTTTTCCGCCTTAAATAATTCTTGTCCTACTTTTAAGACTGCTAGGGGAATAAAATAAAACACATGCAAAACTTAACATCAGCATTACTAAAACATATGTGACAGCATGCAGAAACTCCACAGAACTTGTAAAAATCCATTTAAGAGCACAGAGAAAATCACCGAAAATACAGACAAAAATATATTTAAATGAAAATCACGGACAGCATAAAACTCAAGATTTACTTTTGGCTTTGTCATTGCCCAAACCTGTGCCTTCTGTGTAGTCATTCCTATCTACTTGAATTTCAGTCTGACCCTTCATAGAGTTGAGATATTGGGAATATCATGGTTATTTTCCTAATATTCTTAAGCCAAATGACAGAAAGTGGCTAAATAACTCAAGAGGAATTACTGCTCTGACAAACACTAATAAAACACAAGACGGTATGGCTCTTGTGGAGTCATGGAACTGGCATCAGATCTAAGTTCACTTGCAAAACACACAAGTTTATGATTATCGACTGTTCTCCCCGGATCCATATTCTATGGCCAGATTCCCTTGAGTAGATCTAGATCACTTAATCTTCCCTTCACCCTTGGCTTCCAAGCATCATTTTCTTCATATTAAACCAGTGGTTTAAAAACATCAACTTCTATATGCAGTGGATTTCCTTCCATCCTAAAATCTAATGGATTTCCCTTGTGAGAGCTCAAAGTGGTAGAAAATGAGGTGCTACAAATCAATGGACTTGAAGATTTCTCTCTTCAATACTGAGGTCACTTTCTTAATTCTCACAGTTCCAAGCAGTGAAACAGTTCCTAGTCCTTGACATTGACCTTTGGGCTTGGGTCCATAATCTTCAGAACTGGGAGTCAGCCCAAGTATAATTCCTGTCTGGCTGCAGTCCAAAAGTTTGGTAAAGCTCCTAGCAAAAAAATATCTACAAACAAACAAAATTAACTAGTACATTACTTCCATGTCATTTGAATTTAAATCAGAATAATTACTGTTAAAACAACATATACAAATATCTAAAGAATTTTTTATTTGCTAAAAGATGTACTTTAGCAACATGATGGTTTTTAGGAACATAGTGGGTTAGGTTTTATGGAATTTTTTGTATGACCTCTTATTAAACTTGCTTCCATAACCACCCTTGACAACAACACTGTATAAGGTTGTGGTCAGGGAAAACATCGTGCAGCCTCTGCCATCTCAGAGCCCCATGTTCACAAGGGCCCTGTGCTTGGTTGAATGCTCTGTTGCAGCCTTCTTGAAATTCTTGATAATTTTATCTATGAACTTGAGATTTGTAAGTGAAATTTGATGGGATAATGAAGCATGAACATGAGAAAAGGAGATACTTACCCCCATTGTTTGTCTCCCTGTATACGTGTTCACCATGAGCCCATAATTCCAGGGGAGCCACAATGCATGGGAATTCACTACCCTGATTCCCCCAAAATAAGACGTAGCCAGACCATCAGCTCTAATGCGTCTTTTGGAGCAAAAATTAATATAAGACCTGGTATTATATTATATTATATAATATTTTTAATCTTATATTAATTTTTGCACCAAAAGACGCATTAGAGACTATTGTCCAGCTAAGTCTTATTTTCGGGGAAACACGGTAATATTCAAAGTGAATGCGAGGTAAGCTTCTTATGTCCATGGCTGAGCAAGGGTGCTGACAGCCTCAAGGGGCACTTTCCATTAGAACCAGAACTTGCTTTGAACTCAGAAGGAAGGCAATTCCATCTAAGGAACACCAAAAACCAAGGAACCCTATTACAACCATTCTTATTTGTGTTATTTCCCTGTATTGGCAACTTACGTTAAAAATGACGACATGAAGAAATGGTAGGACAACCCAGAGTTCCTTTTCCTTTCAGTCTTTTCTTACTCATCAGTAAACCAAATGTGGAGACTGTGTTTATTAATCAAAAAGCGAAATTTAAAAAGTTGAGTAAATTTTGTGCAGCCTTTTTACTGTCCTGGTAAGAACAAAATGCATATGTATGTGCAAGCTGCAAAATGCAAATTGTATGCATTTGGTGATTCTCCATACAAATTCAACGCTCTTATAGTTGCATTTTAAATTTGTATTGCACAATATAAAAATGAATGGTAACATTCATGTTAATAATTCAAAATGTTAATTATTTTTTACTTAGAGCAACATTAAAAGCAAATTAGGAACTCCATGGTATACCAAGCGAGTAAACACAGGAAAAAAGAGGAAAAAAATGAGTGCTTTGAACAGCAAATTTTTCCTATTTTTGAACAAGAAGACTCACATTTTCGTTTGTATTGGACCCTGTGAATTATGCTAGTTGATTGTGAGATGAGCAGCGGAAAATAAATAGACATAGACAGTAATGATTAAGGGTATAAAGATATTGCTGAGTGTCTCCTTCCATCAGATAAGGAAGAGTGGGGGAAGGGTATAAACCCATTTTAAGTGAAGAGGATGGACCCCAAAGACCCACTGGGCTCTGTGGCCTGAGTTTGTTCAACTGGCTCCAAAGCAGAGAGCAGGGTCCTTCAACTGCCTCCCAATCCTGCTCTGGGTAACTCCCACTGGCTGGCCCATTTGCCATCTTTTGATCCCTAGTCTATTGCGGTTAATATAACAAGTACAGATGAGCAAAAAAGCGTCTGATAGCCAGATGCTTTAGCTTTCATCTGTTTCTAAGGAAGGGCCCTCTCAGCCCAGGAGAAATAGGTAAATAGCGATAGGAGGGCTTTGCACTGAAAGAATTTGTCATTCTTTATTTTTTCAAAAAAAATTTTTAAAGGTTTTGTAAAGTTAGGTTTATAAGTTATATTTTATTTTACCTAATAAACTTTTATTGTCACTCATAGTCATTCATAGTTTTGCACTTATTATTTCTCCCACTTAAGCATAACATGGTTACATGCCTGGGGCTTTCCCTCCAAAACTATGCTTTACTGTTATTTTTGAAGTTTTGGATGTCTACTTTCTTCAATGGTGCCGGTTCAGGTCTCTTTTTCCTGCCATGTTCTCATCTGGTATTGCCTCCTGTCTTTCTCCCATGCATTTGCGACTGACAGAGAACTAAGGATTTTTGATCCTTCATTTTCTATCTACCAGCAATTTCCCAGGAGGCCCTAAAAAAGCCAGTTAACCTCTTACTGTCTGTGCTTCTTTATGTGTTAAATGGGACTCATAACGTTTATGATGTAAGGGCATTAAGCAGATGAATTATTTAATGTTAGATGATCTATAATCTGCCACACAGTATTATTTGGAAGATGCCCATACATTATTCATTTCTGAATGCACTTATCATACATTATTAGAGTATACAATCTCTCACAAATTTCAGGTATTACACACACTTTTTAATAGGTGGCAATAAGATACATACTGTGGGCTATTTTTAGCTAAAGTGAGTTGATCTAAGTGACCCAGAATGAAATGTTTTAGAGCTCTATAAAAACGATGAAATAACTGAATGATAAATATTACTGTATTGATCTGTAGTTCAGTAGACCCTGGGCATTCAAGGATGTAATATCATAGTTTGTGTTCTTTTTAAGCAAATTCAGAGGTTTATGTCACAGAGTGATCTACAGTTTTGCGGTGGCATGAATTTAAATTGGATACATGAAGAGCTTGATATGTGGGAGCCAGTCACAGCAGCGTTGAGGGAAGCTTGCTGTCTTCTCTTCATACGTGGCTTACCTTAGCCCTGTTCCCCTCTCCTCAACACAGTAGCTGTTCTTAAGTGATAAAACCTTAGTGTATTTGTGAAAAGTGGCTCTTCTGGGACAAATAAACCATTTGTAGTGCTGGTGATGAAACTGAACAAGTCTAAGCAGTATTTATTCTTAGCCAGAAAAGAGATTTTTAATAAATTAGAGTGGAATGTTGAATTTGGCAGACTTAAATCCATGATACAATAGAGTCCACCAAATGGGTACATGGGAACCAGAAAAATCATGTCATTGAATTATTTTAACAAGAATTCTCACCAAATAGAAATTTTATTCATTTTATTTTCACATTTTTACTCTTTTTTAGAAATGACTAATCTGAGGGTCAGAAAAGGAGTTTTCAATTTTCTTTTCTTTTTTAATTAAAATGTATTGGGGTGACAAGGGTAAGTAAAGTTATATAGGTTTCAAGTGTACAATTCTGTAATACATCCTCTATATGTCACGTTGTGTGTTCACCACCCAGAGTCAGTTCTCTTTCCATCACCATGTATTCGATCCCCCTTACCCTCATCTACCACCCCCCTCCTCCCTTACCCTCTGGTAACCATTAAACTATTTTCTGTGTCTATGAGCTTTTGTTTCTTTGTTTGTCTTGGTTCTTTGTTGTTTTCAGTTTTATATCACACATATCAGTGAAATTATATGGTTCTTGACTTTTTCTGTTTGACTTATTTCGCTTAGCAAAAAATCTCAGGATCCGTCAATGTCGCAAACGGCACTATTTCATCTTTTCTTATGGCAGAATAGTATTCCATTGTGTATATATACCACAACTTCTTTATTCAATCATCTATCGAAGGTCACTTTGGTTGTTTCTATGTCTTGGCCACTGTAAATAAAGCTGTAGTGAGCATTGGAGCACATACATCTTTAAGGAGAAATGTTTTCAGAACTTTTGGGTATATACCCAGGGGAGGGATTGCTGGGTCATATGGTAATTCTATTCTTAATTTTTTGAGGAATCTCCACACTGCCTTCCATAGCAGCTGTACCAATCTGCATTCCCACCAACAGTATAAGAATGGCTATCATCAACAAGACAAATAATAAGTGTTACAAAATTGTACACCTTAAACCTATGTAACTTTACTAACATTTGTCATCCCAAAAAAATTTACTAAACAAAAAAGAAAGACAGAAATTTAGGAAAAGAAAAAGAAAAGAGACAACTGTTGCAGAGGCTGTGGAGTTTTCAATTTTCAATTTTACTTTATAGCATTTTATGGGAGAGGTTATATGTTATGGTAGTATTATAATTATTTTTTCTGTATTTTGTAGGAGAACATCACATAATCTTCAAATGAAAATGCTATGTCATTTTAGACATTTGAACCATTAAACTATTTTGTTTTGTATCGGCACTTCAGAAATAATGTTAAAAATAGAATACCTCACAGGTTCTATTGTTCTTAACTTTGAAATATTTCAGGGTTTTCTCAAAGAGTATTTTGTGTAACAGTTGCCCTCCTTGAAGAAAGAATTTTATGACAAATTGATCTTTAGAAATATGCCATGCTTTGTTCCCAACTTAGAGAGTCAAAGAGCATACTCACCTACTCATTAAATGTGCTGAGCACCTCTATAGTTTTATCTTTTATGGTTCAATTTTATGTAATCCTAATCCTAGGATAAACAATCTTCCAGAGATTAAAATAGAGAACAATTTCTAATGTCTTATGAAGCCAACATAACCTTGATGTTACAATAAAGAAAAAATTGTATTTTTACCAGTTTTTAATCTCATCCTGCAAGTTAGCACAAATGTTGTCATTCATTTTCACAGCAGAAGTGTGAAGGAAAATGCTGCCAAAATGTATCCAATGGTCACTATAGAATGGACACAAAGCCCTCTAACCATTGAAATGTAGTCACAAGTAAAAGCTTCCCAAAGTGAACAATTTTTGTGCTAGAACATTTTCACCACTAAGTTTTGTTGAGTGGAGACAAAATATACCTGAATTTTCTTTTGTAGACTTCTGAATTGGTTTAATCTAAGAATTGTAAGGCAAAATATATAAAACTTTGATCCATTTGCAACTGGTTTTACTATTGAGCAATTCTCTGTTGTGTGACTGCAATTATGATACATGATCCTCCAGTTCAGTCTTTTTCACCAAAGCAATCTTACTGTCTGTAAAGAATTGACTACATAATAAACTTTATAAAGTCAAACTTAGAAAATACATTTATAGAAAGAAAAATCCCTTTTCTCATTCAGAACTTCGGACAGTGTCTATATAAAAGTTAGTTTAAAAATGTTTAAAAATTCTACATTTTGCTTTGATTAGTTGTATCTTTGTTCTTCAGTGAGATTTGCTTAAAGTTCTCTTGCTTGTTACTCATTCAAGTTTTGACATCATGCATCCATTTTCCCTATATTTTGAGACAATCTATATTATTTTAATTATCTATCCTCCAAAGATTTAAAAACTTCATCTCCAAATTGCACTGCAGTAATTTCAGATAACCTTGAAAAATTTTTTTCTGTTTCAGTCATGCTTGTCGGTATATTTACATTTTCCATATTCTCTTTAGTCAATATTGGTAATAATAATTTTTCTAAAGAGTATCATTTTTTTAGATTTAGAGAAATCCAATAAATATCTATTATTCATGGTTATATAAAATAACCCTATACTCTTTCTCTCTAACCTTTTCCTCATGATAGGAAGGAAAAAGAGGGAAAGGAGAAAGACAGTAAAAAGTAGCAAAAGCATATGTGCACTGAAAAAGACCCACTGTGGGAGAGTGAAATATACAAAGTTGTTTTATTATTCCTTTTTACAGACTTTCTTTTTTTATGGATGTAACATTGGTTAATAATATTATATAATTTTCAGTTGCACAACATTATAATTTGATATCTGTTTACATTACAGTGTGCTCACCACCAAAAGTCTAGTTTCCATCTGTCACCGTGTAATTGACTCCCTTTACTGATTTTGCCCTCCTCTAACTCCACTCACCCTCTGGTAACCACCAGTCTACTGTTTGTGTCTATGAGTTTGTTTTTGTTTCGTTTTGTTTGTTTGTTTGTTTTCTATTTCACATATGAGTGAAATCAGAAGTTTTTGTCCTTTCCTTCTCACCTATTTTACTTAGCATAATCCCATATGATCCAGCATTCCTCTTCTGGTTTTATCTCAAGAGTATGAAAACACTAATTTGAAAAAAATATATGCACCCCTATGTTCATTGGAGCATTACTTACAATAGCCAAGATATGGAAACAGCCTAAGTGTCCATTGATGGATGATAAAGAAGATGTGGTACATATTCACAATGGAATATTACTCAGTCATAAGAAAGAGATAAAATATTGCCATTTGCAACAACATGGATGGATCTTTAGGGTATTATGCTAAGTTAAATAAGTCAGACATCTTTTTTTTAAAGGAAGGTAACAGTTGATAAAGCAAAGGGTGGGCTTTTATAGGTTTAGTTAGGTAACTCAGCCAAGTTTCTTCAGCTATAAAAAAAGATTTACATCAACTATATATAACTTTTGATATGAAGATTAAGTAAAATATTCTATAGTTCTCTGAAATATAATCCTACATAAACATAAACTAGTAATAATATTTTATGAATTTTATATGTTCCAATCCTGACTTGTTCTCCTGTAACAAGGAGGAAATTTAAAAATTTAAAAAATAAAAATTTCATGTTTAAATTCTGTCTTTTATTTTGTGTTGGGAAAGATGAACAAAAACAATACAAGTTATTGATGGCAGATTCTGGCTGACCATAGGGACTGTCCCCCCATCCCTAAAAGGCATTGTAAGATCAGTTAACATATTCATTATTACTGATAAGGAGTTATAACCACCAATATAATTTTCTAGACTAATTTTTAAAGAAAACTTCAGCAAATAATTATAGCTTTGTAATGGCTACTATCATCCTTAAAAGAATCATTACTAAGTGTGAGAAGAGGAATAGCGATTTAAAAGATGTGACACCTTGATAAGAAACTTGTTCAAAAGAGAGAAAGATATTGACCTACAGTCCAACTGTCTCTCTACTGTTTATTAATCTCTCTGTATATATACCCTTCTATCTAATTCCCTACTATGACCTGGGCAATTTGTGGTTGGTTCTATGGTAATTTCTGCTAGAAAAGTTATTTGCTTTCTTTCCCATCTACTTTTAACATCATTTCCCTATTGTTTTGCATTTTACCTATTATTTTGTTATCAGTGGCAAAATTTGATTTATCTATTTTTAACATCATTTCACCTATTTTGTTACTGTCTTGCTGGTAAAATGAATTTATACTTCCTGAAAGCAATCATTTTAGATACTCCACAAATTTCCCTACTTCCTCTTACTGATACAAGCATTTCTGTGGGTAGCAATAGTGTTTTGGTCATTAAGAGCATGAATTGAGAACCAAGAAGAAAATAAAAGGTGTACTTAATTGAAGCCCAAAATATTAGCCCATGGAAATATCATTCTGCAGCTCATTAAAACAGCTATAGAAGTGTATATTTCTCTGGAGAAAAATAACCAAATGAAATACCCATTCTCCATGCTATCCAAAGGCATCAATTTACATAGCAAGAGAGAGTGTGAAGAATGGGGAAATGTTATTGGTACTGTAGAAATTTGTGAATTAATCTGCATATCAGATGTCCCAAAACTGAGCATATTACATTAAAAATGACCTTCATGAATTATGAGTTTACTTTGGAGAGTGTATGACAAGGAGAACCATCTCCTGAATGTAAAATATTTAGATAAGCAGAGGCAGCAGCAGCACAATCATGTCTGTGCTATAGAAGTATAAATCTAATTTTCTCATATCCTTCTTTTTCCCCCCCGGGTAACCCAATTTCTTAAGATAAAACAAATGAGATGTTTCAGCAAAGACCAAGAAAATCAGGTGAACAAATGTAAATAATTGACCTACATCATGAGCCACAAAGAGTTACATGTCACTTGGGAAATTAATATTTGTATAATATTTAATTTACAAGCCATCTTGAACACTGGATCCTTACATTCTTCTTATACTGGAAGTATTATTTTGATTACTTTTCAACTTTTCAAATAAATGAACAAGCTAAGACTCAGAGATATTAAGTGACTGGTCCTTTGCTTTATTGCTACTAAGCACAGAATTGAGACACAAACCCAGGTGGCCTAGCTCCAAATCCAATGCTTTCCCTGCCTTCAGCAGTTACTAGTGTTGTGGGAAGTGTGATCCACCCATATGAAGTGATAGAATACATAAAGGGAGTCCTGGGTGAGTGCCCTCACTCTGCTGACAAAGTACAATTGGTGGGTCCAGATGGCATATTTGACTACTAGTAGTTGACTCTGAAGCAATTCTGAGACTAGTAGCATGAAGGATTCTCATCGACCTTATATAGTGGTATACCCATATGAAAAATACTGTTACATACATTTGTAAAACACATATTGATTCAAGCTGTTTGGATTCCCATCCCATTTGTTGCTGATATATGCACCCCAGTGTGAATAAAGATTGTTCTGACTCTTTGGTCCTGGCTGTCCTCTACCTCAAAAGGTGAATAAAACCTTACAACCCTCTCTTTCTTGTGTAGTCATCGCATATATTTTTAAAATCAGTGTTAGAATGCTTGAAAGTTAGAGCATTCAAAGGACCCCCCTTGCTTGGAGAGCTTTACTGAGTGTTCTGTGAACTCGGGATGTAGACTTTCAGAGACTCTGACCATTTCTTACAACCATCATTATTCTTTTCTGAATTTTCCTGAAAGGTACAGAAATTCATCCTAAAACATTCAGATCCTCACAAAGAGTAAATAAGTTTTCTAAGTGATTCCTTTAGCCTGTTCCAAATCACTTTTTAGAGCAAACATATGATTCTTTTCTCCCTTCTAATAAATGCCAGCTATTGAATCATTATTTCTAAACCATGATTAGAGCTGTCCTGAGAGCCTCCTCATGCCAGTTTCCCTTGGTTTTCTGCATTAGCATATAATTATATGGTTTCTTTGCTCCAGAAAGCAAAACAAAACAAAACAAAACAAATAAAAAAGCGCTGAGACAACTTTGCTGTCAAAAATATGTCTTTCCCTAAGTGGGAGGTCAATAGCATCTCTATACCCCTGGCCACAAAGAAGAAATGAGATGCCAAGTATGACGCCCACTCATCACCTACCTTTCAGGGCCTGATTGGGTAATTTTCTCTGAGGATGAAGAAGCTGACAGAAATGCTTTCAAGATGGAAAGGGGTCTTGTAAACCTGCCTGACTTATTATTTTCTGCCTGAAAGCAATAAACATCTGTTTTCTTGATAAAGTAACCAGGTTCATATCTGAGGGAACAAGGCTATTTATTTGGCTTCCAATTATTGATTCTTAAGAACGTTACCCCAAGGGCTCTGTGAAGTGAAACACTGAACATTACCCCAAACCCTCTAGATTCCCTTATTCAGTCTGTCAATAGCCTCAATTCCATGCCATGAGACATTTTTTCATACTGTAAAATGTTGGCAAATCTGTTGGGCACAGAAAATAGGTAATAGCTGTTCACTTTGATTGAGATATTGGAGTAGGCCAAAGCTTAGGGAAGAGAATCTTTCTCACATATCAGTAAGTCCCACTCCTGAACAGACAGAAATCATTTCTTTGGACTTAGGTAAGCAAATAGGTCTAGAAAGACATGGGACTTTTGTCGTGTGTGTGTGTGTGTGTGTGTGTGTGTGTGTGTATGTCTGAGTCTTATTACTATACTTAAAACAGTCAGACTCTTTGTTTTTGACTAATAAAAGTTTATTGTATCATCTACCATCTTAAAACTATCACAGCAAAAAACCACTGTTTATTTATTTATTTATTCAACAAACTTTTTGAGTATCTCTGTGCCAGACACTATTTTAGGGACTTAAAAAAAGATTAGGAAACAAAAGCCAATAACTCCTCTTCTCCTCGAAATTTATATTCCAGGAAATAAACAACAAGCATAGTAAATAAGTAAATCGCAGATTGCAGGGGGAAAAAAAAAGAACAGAGTAATGAAAATCGGGAAAGCCAAAGAGAGGAAGTGGGTGGAAGACAGTTGCAATTTTAAAAAAAGTAATCAAGATTAAGACTCATTGAGAAGGTGATATTTGAGCAAAGTCTTGAAGGGAATGAGAGAATACAGTTACTCAGGGAAGAACATTCTAGGGAGATAGTGCCAGTGCAAGGCATGAACATGCCTGGGAAGGTTAAGCAGCATCGAGGGAGTCAGTATACCCAGAGAGCAGTGATTGGGCAGGAAAAGTAGCAGAACATAATGTCAGAGAAGTAGTAAGATTGGAAGGACAGGAAGGAGAATGGATTATGCAGACACTTTTGACTATAGTGAGATCCTTGGCTTCTACTCTAAGTGAAACAAAGCCTAGTATATGGTATTGAGCAATGGAGCCATATGATCTGCCTTGCATTTTAAAAGGATCACTCTGTCTGCTTTGTTAAAAGAGAAGATGGATGTCAGGTAGCAAGTGTAGAATCAGAGTTGTTTCAAGAGGCTATCATAATAGTCCACGCAAGAGGTTCAGAAAAGAGTAGTAACAATAGAGGTGGTGAGAAATGTGGGACTGAATATATTTTGATGAGTCAATAGGATTTCATGTTATGTAAGATGTGAGGTGTAAAAGAAGTAGTCAAAGAAGACCTTGAGATTTTTTAGCCTGAACAATGGGAGGGCTTAAGATGGATCAACTGAGATGGAGAAAACTGCGGGTGAAATAAGTTTGGGAAAACTATCATAAGTTCAGTCTCAAAAGTCCTATGTTTGAAATATCTATTAGATATCCCAATGGAGATGTTATATAGGCAGCTGGATTTGAGTGTGGATTTCACATGAAAGATCGAATGAAGGTAAAAATTCGGTATAAATTTTAAATATCTATGATATTTGAAGTCATAGTGCTAAAACAATAAATATAGGCAGAGAACTAAACATTGAGCCCTGAGCCTACAAAAGTTAAGAGGTCAGAGATAAGAAGGGACAGCTAAAAAGAAAAAAAAAACAAGAGTGTGGTATTCTAACCTGTCAAGGAGGAGACAGACAGTTAATAAATATATGAAATGCCAATAAAAAGTAAGGAGGAGACTGGAATTGACCAGTGGGTTAGCAATGTACATCTCATTGGTGACCTTGATAAAAGCTAAGAATGAGAATACAGTTGGTGACAACAGATGTGGGAAATGTGTAATTTCTTTGAAAATAAGTACAAAAATTGGAGTGGAAGCTGGTGTGCATGAGGAATGGAATCAAAATAAGTTTTTTTCTCTTTTTTTGTGTGTGATTTATATAATTATATTTACTTTAATTCAAAATGTGTTTAATAAAAATTCATGTTTTGCCCATTACATTGCTCAATATTCAGAAGAAACATAGACCTTACCATATAAGAGTTTATACTCTATTTGGGGATTGAGAATTAGGGGCTGGAAAAACAAAAGCTGAGAGGAAATCAGGTATGCATCCAATAATTAGGCTTGGAGAAAGAAGATGTCATTGATCATAGAGGGCAAAGAAGGAAAAGCCCTAAGTTTTCCAAATGTAGTCCTTTGGGGAAGGGGACAAAAATGACTTCAGGCTGCTCCACCATTTTTACCCACAATAAGGTATTCAGAGACATAAAATGTGTTATGGTACTAAGAGTAAAGCACAGAATACCCTGACAAGATTAATAGGTATACATAGGTAAGCAAAAAGGTGATCAAGTTTAGGAAAATGACTCTGATTAATAATGACTTAAGTTTGGGGAGAGAGGAGAGTCGGGAATTAAACTACAAGTCTGCTTATCACAATGGAGGCATGACATCTTAGGTCCTGAATGAGGTCAGTGGTACTATGTCTCATAGAGATGCAGGTTCTTTGACTGATTAGAGATGGAAATAAAGGATAAAGATGGGATAAATAGAGGTGAGTGAAAAATTGTTTGAGCTTAAACTGTGGAAATAGATATGTCATGAACAGATATGCGAACATTAGAAGATGGAACCTGGGCAAAGGCAAGGGTTGCAAACTCAAGTGTTTGTAAGAAACAGGCAAGAAGTAGCAAGTTTTTTCTTTTTAAGTTAAGAGAAATAATGATGTTTATATGTCATGCTGATGGAAACAGTCCATCAGTAGGAAAAAAATAACGATGCGGGAGAGAGGAGACTATTCCTGAAGAAATGCCCTTGGGTGAACAAGAGCAGATGAGATGTGGTGAATTGGATGGATTGGATTTGGATGGGAGCCTGGATATTCCATCCATGGTTACAGGTGGGAAGACAGGTGAGGGTAGATGGGGATAAGTATGTGGGTATGATCACGTTGAGTCTTTTGAATGCTTCTGTTTTCTCGATGAGGTCAGAAGCAAGGACATCGGGTGAAAATGATGAGAATAGGGGAGGAATTTTTAAAAGTTTAAAGGATAAATTTTTAAAGGAAAAAGAGAGAGGATTGGAAATAGTTTATGCCCTTGATACTCAAAGTGAGGTCCTCAGACCAGTAGCACTGGCGTTACCTGTGCTGGAAGGTGGTAAGAAATGCAACATCTCAGGCCTCAGAACTGTTGAATCAAAACTGCATTTTAACGAGATCCCCAAGTGTTTCATATGCACATTAAAGTTTGCGAAGTTCTGATCTTGGCAGTGCATCATAGTGGAAAGAGCATAAAGAGCATTAGCTTTTGAGCCAAATAAGTTGAATTTTTTCTCTGCTATTTAGGAAGCATGTGATTATCAGAATAATACTTAACCTCTGTGTAAAGATTTCCTCAGCAGTAAGTTGGGGAGAACTATTAAATTAGCATTGTAGAAATAAAGGTGCTGGTGGTAGTAGTTGTAATAACAATAGGTAATATTCATTGGACACTCTATCTGTCAGGGTCTTGACTGGAAACAGAATTCACTCAGGAGTTTTCAATAAGTGGTTCTCAATTCTGGTTTTATTACCTGCTGCGCTCTTAAACAATACCAGTGCCCAGGCTCCACCCCAGGCCTGATACATCAATCTCTTGAGATAGGGGCACCAATACTGGTAGTTTTCAAAATCTCCCTTGGTGATGATAATGTGCACGAAGAGTTGAGAACCACTGATTTAAGTGAATAGATTTTTTTTTTATTAGTTTCAGGTGTACAAGACAAGGTAATACTTAAACGTTCATCATTTATATCCCTCACACTGTGAACCCCCCTCCCCCCATCCACTATCCCTCCCACCTCACACTGAACCATCACATTATATATATAAAATTATAGTTGGCATTCATTAATGTTTAGCTTCTGGTGTACAATGCCATGATCAGGTATCCACAGTATCCCTGAGGTAGTCTCCCAAATAGGACGCATGTCCATCGGATACCCAACAAAATCTTTACAACATTATTGAATACCTTCCCCAAATTAATTTTCAAAAAAAACCTGAGGCCATCTTGTGGTTACCAGCTGCTTCCAAATCCCTTCACCTTTCCCCTTATCCCCAACCCCCCCCCCACACCCATCTAACAACTCTCGGTTTTTTCTTTGTATCCCCAAAACTAGATTTTAATGAAGGAACTGCTTACAGAGATTTGGGCAAAGTTATAGAAACAAATATGGGACTTTGAAGTACCCAGGGACCAGCAACAGAGGGAAGGCATTTTCTTTCCTGGGCTGGAGGAAGAGAGGGAGCAAACTGGGACAGGGCTGCAGTAGAGGAAGGGCCACTTGACAGGGTTCAGTAATGGAGGGACTGAGCGGCTATCAGAGAAGTAAGCAGAAAGGGGGCAGGGAGGAAATTCCCTAGCCTTTCTCTCTTCCTACTTTTTGGTTCCCTGAGGCTTCCTCCCTCAGCTTCCACCAAACTGAAGCTTGTTAGCAAGGGAATCTTGTGGTGTAGTCCTCTGTAGAGGTCCCTTTTCCTGGGGAGCAAGCAGGAGGGAGAAGATGGGAGAATGAACAATGGGAGGACAAAGGTTGCTGAGGGGTCAAATGGAGAATATTCGGCATAAGCACTCACGATGGGCCAGGCTCTCTTCCAAGTGCTTTACATGTATTAACACTTTAATAAATGGTTTCATTATTTTTCATTAAAATCCAGTACTTTTTATCGAGCAAGGATATGTTCCAGGTCAATTAATTATTGGAGACAGTTAAATATTTCAAAGTTTTCAGATGTACCATTACTAGAAGACTGCTTCAAGTTGTTCTTCAGTAGTAAGGCACATTCTCCAGGCCAGCTCTGGATACCTATTAGGCTCTTGACAATGGGTTGTGGAAACACAATCTGTTTGATTAAACAACTTGCCTTCATCCTAATGACCCAGCTTGCTAATTTATCTTAGGAAAACATTATATGAAAGGCACAGTGGGCCCCCAAGTTGCGTATTCTGCCAGCATTTTAAGACCATTACACGAACTACATGAAGACGTCTACAGGACCACCTGTTTATAAGTTCTTTTGTTCTCTGTTGTAAGATATATTTTGATATAATTAACAACAATTCTGAGAAAACAGGCAGGAGAGGACAAGTAGCTGCAAAGGGGCAGATGAAGAGTTCCATCCAATAAGGATAGAGAGCAAAAGATGATCTGGAGCACATTTTAGAGTTATTGATTAAGAATTAACCAATAACACTTGAAAAGATTTTTTAGTCAAAATGGGGAGTTTTACTTACTCGTATTTTGACCCTTAGAGGAGCTGAAATCAAAGCTTTTTGGATTGTCAGTTGACTCTGCTGGAATATAGTAGATAGCAACACTAGAAGAGGAAATGTGTCAGGCAAGGCTCATCTGTTGCACCAACCACTTTCCTCTGCAGTTATCCTTTTCCACTTAGGGATCAAAAAGATGTACTGGGAAAAACAAGGACTGGGATTGGGAGCTTGACATGGGGACAGAGCTGAACCGTTGATCAGAGAGAGCACAAATCCATTGTATAAAGGGCACTTCTCCAAGTCCTGCTCTCCAATATTCTGCTTCCTCTGACTCCATTCATCATTGTCTCACCAGGGGTTATATTTTATTGTTTCTTTTTATTTTTATTGTCTCTATTTTATTTAAATTTTGTTATAAAGCATCACTTTTGGAGAATGTGTTCTGAGGGAGAGCTCATACTTCTTTTTTTTTTTTAAACAACCACCTTGTATGTCTGTTTGTCTGATGCAGTTTTCCCAGATGCCTAATAAGAATTTCATTTCAAGACCTCGCTTTCAGACCACATTGAGCAAGTCCACTTAAAGATGTTAGTTGGCATATCATTTTGTTAGAAGTTTCTAGAGAAAAGAAAAGTCTTCTAGACTCATAGGCGTTCTTTCCTAATACTGGAATTCAATCACTGTGACGAGTTTGTGGGAGAGAGAAATTGTTCTCAAAGCCCCATATACCCCAAGCTGCTTAGACTGCTTTCACGTCCAGATACTATACTAAAGAGTCAGTAAAGACTGTCTCAGCACTAGTGATATTTATTTAACATGCACTGCAATCCCAGCTGACACTTCCTAATGAGTTTATTGCTCTTATGGAGTTAAAGCTCCCCTACTCAATAAGCATAAACTTGAGTGTCAAAAATGAAACATAGTCCCGTTCCGTAAATGGCCTGTATTGATTCTCCAGTGGTCTAACTGCGGTAGTCTGGTGCCAGTCTTCTAATTTGTGCCCTGAATTATACAGCCTTACTTGATTTAGATGTCAAACTAAGGCAGCACATCAGTTTGAGAAATCAACTGAAACATTCTAAAGAATTGGTCTGGATATCTTCACCTTGCATTGTAAAAATCATTGCTCTCACATAAACAAGAGGCTAAATAATTTTATTCCCATAGACTTTGTGAGTGTGTTTTATCAAAGGAAATGTTCTCAGAGTCGAAGCTTGCTCTGTTTTGTGCTTTATCTGTACAGAAAATTCCGTTTAGAGAAATTTAATGCCAAAGCTGTAAGATCTGCATTCCTAGAGAATGACTATTTGGGGCATTGTCTTTCAATATGAAGTAAACACACATTCAGAATGTTTGTATGAAGCTCTTTTGATGGCCAAAATATGCTCACTGTTTCTAGGACTCTAAGGACTCAGACACCTTAAAGATGCTGACCATGGCATCTACAAAATACCACTGTGTTCATAGTTATATTCTCTGCCTCAGAGAAATCATCTACCATTTCCAGTAGAGTCAAAGACAGTGGTCCAAGAACTAGAAGCATGGAGATCAGCCAAATGTCTACTTAACGCTTGCAAAACACAAGAAAAGCTAATTATCGCCTTCAAAGTGAAAAATTCAAATATTTAGAACTATAATATAGACTTCAGACACTTTTAGGAGCTAGAAGAGTAGTCTTAAAGATCAACTACGCTTTACAACAAAAGAGACAAAAACTCAAAAAAGAAATGAAGTGACTTGTCCAAGTTAAAGAGCTTGCCAAGAGGTAAGAAAAGGACTAGAAATCAAATCCTATTCTCCAAAACTATTTGTCTAGTTGGTTGACTTTTTGCTAAAATGTCATGGATTTACTTTAATCTTGTAATTTCCATGGAAAGAGTTTTCAATTCCTTTCTGTTGAAGTTTGATATCCTTACAGAGACAACCCTAATGTTCTGAAAAAGTCATTAGCAAATAGTTCTTCAGATTTTCTGTCTTTAAAAGCACTCTTAACCAAGTTTCTCAATCTACTGTTTCCCTCGATTTTCTTGAGGCATGAGGTATTTTGATAACTCTTCTTTTCTCTGAAATATTTGATTATATACAGTGTCGTATAAATGCATAGTGTTAGTTTTATCCATGCTCTTGCTGGTCAGCAAACATATAACCAGAAATGCAGAGGCTGCTACAGTTGCTTTAATGATCAACAGTCAAAGCTTTACAAAATAGAACAATGAGTGTTAGAAATGGGGTTTCTTTGGTAAAGTAATGGCTCATCAACTAGCATAATGGGTGGCAGAAATGAGTTTGCCATGACGAAATGAGTGGTTTTCAAGATTTATGAGCAGGCTAAAATATTTTAAAGATACTCCACTTTTACATGAAAAGCCTACAGGAATCTAGAAGATTCTTCAAATTTACCCTTAATAATGGCACCTGAGGCTGCATTCCTATGTCATTCTGTGTCTAGCCAATAGTCCGGAGGGTTGTGCCTACAGTATGTTGACTATAATCGTGACTGCATCTTGCTTCAGATTTCTTTCATTAGCTTCATGTAAATCTTTCCTTTGGAGTGTGGTTAGGACATATAAAAGAGAGCATATCTAGGATGACCAAAAGGCTGGATTTGTTCAGGACTGAGCAGTTTCCTCCAGTATGGACTCCAGGGCTAAAATTGGGACAGTCCTGAGCAAACTGGGAGTTAGTCTCCCTACTTACTGAGCAGTCTATGATTTTTTAGGTGTCTGCTTGTTAACAAGTGATGATCTGTATGTTGGAACTTGGTCTGATACAGCTTTTAATTTTACAAATTATCTGCTAACAAGTTTGTTGAAAAAACCTATGGTGCTCACCTATTCCTAACTGTTGGTACACCAGTAACTATGTTTTAAAAACATAATGGCTTTGTGGCCAAATTGATTTAGGTGCCTATACAACATAGGGAGACGGGTGTGTGAAACACATTTGTCCTGGCATTTGTCCTGATATTTGTGCACCTATATAGTTATACAAACATAAAGCTAAACACTCAAACAAAAACAAATTCAAAACAGAAAAACAAAACAAAAAAAAACACCGATGAATAAAGAGTATAAGCAAATGATTCACAAATACTTACCAACCACGAATTATCTTACTATCTTGTGATTATGGTCATCAAAACACTAAATCTTTGATTTACATTATACAAATTTGTAAAGGGAAGTTTACTTCCAGGATTCTTCCAAGCACGTTTTTGAGAGCTGTTCAAAATGACTCAAAATGAAGAATAGTGATAATTACAGCTTAACTTCTTATAACACAAAGAATCTCCCTCTCATATGTAATGTAATGAAGATACAATTTGCCTTGCCTCTTTCCTTAAACGGTGATTACTTGCTTGATTTCTGTAATTTCCACAGGAAATTATGGAGAAAGGCAAAAATAAGCACGTGAGTCAAATTTTGAAAAAAAGAATGCTACTTCTTAGGCTTCATTGGCTGAATCTTGGAGAACTTGTTACTTTATACTCTGGACAATTTATGACCTAATGCAACAGCATCTCTTGCTAGCAATCTAACTGAGTGTCTGTATCTAATCCAACATGGCCTGACAAGATCACTTTGGATGGATTGAAGCTATTTCCAGTGGTCTAGAAGGTACTTTTGTTTGTCTGGATCTTTTGCTATTTTACTAGTATAGTATTGAGCATGGAACACGTAGGTCCATTGAAATTGTAGAAATTTTGCTTCAAGTCAATGCTCTTAAAATTATTACAGAGAAGATATCATGCTACAAGTTTTATAAACGCCAAAAGGCAGAACAGCTGCAGCCACTCTACTTGCAAATTAAAATCCTAGCTGTGGATTTCAATAAATTAGATGAATTTAGCAAATTGTCTGTATAGTTCATTACTGATGGGTCACAAACTTAGCATATTTCTGGCATTTTCATACTCAAGGGTTTCTTTTTAACAGGTACCTGCTGGGGCCAGACTATATACTCAGACTCTTCTGCTGAACAGGTCATGACAAGTCCTGGATGGCTTTCCATCTGATCATGGGGCTTTATGTCCAGCTACACTCTGAAAAGCAAAATTAATAGCTGAGTCACTAATCCTTTTTTCCCCAGTATTGTGAGATATATCCCATACCACCATTCCCAGCCTCAGCAAAAGCTCATAGTCTGAATTATATATATTACATATATAATATATATACATATATGTGTGTATATATATTATATATTTATAACATATATATAATATATATGTATATGTATATATATATAAATCTCATTGTTTCAATTAATTTAGGCCGCTGAATTAAGGAAGAAAATTCTGTAGGTTTTACACTCAGCTTCCTAGGGCTTATTATTTCAGAAAAAGCAAGTGAAATAAGAGGTGAAATAAAAATTATCAGTCAGCAATTGTGTTGGAAAGCTCATTTTAGGATTGAGAAATTCAGGGCTATTAGTGGTTTCTCATTTATAGGACGGGAGTTTGGCTACACTTTTAGTATGGGTTTTCAATGGCCAGTCAGGAAAATAATCCTGGCTTCTGTGGGACTATCAGGTGGAGATTTGAAGTGACATGAATGAAATAGGTATGAGGAAAATAGTGCACCATATACTCCCTATTTCCCAGCAACTTCTCCAATTCCCAGCAACAAGATGAAGCTAGGAATATGCATTGCACAACATACTACCTCCTCTTCCATATACAGTCCTTAAGAGATGTATTTTCTCCTTATCAGCTACCTGGGGTGTTTGTTTTAACCAGATTTCACTGGGTTTTAAATATGAGGTGAGACATATCGCATTGACTTGCTTAGAGCTCCTCAAACCAGATATGATCCTATTCAACTTCAGATTTAGCAAGAAAAAAAAAAGGAGCCATTCAGCACACATTTCAGAAAGATTACCTTGTTTTTTATGTTTGCAACTTGCTAATACATACCAGGCAGAAAAATGAATCTTTCACCAACCAAATAACTGCTTTTCATTAACTAGGTCAATCAGCTCTAGAGGGCTTAGCTAAATTGAGAACTACATTTTCGAGTGCACTACCCAGTTGAAGTTCTGCAATCTAATTTCATAATGTTCACATATCGTTTTGAGTGAATTAAATTAAAGATGTCAGTGGTTATTCTTACTTCAAGAATTAATTTTCTTTTTGAAAAATTCCAGTCAACGTGGCAGAGTAGGTAAATGCTGGGATTGCTTTCTCTCATGACCACATGAATTACAACTAAACTACCGAACAGTCATCATTGAGAATCGTCTGAAGACTACTGTATTTCCCTGAAAATAAGACCTAGCCGGACAATCAGCTGTAATGCGTCTTTTGGAGCAAAAACAATATAAGACCAGGTATATATTTTATATTATATTATATTATATTATATTATATTATATTATATTATATTATATTATATTATATTATAGACCTGGTCTTATGTTATAGTAAAATAAGACTGGGTCTTACATTAATTTTTGCTCCAAAAGATGCATTAGAGCTGAATGTCTGGCTAGGTCTTATTTTCGGAGAGACACAGTAGATGGACAGAAGTCCTATAACCAAGGAAAAACAGAAGAAGCCACATTTAAACTGGTAGGAGGAGCAGAGATGCAAATGGGCTTGTCCCATACTCATCTGTGTTGGTTAAAAATCGGGAGGGATATCTTGGTTGAGGCGGTCCCCTGAGGAGTGAGGGGTCCCAGTCCCACAGCAAGCACCCAGACCAGAGTTCCAGTGTCAGGAAGAGAAGTCTCCATAGTCTGGCTGTGAAAAACAGTGGAGAATGTGGGTGAGTGAGATGAGGACAGCTGGAGTCCCAGGAATCCCTACTAAAGGGCCTGCACACAGATTTACTTTCTCTGAGCTCCAGTACTGGGGCAACAACATGAAAGGCACCACAAGCATATGGGGAGGAACTGAGTTACCTGGCTTCAGGACTAGCGAGGCAGTTTTTCCCAGACTGAAGTGCTGGCAGAAGCCATCATTCCTTTGTTGAGACCTCCCCTCACCTAGTGTGCAAACACAGACAGGCATCATATCTGAGTCTCCATCAATCTGGCTAACACCATTTGCCCTGCCCTGGTGATTCACTGAGACCTGATCACACCAAACTTGTGGACCCACTGAAGCCATTTCCAATGGCTTTTCTATACAAATGGCCTGTCTTGGCTCATGCTGCAGACTTTCCTAAAATCTCTCAAAGGTTCACAAACCCCAAATAAGTATCATCTGACCTTGGCATGCCCCATACCTCTGGCTAAGCAGCCCCAAGCCTGGCACTAGTAGCAGCCAGCCTCCATTCACAGCTTAGCTTCTCCCAGTCACCTCCAAGCCCAGCACAAGTGGCAACCATCTTCAGATCACTTTGAAGCTCATACCAAGTTTGCCCTAGGCAGACCACAGGCAGAAGTTGGACTTGACTTGCAACAGAGCACTTTCCAAGGGACTCCCAAACCAACACACCTGATGCCCAGCTTTAGGCCACACCAGAGCACCACATAACAAAATCCACAACTGACAGACCCAAAGGGAAAACTTGGTAGCCACCAGAGTCCTGATAAAGCAAATCCTGCTCCATAGGGTCAGTCCCTGCACAACAGCTTTTCCACCAGTAGTGACAACCAGTCCTCACCACCAATCAACCTGATGGTCAATCCCTCCCATTGATGTGCAAACAGCAACAAAGGCTCAACTACAACTGGAGAACACCAATAGCCCACACAAGGGACACACCTGGAGAACCCAGCTCAGGTGGTAAGGGAAATTGCATCACTGGGCCCTACAAGACACCCACAATATAAGGCCACTCTATTAAGACTGGGAGACATAGCAGCTCTACCTAAGACACAGAAATAAAGACAGAGAGGCAGACAAGAATGAGGAGACAAAGAAACATGTCCCAAATGAAAGAACAACAAAACTCCAGAAAAATAACTAAACAAAATGGAGACAAGCAATCTGTCAAACATAGAGTTCAAAACACTGTCATATGGATGCTCAGTGATCTCAGGGAGAACTTCAACAAAGAGATAGGAAAAATAAAAATGGAGGTGGAAAGTATAAAAAAGAACCAGTCAGAAATAAAGACTACAATAACTGAAATGAAGAATACATTAAAGGGAATCAACACTAGGTTAAATGAAGCAGAAGATCAAATCAGTGATTTTTAAGATAAGGTAGCAGAAAACAATCAGAACAGCAAAAAGTATTAAAAAAATGAGGACAGTTTAAGGGACCTCTGGGACATCAAACATAAAAACATTCACGTCATAGGGATATCAAAAAAAGAAGAGAGAGGGCAAGGAATTGAAAACCTATTTGAAGAAATAATTATGAAAAACTTCCCTAATCTGACTGAGGAAATAGACATACAAGCCCAGGAAATGCAGAGAGCTGCAAACAAGATGAACTCAAAGAGTCCCACACCAAGACAAATCATAATTAAAATACCAAAGGTTAAAGATAGAGAGAATCTTAAAAGCAGCAAGAGAAAAACAGTTAGTTACCTATCAGGACACTCCCATAAGACTGTTAGTTGATTTCTCAACAGAAACTTTGCAGGCCAGAGGGATTGGCAGGAAATATTCAAAGTGATGAAAAGCAAGGACCTACTACCAAGATTACTCAGCAAAGCTATTATTTAAAATAGAAGAGATAAGCTTCCCAGACAAAAACAAACAAACAAACAAACAAACAAACAAACAAAAAACGCTAAAAAAGTTCATAACCACCAAACCAGTATTACAAGGAGGAGGAATGTTAAAGGGACTTCTTTAAGAAGAAAAAACAAAAAACAAAACAGGTAAGGATCAAAAATATCAATCAATAATAAAATGGCAATAATTACATATCAATCAGCAGTTACTTTAAATGCAAATGGATTAAATGCTCCAATCAAAGATAGGGTGGCTGAATGGATACAAAAACAAGACTCTTACATGTGCTGCCTACAAAAGACTCACTTCAGATGGAAAGACACACATAGACTGATAGTAAAGGAATAGGAAAAAAAAATTCATGAAAATGGAAACAAAAAAATGCTGGAGTAGCAGTACTTATACCAGACAAAACAGATTTTAAAACAAAGGCCATAACAAGAGACAAAAAAGGACCCAGTAATCCCATTTTTGTATATTTATCTGAAGAAACCCAAAACACTATCTTGAAGGGACATGTGTACCCATATATTCATTGCAGCATTATTTACAATAGCCGAAATATGGAGGAAGCCTGGATGTCTATCAATAGATGAATGGATAAAGAAGAAGTGGTACATATATACGATGAGATGTTTCTCAGCTATAAAAAATGAACAAAATCTTGCCATCTACAGCCACATGGATGGACCTAGAGTGTATTGTGCTGAGTGGAGTAAGTTGGACAGAGAAAGACAAATGACATATGATTTCACTTATATGTGGAATCTAAAGAACAAAATAAACGAACAAACAAAACAAAAACAAATTTATGGTTACAGAGAACATTTAGATGGTTGCCAGATGGGAGGAGAGTTGGGGTATGGGTAAAAAAGGGAAAGGGATAAGGAGTACAAATTGGTAGTTACAAAATAATCATGAGGATGTAAAGTATAGCATAAGGAATATAGTCAACAATATTGTAATAACTATGTATGGTGTCAGATGGGTGCTAGATTTATAGGGGTGATCACTTCGTAAGGTATATAAATATCTAGTCACTATGTTGTACTGAAACCAATATATTCTCAAGTTTAATTAAAAAATTTTAAAAATTATTTGAAAAAGAATTTTTATTTTATTTTATTTTTTTGACCTTGTCAGGGAGTGCTTTCTCTGGTGTGATGTCCAAAATATTAACATCTCACCAATTATAATGAACCTAACCACACAACAGCAGGCTGCTAGCTTTTAACACTCAGTGTGCTGCACAGCATGTAGGCCTGCTAATTAGGCCTGCTGACTCTGTGGTGGCCTCACTAGGCCTGGTGTGTAGAAAATCTGACTCAGTTTTCATTTCTTCTTTTTTTTTCTCTTTAAAATTTATTGGGGTGACAATTGTTAGTAAAGTTACATAGATTTCAGGTGTACAATTCTGTAATACATTATCTATATCTAACATTTTGTGTTCACCACCCAGAGCAGTTCTCTTTCCATCAACCATGTATTAGACCCTGTTTACGCTCTTCTAGAGCCCCGTTTCCCCCTACCCCCTTACCCTCTGAGAGTTATAATTTCATGATCTGACTCATTCTAACATGTTAATTGTTCCATACAGGAGCTAAAGAACCCAGTGTCCCATCTCCATCCCAGCTCCCACATTAGATGTCCCTTGCACTGAGCTTTTATCTGTAAATTGCTATGGGTGGTCTAGCTTCTCTTAGAGAGCCTGGGATAGAAGGAGTTCACCACATTGTTTTCAGAGGCTACCCAGTATTATAGAGGCTCCCCAAAAGATGGATACAATAATATCATAATTGTTTTTCCACAATTTGAAAGCTCATGAGCTATGTGACGGCCTCAGCCACTTGTGAGCCCTGTATCAGCTCCAAATGTAAAAGCCTTCTTTCTCACTGACTGCCTTTCTCTGCTAGTGGGAGACAGAGGACAGGGTGCCTGCCTTGACAGTACTAGAATATAAGTAAACTGCATCTACCAAGCTATTGATACTTTTGCTTTTCATAAGCAGGCACGTCCCATAGAAGGTAAACGACCAACCCATCTCATGCTCCATCCTTTATTTTTAAAAATCCCACTTGGTGGCATAATTTGATACTCTTATTCTGCTCTGTATTTGGAGTCTTTTTTTTTTTTTGAAAGGTATATTAGAAATGAAAGCTGAGTGTCGCCAGACTCCCATTGCATTAAAAGAAAATTCAATATGCAAAAATTTGACAGATTAGTTAAGGAGTTGTTATTCATTTTCAAAAGGGTTTCTTTACTTTTCAAGAAAGTCTCTATATAAGATTATTTTATATATCCAGCTCCTCTAGTGTAATTTTTAAAAGTTCCATTTAAAACATTCAATTCCTATCAAGTGTTTAAGAAAAGGTCTATTATTTATGTTGTGATACAAATAAAATGACACTTCTCTGAACTTAATGGCTCAGCCAAGTAATAGTAATACCAGAATAAAGCAGAAATAAAGTATTCATTTCTGAGTTCTATGCTGTTAGGTTAAATGTGACTTTCCTAGTGTTAGGGGAGAACACTGATAAACATTAAATAATTAATGGATTGGCAAGCAATGCAACAGAGGCCCCTGGAATGGTGGCCAAATGGAGCAGAAAGAGAAAAATCTCTTTTTATGTGTCTTTAATAAGTTTGCTCTGGATTCCTGAATACAATCCTGGGCACATCGATGCCAGAACCATATAGATTAACTAAAAGGAGTTAAAAGAACAGGACCACACATGATTAGAAAGTGGGAGAGTGATTTATGGGTAAAGACCCACAGAACTAAATACTGTCCATATAGGTTACTCAAGCAGGAGACCAGGCTTAGAAGTGACAGCTCAGTAATGGAAGAATGCAGAAAGGAGAAGACTCTTTTAAAGGGGTAGAAAAGAGGTTAAGTAGGGGCAATAGAATGGAATAAAATGTCCTTGTTTATGTATTTAAAAGATCCTCAGAGACAACCTTCCAAATTCCAAATTAGCTGAATCATCACAGCGGTCTCTCAAACTTAAAAAGATCAAAATGCATCGCTATAAACTCTTGAAATGATTGTGTTTGCAGCTTAGAAAGAAAAAAAGTAGAGAATAAAAATTCCAGTTAGATGTCAGGAAAATCTTTCCACGTCCAGATGGTGAGAAATATTAGATCATGAAGGAGGTCCCTGAGGGAATTAACAATCACTGTGGAGCTCTTAAAAATCAGACTCCCCAAAGCAACAGAAAATGCAGCAGGGAGAGCATGGCTGTATTAACAAAGCGATGAAAACAGACACAATAATATCCATCATCTCTCCTGTCCTCCAAATCACTGGTCGTCTCTGTTCCTGTCAATGGCACCAACATCTCCCCAGACACCAGTTTCTTTGATCTCCTCGCACGTCAGTAGTTGCCAGCTCCAGTTTCAAGTAGTGCACGTTTTGTCATTTCTCTCCTTCCCATGGTTACCTTTTTCAGATTATCCATTACCTCTCACAGAGATGACTCAAAAGAATTTTGAATTCTCTATGTCCCCGGTATCTCTCCTTTCTACCCATTTATCATATCAATATCAGATTCATTCTCCTAAAGTACAATTTTGATTGTGTCACCTCCTTGTTCAAAGAAAAATCTTTTTCTTAATAGAAGTATTTCAGCTAATTAATCATGAAAGTATGATAGAGTATCTCATTTTGCAATCCTTAATGAAATAATGTGTCTAGGCATCAATCATCAACCTGAAATCATTAGATTAAGAGCTGAAAGGGAGTTTAATAATGAAAGTTTTAATAATGAAAGTTAATAATGAAAGTTTCAGGCTGACAACATCTGAACCTACTGATCAACTTTTAGCACCCCCAAAAAAGACAAACAGCATATCCCGATTTAAGTACACAATTTAAGAAGAATTCTTGCCAATAAATCAAAACTGAATCTAATCAAATATCTAGCTATAACTACTAGTTTACAGAAAATATAGGTGATAGACAACTATGTTAAACAAAACCCAGGTGGTACAAATTGGATGAAGATACCGATCTTTTCGCTGTTAGATGAGGAACAATACAGAATCCAATCTGTTAGTAGTTTTTTTGTCTATTTGTGAGCTCAAATCAATTAAGAATTTTGTATCTACTGAGGAAGCAAAAAGCTCTTTGAGTTCTGGAAAGGGAATTTTTGTGTTTCTGTGTTTACTTTGAAATGATAAGCTCTCTCGATGTATGTATGTCTATAATTCTTTTGTTGAGTATCAAATGTTTTCTTATTTCCAAAGAGTTTAATAAATTAGATTATAGCGTAGCAAATTAAAGGAGATCTGCTCATATTGATTCATAGAGATATATCCAAAATACAAAGAAAATCAGAAAATTGAACTTGTAAAATATGAAAGGTATTGGACTTATAAGAAAAACAAATTTACAGAAACAATCAGCTCAAAAATATTTTTATATAAGAATACAAATTCACACAATTAAGATAAATCCTTGGTTTAATAATTTAGGTTAAAGAACAAAAAAAGTATCTGCTTTACATCTTTTCCCAAATTTTATCAGCATGGAATACAAGAGTACATTTTGTTCTTATAAAATTGAAGTTTGTTTTCTCATGATGAAGCTAGTTAATGTGAACTTTCTAAATATTTTGTATTGGATTATTTATCAAGAAAAGCTAATGATATTCCTACATAATACTTAAGACTATGAAAATGTTAATTTGTATTCAGTTAATTTGAGTCTATTCTGAAAAACTTTTTATAACACCAGTAGTCATATTTTATAGTATATCAGCTTGAGTATAATATCCAAGACCCTTAGGTAACTTTAAGCCTTGGACTAAGATTAAATTGAGTTAATTAATAAGTTATCACTGGACACCCAGATAATTTTTAAGTATGACAACATTTTAAAACAAACAATTAAGCATAATTTTAAGTGTATGTATCTTTGCTTCTATGTTTATATAATGTGGAATACTTATATCTTTGGGTTACATTAACAAACATGTTTAGTTTTTTCCAGTGTAAGAATGTGTAGAAGGGAAATGAGTGGCTGTAGGAAGTTGTGTTATGTGTATGCATGACCTTTGCTAGCCTGCTAAAATGCTTGTATATGATAGTTCTTACCTCCCAGTTTCCTCTGTGAAATAAAAGTTAGTTACTATGATAAAATAACAGCTAAGAGTTTTGAGGTCATACTGGGAACAATGCTGGCATAAAAGTATGAATATGGAGGCAAAGTAATGGACTGTGTTTTTGTTTATCAAGATAAAAATAGTTTTGTCTCAAAGTGACTAGTTATTCTAGAATTTGAAACCTGAAGAGGATAGTGAAAGACAAACTCTGCACGGATGCAGAAAGGTGTCGAAGGTTTGCAAAAAAGATACTTTTATTTCCCTTGCTTTATAATACCCAAAGCTAAAAGGAAGCAATAAAATGTGCTAAAATTTTTATGAAAATTGGCTCAGTTTTGATGGATTTATCCACAAGAAAATGTTTCTATGTATTCTTTACTGCCAGATATTATGTTTATGAAAAGTACAATTTGATTTCCTGTTAAAATGATAAATTAGGTTCAGAGCCACAATTTAAAAAATAAAAAGAAGCCAGTGGAATTAATTTTAATAATATAAGTTACTGAATAGATCCAAATATAATTTCAACAAGTAATCAACATCAAAAAGGTGTCAATGAGCTAATTTTACTTCTTTTTTTTAATACCAAATCTTCAAAATTAGTGTGTAGTTTACACTTACAGCACATCTCAGTTTGGATTAGTTACATTCCAAGTGCTCAACAGCTACAGGTGACTACAGGCTGGGATGTGACTAGCCCAGCTTTTGCCTATTTTCAAAATGGTGCATATACATTATACATATGTATTCAATATATATAGTATTGTTTCTGTATTGTGAGTTTAAATTCATATAAGTGTTGCACTGCTGGTATCATTCTTACTTTTTCTCTTTAACATTATAAATGTAATATCTATTTGTACTGATGTATATAAATGAAATTAATATATTTAAACTGCCATATTATAGCTCATTGTGTAAATAGGAAGCATTTTATTTGTTCCTTCCTCCTTTGACATGCATTTAAGATGTTTCTAACCTTTTGCTTTTTATGGATAAATATGCAATGGACATCACTGTACCGTCTACAACCTCCAAATTTGGCTAAGAGAGAAATGCTGAGAGAAATGAAATAACTTCTCCAATGACACAAAGGGATATATACTATATAATTGTTGACCTTAAGGAAATTACAGGATAAGAGATTTTCATTTGGGAGGTAAAATAATCAAAATCAATTGAATAACTTTTCCAAAATATACAGTTCTGCCTCCTCATACGTACCCGGACCCCTAAACCCTCATATCAGTTGAGATCTACTAGAAGGTGAGAGTGTGACAATGCTGAACATTATCTGATCTTTGGGTTTGACAGTCAAGAAATCTCCCCACTCCTTATATTCTGGGAAATGGCTAACCACAAAGGACCACACTGACCTCTTATATTGCAAGATAAGGATGATCTCCCTCATGAATCCCATAAGACTTCCTGTCCACCTTCCTCATGATTTTTCATTTACTTGCCTCTATAAACCCAATTTTCTTGCTCATCTCTGAGATGTTCTTCATTAATGAATGTTATCCCTATTGCAGTAGCCTAAAGACAATCATCTCCTTGTTTTATAGAACCTTTGTCTTTCACAGTTTGGGTGCCATACCTTGGACAGGCTTGCACCCTACTTGCAGCTCATTTACCCACCCAGGACCAGAGGTCTCTTAGAGCCCATTGGGCTTCATTCCTGACAATGGTCTGGGGCCCCAGCAGTGAGCCTGACTACTCTTGCCTGCCCTGCAATTTTGCCCATTGGCAGCAAGGCAAGGATTTGACTTTGCTTCTTCTTGAGTATTCACTTGGTTTCTGGTTCTGACTTCTTTAGGTTTAATGGTCTGACCATCTGGTAAACTCTGTATGTAGATAAATTGTTTTATACAGATCATTCTCTGGGGTGTGAGACAAGATCATTTGGTTTCTCAGTCTTTTCTCTTTGTTTGTCTACCTGTCTATATTGACTCATATAAATTAAAGATTCATACCCACTGTGAACAGAACAGCTCTTTGATATGGACCAGTGAGTTTTGTAATTAGCTGCTTATGCTTGACTCAGGGCAGAAATTTTAGAACTGTAGCTATAGGGTCTCTCTATGTCTGCATGATTATGAATCTTTAATTCAGAGAGGCTTTTACCTCTCTTTGTGTGAGTGTATAATATTTCTCTACCTCAAGATGGTATTACTAAATTAGATTATAAAATTTCTTAAAAGAGCTCTTTTCTGATAGCTTAACGATAAATTAGCACTTACATGAATTGAATATTCCTACATTTCCCAGAAATTAAGGAAATTGAATCTCAGATATGTTCAGTGTGCTAGACTTAAAAATTATCTTTATAGAAACCAGTTTGGGTATGTTGTAGACGTAATTTAGATAAAGCTTTGGCAGCAAGACTGGTTTAATATTTTTGGTTTAATAAAACAGCCATGTCTTCTGTGATTCATTATGGTTAAGAATAATATATACATAGATTTTTATTTTATTTGGGAATATTCTTCACAAACTAATACTGGTTTACTGATTAAGCTACAATTAGTAATGTTTGAGACTGTTAACATTTAAAATTATGAAAAATATAAATTTGTGTTTAACCAAATAAAATCATTACAATAATAAAATTCATTTCAACAGTAATTATGTTTTATAGTATGTCAGCAGAAAGATAATTTCTAAGCTCTTTAGGAAACTTAAAAACCTTAGGTTAACACTAAATTGAGTCAATTAATAGATATTATTTGAATGCCTAGATCATTTCAAAGAAAGACGGAATACCAAAACATTAGTACATTGCATAATTCGAAGTTTATATACTTTTGCCTCTGATTTTATATGTTATGAGAGACACCATTATTTGAGTCTGTCACTGAACATGTTCATTTTTACTATTTTAAGAAGGTTGTGCTGTAGGGATACGTATGGGTGTAGGAAGCTGTGAGGTGTGTATTCACGAGCTCAGCATGTCTGCTGGAAAATACTGGTGTATGACAGACCGTTCACAGCTATCTGCCTCCTAGTTTTCTATGTGGAATGGAAGTTACAGAGGTTAAACAGTACATATGAGTGAGATTCTACCAGGAGCAATTGTAGCAGGGAGGTACTAGTTTGTATGCAGCATCTGTAGGACATGTTTCTGTTAAAGAAAAAGAGAGTGATTTTGTTCTAAGATAAAATGATTGGTACGACAAATCTTGTAGGACAAAACCTGAGCGGATGTAGAAAGCTCATGGAAAAGGAATTGTATTTACCATGGTCAAAGCTAGCTAAGGTTTGATGGGTTTATTGATAAGATTTCCGGGAAGAGCTTATCTGCTTTACTAAAAGACTGTAAAAGATTTTTTTGTTGTTGTTGTTAAACCATCTGAGTAATCTGATAGAATGAAGAAGAATAATATTCTTCTTCAACAAAAAGAGACTGACAATGTTGAGCTTTAATCTGTCACCCCTTTATGTTCTAGGAAGTGACTAAGCACAAAGGACCACCCTGCCTCGGCATATTCTAAGATCAGAATGAGCCCTATCCTCTTCTCCAATCCCATAAGACCCCATTGGTTTACCTGCCTCTATAAATCCCAGGTTTTCTTCCTCTTCTTTGAGACAAACTTCATTAATGAATGATCTCATTCATTAATTTTATTTGGGAATATTCTTCACAAACTAATTCAAATCATTAGTCTAATGATCACTAGTCTAAATCACTAGTCTAATTCAAATCATCTTCTTAATCATCATCCAGTGTACATTAAGTTTGGTTAAAAAAAATCAAATTTTTACACATTTGCAATTGTGAATGTAAAATGTAATACCTATCATGAATTATAGGCAGAATGAAACTAGCCAAGTATCAGGAAGGAGAAACTATTTTTGACTGAAATAAGATTGATTTCAGCATAGGAGTGACTATCAGAGATTTCTGGAATATGATTCTAGATAAAGTGTAAGGACAAAGGAATTTGATTTTAAGAAACAGTATGGTACGAGTTCGTAGAACTTTTCTCTCGGAGAGAAAGTTTAGGAGAAAAAGATGACGGAGCAGTTGGACCATATCCTGATGGAAAGTTGTTGTTTTTTCTGACTCCAAGACCACCAGGCAAAGCTCTATGTGAATTCTGCATTCCTGAGTAGGAAACCTAACTAAAAGGATTATCCTAAGTATAGGATTGTCATTTTCCACATATTCTACACCAACATTCTGGATATCTGGACATGTAGTCTCATAGATATGAGTGTATTTGTAGGAAAAATGTGACACGATATTTGAATTTCAGTATAATCCTTGAAAATCCAGGTTGAATAATTATTAGACCCACACAGATAACAGATCAAAGCTCTCTGGCCAAACACTCCTCCTTCTAAGCATAAATAGATGAGCAATCTGGTTTACAGATTGTCCTCTGGATCCCATGGTTTACATGAATCAGTTTACTGACATTAATCATTCTCAGATTTTTGTGTAAGTTGGAAAATAGATTGGTTTTGTTTTGTCTTGTTTTAAAATATCTGAACACACACACACACACACACACACACACACACACACACACACACACTGCTCTGTACATAGTGTAGTGGGGGTTTCTTCATTTACCTCAACACCTTCATGTTCTGTGGACCTCAATCTATTATAACTAACTGCTCTTGGAAAAATCTTTCACACTGAAGTACAAATTGCTGTTTGAAATGTGTATCTCTTAGGGAAGGAGCAACCATTAACAACATCAAAATCTGAAACTGAAGGAAGAAATGCTAATAATGACATCGCAGGCTGCATCCAAGTAGATGAGAGAAATATCTGGAGACTACAACCCTTGCCAGACCTGCCTCAACTCTTACTACATAGTTGGTAACCTCATTTATGCATAACTCGATCCTGATGGGACCAACAAACATTTTACTGCTTAGGGATCAATGTTAAGATTGTTGGAAGTGAAGAGAAAATGGTAGTTCATTGGATGGAAGCTTGGAAATGTGTGATATAGCTTATATTAAAGAGTCAACTGGTATTCATGATCATTTCCTAAACAGAAACAGAACCTTAAGAAACAGTTTTTTATGTAAAAAAGCAGGATAATTGGAAGGAATAGGGTGGATGGTAGACAACGGAATATAGCACATTTCTAATGGTGCGTCTCTAAAAATCAATTGATAGCCTCTCAATGAGTCAAGTTCCTCAGTGCAGGTAAGACAGGCTCTTCCAAACATTGAATTCCATTTCTATGTTTGCTTGCCTACCAATGGCTTAGCTACAAGCATACAAACTTCTGTGAGACTCTTGATGTGAAGAACCTACTGAAAGAAGAAAAGGATTTCACTGCTTCAGCAACAATGCTGGTGGCATTAGACAGTAAAGTGACAGCCCCGGTTCTTTCCCAACAGGACAAAAACATGCAAATGCAGCCCATTACGTAGTCTCTTGGCAGGAGCTTTGGTGGAATTAGGGAGTCAGACCCCAACCTGTTATCAGAGCATGATGCTAGCTCCTGCATCACCTTTGCTCAGAGACTTGTGTCCTTTTTTCTTTTCTTTCTCTTTTTGAATTACTTTGGGAGCCCAGTTCCACTGAAATACATTCAATCTGAGCAGCCTCTGACAAAGATGTATAGCCTTCTCATGTAGGCTAATAATTTAACACCCCGAGCAAGCTAATACACTTACACCTTCAAACTTGTATTCTTGGATCATTTGCTCACATTTTTTGGAGGAGAGGTTGAGAGCTGCCTGCAGGGAAGGACGGAGAAGGACCCTGGTAGCAGGCAGTGGTTCTCAGACTCTCTTCCTTGTCCAGCACAGGTAGTTCTGGCCCCAGACTTTACATACTTTCAGCCAAGCAAAATCCCTGACCATTCCCTGGGCTCACCCTTCTTAGTAAAGAGTTAAACGAACGTCATGTTTCTGGAACATAATGTGGGAGTGTGGATGGGTGGAAGTGTTAAGCACTTTTCTAAGACGTTTTTGAAGTATTCTAACACCTACAGTTTCTCCATATGAGATAAAGACTCTTCCACTTCCTGTGTGACCTTGGACAATTATTTAACCTCTCTGTGCCTCAGATTCATCATCTGTAAAATGGGAATAATAATATGCCTACATCACAGGGTTGTTGTGAAATGTAAAGAAGTTAATACAGTTAGCACATTTAAAGGAGTGCCTGGCACAGATTGGACTGCATATGGGTGTTTGCTGTTATTAGGGCATTTGCTATTATTAAGAAGTGGAATTTAGTCATTAGAATTTGCTCAATCTTTCATTTTCAGAAATGTTCACTCACCCCAGTAATGCTTATTGCTCCACATAGATTGGCATCCTGGACATCTGCTTGGCTGTCCCATCCCTCAGTGGGGCTCTGAGTCCGTAATAGACAGTACGGGATGTAAGAAATAAGTAGTTAATTAGGCTAGACATGGTGCACTGTCTCCTCAGAGCACGGAGCACTATGATGGAGATACAAAGCCAGTAATCCTTTCATGGGTACAGAAAGAATTGGGATAAAATTATTGATGGTGGCAGGGTGGGGCAGAGATGGGAGGTCAAGGGAAGATATACCCAAACCTATATATTCAAATTCTGACTTGACATGTGTATCTCTCAAGAGACTACAGTCTTTTTTTTTCCAGTGATGCCGCTATATTTTAAAACAGTTTTGGAAATGTGAAAATTTTCAGAAAGTCAAATTAGCAAGTATACATCAAAAGAAATCCGTGTTTTGTTTTTTATCCCAACCTCTGTTGGGAAGTGGGGCTGTCCACTATGTTCATTGGTCTTATGTGTCTTTTGGCTATTTCTAAAAAGCCAAAGAATGAATGAAGCACTTCCACCACAGAGGCTGTCCAATTCTCAGTTCTGAAAGTGGCAGCAGCATTTGAATAAGAATATTTAATTTGTATTTTAGATTGTGATATAGAATTTCTAGAACATTTGTGAAGAACATTAACTGCATTACTTTGCAGTAATTTTATCTCTTGTATATTATTAAGTCACTCTTTGCTAGGTAAATCAAACTCAATGGCTTATGATATGCTTAGAAAAATGAACAAAATGCAATTAACCATGTATTTATTTCATAACAGCAGTGTACATTTTAAAGAGAATATTTGTAAAGTGATCCTGAGTTCTTTCTGTGTGAATGCAAATCATCAATATTAAAATCAGCAAATAACACAGCTGCCTGTGATGGAGGCAGTCGAGGTAAGGGTTGTAAGAAAAATGTTTAAGAAGTCATTTCTGTTCTCCCCCTGGTAGGGTCTAATTTATCCTCTGTACTACCTAGACAGGAATGGAAATGCGCTGCTCTGGGAGTGCTGACTGCATTTTGGTTAGGTCATCTGTGATTGCTAAAGGGCTTGCATGGTAGCAGGACTGATAGATATCAGAATTGCATCCACCCACTCATTTCCACCACACGGATTCTGCTCACTGGACCCCTATGTATCTATCATTAGAGTCTTCTCTGATGAGGTAGTTACTCAAGGTTTGCCTTCAAATTCCAATTGTTATGAGTTTCTGGAAACACAACAAGCAGGACACATATATTTCAATGGCTGGTCTTAGGAAAATTACAAGGAAAATCCACAGCTTCTCATGCCTGATGCCTCGCTTACCTTTGGAAAGTGTCAAGAGCATGCACACACCCAGAGTGCTACATGAGCATTTGGTTGACCTGTGGAATGGCTAAGCACAAGCCAGAAAGTAGGAAACATGGCACAAAGCTGATACTCGGCTAATTTTACACATTGGACATAAGAAGTGCCATCAGCCAGTTTCATGAGTAAACATTGTGTTAACTCTTTCTTTTATTTTATTAAGAAAAACAAAAGTTTAAACACCAAAATCCTTTAACATAAAGCCTCATGAGTTGTAAAATTAATAATCTCAGTAGAATTCTCCCTTGCCAGAAAATTGGGAAGACCATAAAGAGTATAGGAGAATGTTTGTCTTAATTAACTATTGTTACTGAGCACTTACTGTGTACTAGACATAAAAACAACGCTATAGAGATGTGGATACAGCCCTTGAAGGGCTTACTGTTTCACAAGAGTCTGATGAATTACAACCTCTGATGTAAGGAGGGCTCACTGATGCTGCTGGTATCAGTAAGAATGTACTCTAGGTTAAGGATGGTCGCCACCTACCTGGGGGAGTTGAACAAGTCTTTATTAAAGGATTGACATTTGAGAGGGCCTTAAAGGTTGAGAATTTGCTATTAAGAAGTAGGTGAAGAACCGTACAGTGGTACTTCGGGTTTCGAACGTAATCTGTTCTGGAAGACCATTTGAGTTCTGAAACGTTTGAAAACCAAGGCACGGTTTCACCATAGAAAGTAATGCAAAAACCTTTAAAATCAACCCCTACAACTGCAAATTTAGCATGAATTTTACTATCTAATGATACCATAGATCCATAAAATTTACGGCATTCATGAACTGAAATTTTCATCAATAGAGACGTTTGAAAACTGAGGTACCACTGTATTTCTTTATTATCAACACACCACAAATCTCCGTAAATAGACTGTTTTAAAATTCAGGATTAATAATAGTTCTGTCTCCAATGGGGACAAGTAACCAATACAATTAAGTTCTGATTAATTGGGCAAAGTTCTTTGGTTTTTTGGAGCTAAAGTGACTGACAAAAATAAACTGAGAAGCAATCATGCACATGTTACATAAGTATAATAAAACAATGTGTGTGTGCGTGCGCTTGCATGCACAATATTACTGTAGCTGCTTCAACGTTATGAAGTACACTGATTGGTCATTCAGGTACAAGTCACTTGACAAATCTGTTTCAGAAGACTGACCAATGGAGGCTAAGATTCAAATTCACACTAATTGACTGCAATGCATTTATGTGTCAATATTTTATAAATTTCCCACAACTTAAAGGAATTGAGCTTTTAATTGGAAAGGGGTTTACAGAGATGGGTGGGAGCCACATTATATAATATTTTAATTCCATGTTATAATTCTGATTACATCATAAACATCTGGGACATCTGTTAGTCAGGGTAAGATCTCCTCATCTTTCTAATACAAAGGCCTTTTATGCTCCCAGTTTTGGCAGAGGGGGGAAAGCTACTAATTTTTATTGAGTACCTGGTCCAAGATTATATGCTGAGGCCAGGACTGGAGTCAAATTTAAGCCAGACTGACAGAAAGTATTTTATCTCTCTATGACATCTCACTGTCTTTCCAACTGCATATTAATAACGTGAGGATATGAACAAAGAGGAGAATTAGTATTTCTTGAGTACCTACTATATACTAGACACTTTGGCATGTATTATCCCATTTAATTATCAATTATTATCTCCATTTTATAAAGTAGGATATTAAAATTCAAAGAAGTCCATTTTCTAAATTTATTCATCGAATATGTGACAGACCCAGGATTACAGTCATGTTTTCTGACTCCAATTTTGGGGTTCTTTCCACTATACAATAGGAGACTGCGTTTCCCACTCCCCCAAAATATCCAAGTTTAGCATTCCCCCTCTCACACAATCTTGTTAGTTGTACATTGCTATCTTAGATTGCGTTCTCCCAGATGCAGAACTTTAATCAAAGATTTGAGTGTATGTAGTTTCTTTGGGAGGTAATTCTAGGCAGGCTCTTTAGAGAATTCGGGAAGTGAAACAGAGAAGGCAAGGAAGCCAATAAAGGGACATGGATGAGCAGATTACCGCTGGGTGCAACTGGGGCTCATCCATAGGGATTTCCGGGAGACTGCATAGAGCACATCTCATAGTTTGGATGAGCTAACTGGGGTGTCTGCCTAGTAATTTTCATTAGTCCTTCGCTGAAGGCTGTTCCTAGAAGACATAGAAAGCCTTCTGGCTAAGAGTTCAAGCTGCTTGCATTCTCAAGTGCTGTGGAATGGTGAGTTCCAAAGTGAGAAGGCGGGAGGACGATGCAGTGTTAGTGACAATTGTTCTCCTCATTTTATAAATATGGCAACTGAGAGGCAGAGAAACTAAGTCTTTTGCCCAGTTACACAGGATTATAAATATGCTAACAGGGGACTCTGCTAGGCACTGTCACTTATCCCAAAGGAGTGTATTTTTAATGGTGAGTAAGGATAAATATGTTAACTTCTCTAAGGTGTTTTCCTGTTAACACATTTTACTCCTGCTAGTAAGGAGTTATTTTCACCTCCTCATACTGCTTTCCCTCCAGTTTTTAACTCTCAGCTCTTCAGCTTTCCCCAACTTGTGAAACAGTCAATGTGGTCCTCAAAGTGCATTCTCTCTGCCGCTTTATGCACCCACCCCTTCCTCCAACCCTCTCCCACCATTTTAATTTAATCACCTCTGTAAAGACAAATCTCCAAATAAGATCACATTTAGAGTCACTGTGGGTTAGAAGATCAACATATGAATTTGGGGGTGACAGAATTCAACCCATAACAGTACATATATAAAGAAGTAAATTAGACCCATAGAACTGATCATTTATGTTAGGTTTAGGAATTATCTTCACTTTTTGCCTTTTAAAATGATTTTCATATTTAAAAGAACTTGGCATTTTGAAATTCTGGAAGATTAGAGCTTACTAGAA
Organism: Rhinolophus hipposideros; assembly: GCF_964194185.1. NCBI lineage: Eukaryota > Metazoa > Chordata > Mammalia > Chiroptera > Rhinolophidae > Rhinolophus > Rhinolophus hipposideros. Next base: position 41,936,356 of record NC_138050.1, on the reverse strand, counting down.
CAACGTAAAATGTATCACTGAGTCACAGCCTTGGAATTTTAAGTTGAAAAGTATGAGTTTTTGGCTAAGTTTCTAAACAATATTAGAATGTTTTAAAGAGTTTGAGATTCTCTATATTTTTAAAGTATAATTTTACAGATTTACATACAATGTCAAAGTATCTGGGAAAGTTTTTTTAATTTAAAATGTAAAACTAGAATCTACATTTATAAATAAAATTTAAAATGTTTTAAGAGAATTTGGTCAAACTTGTAAATGGGACAGAATATTTAGGAGAATTGTAAAAAATATCAAAGTTCCCTTGGAAATGATTGTTAAGTGTTACTAGAGTTATAATAATACCATTTTTAGGTTAAACTTAAGCTTCAGGGAAAACTTAGCTCTTCAGTTTTTCACTTTAATAAATTGAATATTGATTTATAAAAAAGCCGGTACTAATAGCATTTCTTGTGCACCAATCTGCTCATTTCACAACAATCGCCTTTCAGTATTAAGAATGTCATGTGAAAAAGAGCTGCTTTTTAAACTTAAAATTATATTTTTCTCATTACAGAAGCAACAGATACATATGATAGAAGCACCTGAAACTTTTGCAAACACTTTGAAAGATTTGAAAACATAAATGAAAAAGAGATAATAAGGAAAAATTGTATAATCCAAGAGATACTGTATTTCTCCGAAAATAACACCGTGTCTTATATTAGTTTTTGCTCCAAAAGACGCATTAGGATTTATTTTCAGGGAATGTTTTGTTTTTTCATGTTCAACAATCTACATTTATTCATGTAGAACAATCTACAATTATTCATTTATTCATGTACAACAATCTACATTTATTCAAATACAATCATATCATCTTCTGGAACGTCGTCATAACTTTCCAAACCCCGAATTCTGGCTCGAATTTCTTGCGACTCCATTTCCTGTAGAACCATTGGCCCCAATCTCTAGTGTCCAGCAATAGAGCTCTCCTTAAATGAGCACTTCTTATCCACGTAGCCTGCTCATAGTGAATTGGCAACACAGCTGTCAGTAATTTTTATCCCATGAATTCTTCACCCAAGTCATGACCTCTTTCAGGTTAGGCTTCACAGTTTCCACTCTGATTTCTCTCCATTCTATTTTCAATGTAGTCATTGATTTCCATGCACAAATGGCCCCTGAATGGCTAATTTATTGCAATAGCAAGAGTCTGGAGATAGGCAGTCATTCCTGCAGGAATCATTATTTGATCTGTTCTTCTCTGTGCAAGGAAGTTCTTCCTGTCTTTAGCACGGTGAGTGCTGGCTGAATCCCAGACTGGCAGACCTCTTTGGCCACCTCGCAAAACAAGTGGCAGCATTAAATCGACCCACTTCCTTATTACTGCTTGTGTGCACCAGGCTTTTTCAGTTTTAAGAACACAAATGCCTGAAACACATTCAACCTTATCTTTCTTGCCCTTAGTGATGATTAGGGGTGGGGCTTTGTTGCCATCCAGACAAATTGCCAAGATACAAGTAATATTGCACTTTTGTAACCAGTGGAGGGAATGTAGATTGGCGAGGCACCCTTCTGATCAATTGTCGTTTGAGATCCTTGGCCCATAAACACTGCAGTTTCATCCATAGCAATCACAATGGAGAGTTGGTATTTAGAAAAGATGATGCCATCAACAAAGAACTTGAATGCAAGTGCATGTTTAATAACTTCAGTATCTTCCAGTTTGAACAGTGTTGTCGATCTTAGAGACAGTTCATATGGCTGAAGGAAGCCATCCAGCCAGTGTTGTGATGCTTTGAATTCTTCTGGAGATATTTATAACTGTGGTGTCACTGCAAGGGCAAATGCTTGAATATCAGCCCTGCACACAACCAAAGCCTTTGCTCTCCTGTCAGCAATCCATTTACAGATGATGTCTTCCAACTCAGGAAATAATGGTTGCCGACCTGATCTACACTTACATTTCTTAGCATTTTCCTTGTCCACCTGTTAACTGAGGTTATTGTACTCTGCTGGCCATTTTCTGACCATTCGGAGATCTAACTTCTTCTCTTTGCAGAAAGTCGTAAGATTCTTGACCTGGGAATTCTCCACGATTCCTTTCTTGTACTAAATGTAATAGCTCTTTCTTTTTGCACTCATCTTGTCTGGGGGTCAAAATATGATTCCCTTTAAATCTACCATTTAATTAAATGTTAATCAAAGACTTATGAGACAGGAGTGGCAACAAAAATGATGACAGTTAAGAATGATGTTCCACACAAAAGTGATGAAAAATTGCAGGCACCAAAATTCAGAAAACATTTCTTTATTTCACACGAGTTCATTAAGTGCATCCATTACAACACACAATGTATTGAATTATGAAGATTCTTATTAGTCACAACCACTTCCGTTCCTTATCAAGTGCACACGTTATTCATGCATTGTGTCTGTACTCTGATTGGTCATTTGACCATAAGTCGAGTTCATCTGTTTACATAGGCATTTACCTCTCATCCAAAGGTGCCTGCTTGGGTATTTACAAATACTTAATTATAATTTATATTATTATTTACCTTAAGTATTAAAGTCAATAATATTATTTATTTATATTTAATTATATATTTATATTATTTTATAATTCAATACGTCTGTCGTGTGTTGCAGCGGACATACTAAATGCATCCCTCTGGCTGACAATCTTAACTGGGGCTTCATTTTGGGTAGGGCTTATATTACAAGCATCCTGAAAAATCATGCTAGGGCTTATTTTTCGGTTAGGTCTTATTTTTGGAAAAATGCGGTAATAAACATCCTGGTAGTAAATGTCTGCATATGTCAGTATTTCTCAGTGTGTGTTTTCCAGACCAGTGGCAGTAGCAGCAGCTGGGAATTAGCTATAAAGGCAAAATCTCCCTCGTTTCCCCACCACCAGACATGCGGAATAAGATTCTGGGAGTGGGGCCCAGCAAGTTGGTTGTAACAGTCCCTGCAGGTGCTTTTTTGTATGCTGAAGTTTGAGAACCATATGCCAAAACTGTTCCCACAGGATAAGTACCTGGGAATGATATTGCTTAGTCAAAGGAGGTTTTTTTCTTTTTCTTTTTTTTTTTTTTCGGGGAGTGGGGTGTTAGTTTTTTTGTGTTTTTTTAAAAATCTAAACCATAGACTGTATTTACATGTAGATTGCACCGGTTTTTCCACTAGTGTCTTTTTCTTGTTCCAGAATCCAACCCAAGATCCTATGTTACATTTAGTCATTAGTCATGTCTCATTTATCTCCTCAGGTCTGTGACAATTTCTTAGGCTTTCCTTGTCTTATAAGACCTTGATATTTTTGAAGGGCATTTGTGAGGTACTTTGCTGAATATCTCTCATTTTGGGTTTGTCCTATGTTTTCTCATAATTAGATTGGAATTATGAGTTTTTTTGGGAAAATACCAGAGAGGTGAGGTACCCTTCTTATTGCATCCTATCAGGGTATATGATGTCATCATGATTTATCACTAGTAATGTTAGTCTTAACCACTTGCTTAGAGTAGTGTCTGTCAGATTTCTCCACTGTAAAGTTGCTTTCTTTCCTTTTCCATACTTCATTCCTTGAAAGCATGTCACAGGGCTCAGTCAACACCCAGAGGGAAAGACATTAAGCTCCTCCTCCTAAAGAGGGTAGTACCTGCATATAATGTTTAGAATTGTTCTGTAAGAAAGATTTCCTCTCCCCCATTGATTGATTGACTGATTGATATCAGTATGGAAGCATGGACATTTATTTATTTATTTATTTATTGTTTCACTTTTTATTGGTGGAGCGTATTATCTTGAAAAAGGGCTCAGGAGCGGGGAAAGATCAGTGCAGCAAGAGTGAAGGAACATGAGTTCTAGTCTTGTCTGCACTGCTGAGTGGCTATGTGATTTGGACAAGGTTCTCCGCCTCTCTGGACCATTTCCTCATGTATCAAATCAGATACCACAAGGTGGCCTCAGGGTTTTTGAAAATTAATTTGGGTAACGTAATCAATAATGTTGTAAAGATTTTGTAGGGTATTCGATGGACATGTGTCCCATTTGGGAGACCACCTCAGGGATACTGTAGATGCCTGATCACGGCACTGTACACCAGAAGCTAAACAATAATGAATGCCAACTATAATTTTATATATATAATGTGATGGCTCGGTGCGAGGTTGGAGGGATAGTGGATGGGGGGAGGGGGGTTCACAGTGTGAGGGATATAAATGATGAACGTCTAAGTATTACCTTGTCTTGTACACCTGAATCTAATTAAAAAAATGTGAAAAAAATCAGATAGCTGATAATAATAATCTAGAAATCATCATTACTTGGGTCCTTTGTATGACTAGATTCTGAATGAAGTGTATCACAGAAATGATGCATTTTTACTGTCTCAACAGCTGTTTCTTTGGAGAATCCTAGTGTCAATAACATTATATTAAATTTTAGATCTTTTGTGTATCTGAAAGTGATTCTTGTCATACTTTTACACATTTGCAGACATCAGACTCTTGATAAAGAACAGTGAGATAAGTAACAGAAATCCCAAAGTAAAGTAAAAGTAGTCAGGAAGTCAGCAGTGAGGGGGTTGGTATGAAAGTTCTGGGAATTCATCTACGACCCAGGCTCTTTCTATCTTTATGCTCTGGTACACAAAACCTCCATCCTCCAGATCACCATACGATCCAAGAAGACTCCTGGAGCTCCAACAATCACAGCTCCACCGGAAGCAGGAGCAAGAGAAACGTAGGAAGGGCCCAAAAGAGTGTATGTTAGCTGACTTAGCTCCTTTTAGGCAGTCTTCCTGGAATGCCCATAATTCCCTTCTGTTTTGCACATCACTGGCCAGTACTCAGTCATGTGGTCACACCTAGCTGCCAGGCAGAAGTTGGAAAATGTAATCTTTCACATTGCTACCCTCAACAAAATATGGGTTCCGTTCCTCAGGAAGCAGAGGGAAAGAAACACTGGCTGGCAGATGAGAGTCTCTGTTATACTCCTAGATGCTTATGTGCAAAAAACTCTCAGTATAATCAGAGACCAAGTCGACCATTTTACAGATGTTATAAATGTAGCTGTTTTTAAAAGTTTTTAATTTATTGAAACTAAAAAAAGACCCTCAAAATTATTTATTTTATTCTTCGGGTTATAATTAAGTGCAATATTTTTTGTTCCTTGTATTGTTCTAGCTTTGACCAGCTCTTTCAGATTGGCTCCAATTTTCTTCCAGCTTTATTGAGGTTTAGCTGACCAATAAAATTGTAATATACTTAAAATCCACAACATGATGATGTGATATACATATACATTGTGAAATTATTCCCACCATCAAGTTAATTAACACATGCATCACCTCACAGTTACCTATTTTTTTTGATGAGAACACTTAAGACCTACTGTCTTAACAAATTTCATTTATTAATATATGTACAGTGTTATCAACTATAGTCACCATGCCATAAATTAGATCCTTACAACTTATTCATCTTACCAATTGAACGTTTGTGCTCTTTTACCAACCTCTCCACATTTCCCCCTCTCTTCAGCCCCTGGTAACCACCAAGCTACTCTCTGTTTCTATGAGTTTGACTTTTTTGTTTTCCTTCTGGATTTTACATGTAAGTGATACCATGCAGTATTTGTCTTTCTCTATCTGGTTCGTGTGTTTTTTTTTATTTATCATTTTTTTATCTTCTGGCACTGCAAGATGCTCCGAGCTTCTTATCTTCTATTTTCCATGCTCAGCCCTATAATCAATCATTTCTCCAAGGAGCATCTATTCTTTTAACTAAAGAATTGTATTTAATAACCAATCTGGGCATTGAGTGTGCTTGTTGCCAGTAGGGTATTACTAATTCTAGGCCCTCCTGTGAAATCTAAGAAATACATCTATATTTAAGGATTCTAATATATATTGCCAAATTGTCTTCTAACTGGTTTTTTCTAGTTTACATTATATCAGTAATGTACGATAGAGCAAGTTTTCCCATATCTTGTCAAAAAGAATCTTTGTGATTTATGTTATTTTAACTTAACCAATTTGCTGAATTTAAAAAAATGGTATATGCAGAACATTTTTATTATGGTACCAATAAAATATTTTCCATATACTTACTGGGTATTTTACTTTTTACTTTCATAAACTTTCTGTTTGTGAAATTTGCTCATTCATTTTTCTACTACTGGTCACTTTCTTACTACAGTAAAAGAAACTATTTAAACTTATGCTATTCAAATATTAACATGACAGAAAATGAACATGCTAATAGTCATGTCTAATAAATCTCATGGCTTAATTATATTTAGGGAATGAAAGAACAGCGATTTAGTTATCTTTCTGACCTGAAGCTCACCTGAAAAGACAATTGTTGGAACAAACTCCAGAACAGAATAAAATATGGAGACATCTCAGGTTGACCTCTCATTGCACTGATAGCTAACAGCAATCACTAACGGCCTATGACTTTGTATGAAGTATGGGGCGATTGTAAATTCTTCTCCCCTCTTGAAGAAAATTCATAATTTAGTTGTGCCTATGGCCTGATTTCAAGGATTGGCAAGCTGTTCAAACCCTTCCTCTGAATCTACATGGGGCACATGAATTTTGCTATAGCTGCAAAACAAAGTTAAGACAGAGTTTGAAATGTTAAAATATGGTACAGAGGATTATAATTAGGACATTACATTTCATATATATTATAGTTACTTTGGTATAAGATATTCAAAGTTATGCAGTTATGCAATTTAACATGGGCTTCAAAACAGAAGGGACAAGACTAGGTCCAGTGCCTACAACAGTGTTATAAGGGCCTCAAGCCTTGAAACATTGGCAATATCTTCCCTTCTCATTTACTTTTTCTACCATTCCTTGCTCCAATCGGAGCTAATTGCTGTCCCTTGACCATGCCAGCTGTGCCTCTCCCTTCAAGCATTTGTACACGCTGTTCCCTCTGCTGGGACCATTCTTTCTCCCTGTAGTCACATGGCTCCCTCCCTTCTCTTACAAGTCTGCTCAACTGTTACCTTCTCAGTAAGAACTTCCTGACCATGATGTTAAAAATGACAATGCCTCACTCTCAAATCTCTTTATTAATTAAGATAATGTTTGCAGCTCTAATAAGTAAAACCCTAAATCTCAATGGCTTACCACAACAAAGTTTTATTCACTTGAAAGTCCAAATGGTAAATTGGTGGGAAGGGATGGTGGATCTTTTCCACATAGACATCCAGGGAGGCTCTGCTTGCATTAGCATGTCAATTCTAAGCATGTTCTAGAAATCAATAAAGAAAAAAAGTGATAGTCATAGCAGGCTCTTTTTATGTGTTGAGAGAATTCATTCAGCATCACTTTAGCCACGTTCATTGTCCTGAAGTCAGTCACATGCATGTATAAGGGAGACTGAGAGGGGTGGTCTAGCTGTGTGCACAGGAGGAAAAGCAAAACTGTCTGATTAACAACTAGGTAGTCTCTTCCACACACACAGTAGGCACTGTTAAATATCTGTTGACAGACTGAATAAATAAATAAATCAGGGCTGTGGGTAATTTGTTCCATTTAAGTTAAGAGGGGTTTTGAGGGATTCAATGAAGGATAAACATGATCACAGATGCTTTCAAGAGATTTACATTTAAGTGGGGAAATAACATGTGCTCACTTGAAAAATGAGCATACAAAGCAATAGATCAGAAACAAATAGCTCCGATAATCAGGACTTTAGGAACCCAGAGGAAGGACTCAGCTCTGAGTACTGAGTCAGGGAAGGTTTTGATGGAGGTAGGAATCTATTAAGTCGAGTATTTAAAGAAAGGTTAGAATTTCAGCAAGTGGAGAGGGAGGAAAGAATAAGTCAGGTAAGGAGAACATAAAGAACAATAAGGAGAACGTGGGGAAACGTGGAGTAGGCCTACTTCCACATTTCAGGTGGAGAAGCATATTGATCAAGACAGGCTACATTATTTTGTGGTAAAACAACCAACATCTGAGTTTTAGAGCAACCAAGATTTGTCCCTCAATTTACATGTCATTGAGGACCAGTGGGGCCCTCTTTTCTATTTGCCAATGTCTGCATCTGAGGCCCAATTTGATAGACTAGTCACTCTTGGGAACAGTGTGTGTAATTGTGGCTGCAGAAAACACAAAGCTCTGGAGGTCTTAGTGTACCCGTTAACTGTTCTGCTTGAAAATGACGTATTTACTTCGACTTGAACTCGTCGTCTAGAACTAGTCATGTGGCCTGTTCCCAAACGGGAAGAGTCTGGATATTTGTCAAACACTAAAGACCATCACAAAGGGCTGTGGAGAATGAAGTGAGATTGGAGAGGCCAGCGTTGTCTTCAGTATGTACAAATACCATCTTTGGACAGAAATTAATTCAAACTGCAAAATCCTGATAGATTCTAAATTTTAACTTTACACCCACCCAGATCACTTTTAAATTCTCTATCTGTATCTGACTCCCCACTACAAATCTCCACTCAGATATTTGTGGTTGTTTGTTTCATTTATCAATTTATTATTCAACAAATATTTGCATACCCATCAGGGGAGGTGCTGGGGACACAGTGTGAATTAAGCAGTGATAGTCCCTGGCTTGACAGAAAGTGACAAACTGCAGGAAATTGTGTGGGGGAAAAAAGGCTCTCATGAAAAATACAAGAATCATTAGGGGCACAGCCTCGTTGCTTACCTTGCATGGTGGCCACAGAAGGTGAACCCTCCATCTATCAGGCAGGGAAGCATCTTACTTTATTTCTTCCACATTCTCTAAGGCTCCAAGCATGATTCTAGACACACACTAGATGTTATCTTGATAACTCTTCTCTTCACCCTTATTTCTTCTCCTGTGAGTATCTCTCTCTCCCTTCGTCTCCACCTCTCTCATTCTCTTTACTTGGCAATGACAACACCATCTCAAATTAAATTCTTTTTAGTGGAAACTACTAACCATATTTATAAAAGAAAAAAGCTGGCAAAGAATACCGTTTCAGCCTTTTCATTTCTTGAGTAAGCAGAGGTGATGGATTTACTTAGAAAAGCAAATGCTAAAGATAAATTTGATGGACAATAAATGTTCTTAGCAAAGGTGGGTGGGTTGATTTGAGTTCCGTCAAACACAGATCTCCCACTGATTTGCCCTCATTCTATAGTTTAGTGCAGAGTAAGCCATTATCCAGTGTTAGAAGAGTGCCTTTGTAAAAAATCATGACTTGAATTTAGAAATAAGTTTGTATGGAGAGAAAAAGAACTTGAGCCCTATATCCTTTATTTAAAAAGAACAAAAAGCTACATAGAGTTCTTTTTAAAAATTTAGTGGTAAAACTGGACCTGGCACACAATAAACAATATTATTTGTTGCTCTGAATTTATTTATGTTCTCTTTTTTCCCCCATAAGAAATATTCTGACTTTGAAAATGGTTTTTGGAAAAAGGACCTGAGATTTAATCACAGAAAACGTGACATAGTTCCCCCCACCCCTATATTTGGTAAGAACTCTATTGCAGTCTTTTATTGAAGTCTTTTGAAGTCTAATCTTATGAAATTTGTATTTGGAATTTTAGTCCAAGAGGTTTAGAAAATTACAAACCGAACTCTGCAGTTTTTAAAGATTCAAATTCATTTTCAAATAATGCTATGAGTCAGCAAACTTAAGACTGTTATGTTAGATTAACTAGCATATATATTTTGGTATTAAGATTGCTCTACTTCTAGGGTACCAATTCTCCACTATGATGAGCAAAACAAGGAAAAGAATAATTCTAAAAAAGACAAAACTGCACCTTTTTCTAAATGAAGTCAATTCTGTGAAGCTTACTTTACATAGCCGCCCACATTTTAAAAATAAATCAGAGCATGAATAGACAAATAGATAATAAAGCATAGATCAACACTTTTGCTTAGGTTTCAACAAGAAATAAGGACTTGGGTTGTTTAGGCGATATACATATATCCCTAAAAAGCCTGCAGCAAGATCATCTGTAATCCCTTCCCTCTTAGGCGGAGGTGTTTTGTCCAACCCAGTTATCTGAGCTTTCTTTATTTCCACAAAGGTTTTCTGAGCACTGAGGACTGGAGGTTGGATATATCCAACAGCTGGCATTTTTAGAAGCAGGTGCCATGAAAGAAGAGATGGACTATAAGAGAAGGTCATGAAATGTAGGAGGAATACAGAGACAGGAGAATAAAGGATGAAACTTAGTGATGGAAAATGACAGAGACAAAGGTTTGGAGAGGATGGGATGAGGTCCTAGTGCTGTGGAACGGAGGGCATATTAGAAAGTCAGGAGGAAGGGCATAGATTGTATTAGGCTATGAGTATCAGTGAACAACTTAAAAGGTAATGAGAGCTGGAATGTGCTCTGAGCATGGGTAGCAAGGGACAAGTGGAAGAGAAGGTCATCGCTGAAGGGGAGGTTGAAGAACTTGGAGGACGGGATGTCCTGTCTGTGTCATCCACATGGCTGTCAACACCAGGAGTCTCTATGGAGCACAGAACTAGGAGTCTGTGGACCTGGTGTGGAATTACTCAGTGGGCGAAGAAAATGTGCCTGGGCAGTAAAAGTAACGGGTGGGAAGTGAGCCCCAGAGCTGGAGCACTGCTTCTGAACCCTGCCTGCCTCAGGCACACTTCAAAACGTAATAGCACTTATTGAAAAATTGCCACAAGCTAGACACTCTTTTAAGAGCTTTCTATTCATTTTCTCACTATTCCCAACAACATAATGCTATTACTTTCCCCAATTTTACAGATTAGGAAAGGGGAGGAAGTGGGATTAATGTGCTCAAGTAAACATAATTTTGAACCCAGGTAATCTATTCCAGACTCCACAATCTGAACCATTAAGCCATATTGTCACTCAGTTTGGAACCCCATACAGGTGATGCTAATGACCTTGAGTGGGAAGAATTTGTCTGGAACTATCATAAGAAACACTAACAGCTTAACCACTTGATCAAGACCAGTTAGATTTCAGAGGAATGCCTTTAAACATGAGATATAAATAGAGACTAAAATTCATTATGACAAATAGCTAGAGAGAAAGGAAGACCTACTTCCCATACCCCCAGACAGACACCTTTATCAGCCCTAAGGCAGAGCGATGATGGAGTACACCATTTTGACCAAGGAGATTGCTTAAGTGACAGTGTGTTTACTTCTTTGTCAATTTTGCAAAGACTCATCATGCGGTATTCGTAGCCCATAAAAACAGGAACAGAAATGGTGAGGAGGATTCCCCAAGCTGAAACATGTTCAAGCCTAAACTAGTTTAGGCGATCGAAGCACATGATATTTGTTGCCCTCGGTTATTTCTAAACGGCTACAGAAACTGCTGAGAACCCTAACTCTAAGGTGTAAGGGAAAACTTTGGAAAGAGTGTAAATAAGAACTTTTTAACTACTTCATCACAATGAAGGGTAAGGAAGCATAGCTGAAAGTACTGTAAAATTGACGTAAGAACTGTGGATTCATATGGGAGCCTTAATTTGTATCTGCGTGAATTAGGGACGATCATTTAATCTCTCTTAATCTTCATTTCCTTGATGTAAAATAAGAATATGGTTGTTTTAGTGGTAAAATAGTGTATGTGAAGGGACCTGGTACAGTGCCTGAAACAAAAGATACTAGATTTTTATTTCAGTTTTCCTCCTAGAAAGCAAAAAGATGAGTGAGTTTTATTCAGATAAAACTAGTTTATTTGTTGGACATTACACATGAGGGAAAATATGTTGGATAAAACTTAAGATTGAGGTTTGAGTTCCTTAGGCATTTTTCAGATATACTACCACTATGTCACTAACTCCTATATAATCTTTTTTTTTAAATTGAAGTATAATTGACGTATAATCTTATATGTTTCAGATGTACAATATAGTGACTCGATATTTACATACATTACAAAGTGATCATCATGATTAAGTCTACTTACCTTCTGGCACCATACAAAGTTATTACAGTATTATTGACTACATTCTTTATGCTGTTGCTACTTCCCATGACTTATTTATTTTCTAACTGGAAGTTTGTACCTTAATCCCCTTCATCTGTTTGACTGATTCACCCATCCCTCTGTCAACCGCAACTTTGTTCTTGGTATCTATGAGTCTGTTTCTTTTTGTTTTGTTTGTTTATTTGTTTTGTTTTTTAGATTCCACATATAGGTGAAATCATACGGTATTTGTCCTTCTCTGTCTGACTTATTTCACTTAACGTAATACCACTCAGATCCATCCATGTTGCAAATGGCAAGATTTCATTCTTTGTTATGGCTGAGTAATATTCCATCACATATATGTACCACATCTTCTTTATCCATTTATCTTGGGCAAATTGCCAGCTCTTCCTGAGAAGTATTTTCTTTGCCTATAATGAGGAAATGTGTTCTAAATCAAAAGGTCTCACCCTAAGGCTAATTTTGTATGTATGTGCATTCTTCCAGAGATAAGGTCCATAGCCATCAACAAACTTTCAGAGATCTTGATGCATTAATATTCTAGTTAATAATATTTGAGAATCTAAATGGTCTCTAAAATTTCATCCATATCTAATATTCTCATTCTGATTAAGCTCATAACTGATTCTTCCTTTTGGTTCAATATTATTAATTAATAAACATATTAAAGCAATGTAATATTTTAATGGTGATTTTCTAGCAAAATCTGTAGGCTTTTGTTGGCTTCCATGCCTCTCTGCAGTTATGTCACTGGTGTTGCTACACCAAAAGTTCTGATTACCCAAGTGGTTTCCTAGGCTTATTATCCTCCTAATCCTTCTTGGTTCATTTAAGAAAAAAAAAATGTTCTCTCTCTTGGCCAATTCACCAGAGTACAGATTTAATTAATAGGTGGCAATATATTGCAATTCTCATTGCCAAGATACATGATTGAGAGCCTGTAGGCTTTTGATTGTTTTTATTTCAGTCCTCTTGAAATACACAAGATCATGTTTAAAACAACATCAGATTATAGCCTCACTGTGATAAATAGGAATATCTGTGAGTATTAAAAAGTAAATTGAATAAAAATACTAAATGTAAGTGATTACATTAATGAACAATATATTTACTTACAATAAAAAATTTATAGTGGTAGATGATTGCATCGTGGTGCTCAGAGAAGTAAAGTACTCATTCTGTTGGTTATCAAGAGTCAACATGCTTTACAAGGGAATATAAAAGATAGAGTGCTGAACTTGAATTCTTCCTTCAGGAAAATAATTTATCAGGATGTGCGAGCATATGATATATGTATGCAAATAACTATAATACAAGGTTAAAAGTGTTAAGTTCCAACTCAATATTGATAAATCAACTGGTAAAACTGTCCTAATGGTCAGAAATAAAACTTTAAAATGAGGGAAAGAAAGATCTCATACAGAAATTAGTCACTGAACTGAATTTTGAGTCACAGGTTGAATTTGGACACATAAAATATTATAGACACATTCAGAGGCAATAGCATAGACAGAGCAAAGAGAAATCTGACACATTTGAGGCCTCTTTACGATATGCATTTACCTCAGCTCTTGGTAATATTTCTTAACTTCTTGGTGATTTCTATCCCCATGGCCACAACTAGTCTTCCTAATTCTGGCTTCTCTCCTTAAAATCCATCTATCATCCTGCTACCTCAGCAATTTTATTCCAAAATTTAGCACTGCTATCTAAGTAAATGTATTTCCTCTGGGTTAAATACCAGGATCATTTACATGGTATTCTATGTCTTCACAGCCCAGCCCAATTCAGTTTATTCATCTTGTCTTTAGTAGTCATGACCTGACCTTGTCCTCAGACATCAACCCAGAAAAGTTCTAGACAAAGTACTTCAAAAATTTTAGTTGACAACATATCGAAATGTGTTACATTACAGCCATAGAATGTTTTTCCTGCTCATGGAAGTAACTAGTGTTTGCCGCAAGGGATGGCAGTAAGGATGATAATTTTACATTTTCTGTATTGGTGGCCAAAAATAAGTTTGGCTTTATTTTAAAATCTTGAATTTATTTCTTCAGAGTTGAGGAAGAAGAGACTCCAGACTGTAAACCAAGAGCAGGCTGCCTAGGCCAGGGGGACTGTCTTCAGCAGAGACTTTCCTATAAAGGGACTGAGATGTCAAGACTGCCCAAGAGACAGGGATAAAAAAAAGAAAGAAAGAAAGAAAGAAAAAGATGAGTGTGTACATCCTACATTTCTCTCACCGATAAAAGAATTTCTTAGGAAAAGATGGAGACAGATTTTTTTGGAGGCAGATGGAGGCAGATATGCTAACAGTTATCACGGAGTCCTTAGGAAGGAAGTCATAATCCAAAGAGCTGGAAAACCTCAGCTCCATTTTTAAACTGCAAAGAGCAAAGAAATGGAAAGAGAATTTTTCCCCAAACCTAGGGAAGCTTGAAGAAATAGGGGACAACTTGGTCCAGAGTTAGGGTGCTAAAAGAATAGCCTCTTGGCAAAGCCCTAAAAGCAAGAAAAAATGAAAGAGAAAGAAGGTAGGAAGGCCCAGTGGGAAGCTGAGAAGCCAGTATGGGCAGCTGTTCAAGGGAACTCACCAGGCTCACTCCCCAGCATGGACTCCTCCAGGATTTCATGAGACCAGCCTCCAGGGAGAAGAATCATGGAATTGGTGGGAAGTAAGGTGGAGGGAGTGGCATTTCTTAAGGCAAAGTAAAGTAGACCTGGATGTAGAAAGGAAGAGTCCCCTTCTCCAAGAGATTTAGGAAGGGCAGCTTGATCTAAGACTGGATGGCAAAAGGGCAGTGTCCAGAATGGGACTGAAAACAGATGCTGTTTCTGAAAGAGGCAGGCTGTAGGGATGCCTCTGCTCATTGGCCCCACGTTGAGACTTCACTTGTGCTTCCCGCTCAAGTATTCTGATAGGATCTCTTCCGTTGTAGTGTCAACAGGCGATATGATGGACTGCAGTGGGGAAGGCATCCAAAGCAGGAGAGATGGTGTCTGAGACTGAGAATGCATGGTCTCTGCCTCTGGAGATCACTTTTCTTATTAATTCCTGAAAGGCAGGTGTGAAAACTTAAAGAGACCAGTGATGATGGGAAATGTAGCTCTGGGAAACCTCAGCTGAAACTTCAGCTTCTTTAAAAATAGAAAAATCTAGCAATCCTGAGCCTTCGCTCCCTGCCCTGGGCAGTTTCCTTCACTTAGGCGACTGTATTGGCTTCTATAGGCATTTGAGATTATCGCAGCAAAGCAGAGAAATGGGACATGTGTATAGATAGGTTGGATTCAAAGGAAAACTTCCTAGAGTGGGTGGGGCTTGAGCTAGAACCTGATGGAGGCAGAGAGAGGAGAATATGTCTAAAGACCTGAAGGCTGAATCAAAGGCCTCAACAGTGTAGAGTCCATTCTCTTGGACTGTGTAACAGGTCATGTGCAGGATCCCAGGGTAGTCTCAGCCTTGGAGGGGGTTACTCCTATTCAAGCAGTGGGAAAGAGTACATGCTAAAATTAGGGGGAAAGGGTAGTTTGGGAAAAGAACAGTAAACTAGGAGTCCTGATTTCTACTCCTGGTTATTCTATTAATTTGCTATGTGCTTGGGCAATGCTGATACTCTGGACCTCTGCTTCTTTATTAATAAAATTAAGGCATTGGACTAGGTAACCTAGTTTCTTTAGGTTCAAAAGACCCATGATTCTACCAAAGGTAGGCTTTCTTATACCTATTAATACCTATATACCTCTATAGCTGGACATATATGTATTCTGTTGGAGGTTAGGAGAGTGGTGTTTTGTTTAAGGAACTGTGAGGGAATCAGATGCTTACTCAGTAAATATTCATAGAGCACCTACTATGTGCCAGTCTCTTAGGGACTGGCGGTAGAGTGGTGAACAAAATAGACAAAACATGCCTGCCATTATTGAGTTTAGAGTGGAGTGGAGGGGGACAAAAAATAAATAAAGTAAATAAGACACAATATATAGTATATTACAAGGTGATAAATGTCTACAAGTAATAGTGTCTGGAATTGAAGAAAACTCTATGATAAATAGAAAGCAGAGCATTAAGCAAAAATTAAACACTTTGGAACAGAACCAGAGCAAAATTTTCTTTTCTGTCCACCTTCTATTTAGCTTCTGGCCTCTGTTCTAATTTCCACATTCCTAATAATGGGCAAATTTTCATCATACACACCTCTATGCACTACTATAGCCAGGGACCACGGCAACAGTCACAGTGGTCAGGCAGTTGTCTGTTGTTTGCCTGATGTCCTGACTTCTAGAAAAACACCCCATTGCACCTTGCTGGGCATTGGCAGGCCCTGTTGACTGCAAACTGCTTTTTTTTATCCTTGGCAAGCATTTCTCTCCTCTTTTTTTTCCCCCTCCTTTCTGTTTATTTGGCCTGAAATGAGAATTGAATGATTATCATTCAATAGTTCTTTTTTACCACCTGGGTTTTCTTTTCTTTTCTTTTTTTAATTAATGATTTCACAGAATTTTTTTTTTTAACTGGGTAAATGTCAGGGTTTGAAAGAAAATCTCCTTTTTACAGGTTTATTTTCTAGGTTAATCTCATTAGTATGTCTAGATAAGGAGTAATATTTGTGTCAAAGAAAGGAAGTCAGCATGCTCCAGTATCTTAAGAAAATTATATTTTCTGAAAGCAAGTTGGTCTCTATCTAATCACCATAAGACATTTTTTTCTAGACAAACAAACACAAATTGGCTGATCCCTTGAAAAAAATAACTCAAAGGTTAAAGAAGGAGGTTAGAGTTTAAGTAAAATAAAACAACCTGGAAAACAATCCCCAAGTCACCAGTAATCTGAATAGACAGGAAATATATGAACATATCATCTAGACTCAAATAGAAGAACTACAGGTCAATATTTAGAAATACGTAATTTCTTGGGTAAAAATCCAAGCTCAAATTCCAAGCCAAATTGCTTTATGCTATTATGATTCGTTATGGAGTTGGTGGGGGAATAAACTGTGGGGGTGCCAATAAAGAACCACAACTTCATTGGAAGGAAACTTGTGGCACGGAGAGTGAGCAGCAAAGACAATAGATAAAGTTGTGATGCTTGGCTGTGAATTCCCCAGTGTTGATTTTTAAGATGCCTGTTGGCTGAGTCAGAATGGAGAGTGACAGTCAGCAAGTTGATGGGATAGGAGATGGCCATGTAAGCCCAGACAGGCGAGAAGAATAAAGAGGAATAGACCCTAGAACAGATATGAGTCTGGAACAGCCCCATGCAATCCAATAGGGTCCTGACAGCCCAGGGCATTAACCTGCACTACAGGGCATACGGGTAGAGAGGAGGAGGGCTTTTGTTTTTGTTACCGTTAGTTAGTGTCTTTCTTTCCCTGTGCTTTTTTTATTTTATTTTATTTTATTTTTACATCCCTGTGCTTTTAGGAACTTTCCCAGAGGCCCATGTCACTGAGCACGGTACACTGAAAACGTATGAGCACTTATACCAATGAACTGTGGTAGTAGTAATCGTAGTAGCTGTAACACTATTAGCAAATACCTATATTGTGCCTACTCTTTTCCACTCACTGTTCTAATTACATAGATTAATGCATTTATTCCTCACTGCCACACCATGAGGTCGGTACAATTTTCATCCCCATTTTCCAGATGAGGAGACCTGAATCACAGAGGAGTTAAATGACTTACTCACGAGCACTCAACAAGATTCACAGCTGGAGTAGGAAACTTAGAAATCTCTAGCCTGTGCCTGCCATACTGTTCACTCAATTTCTTATCATGGAAATGCGTGTGTGTGTCAGGGTGGGGGAGTGCTTGAAGACAAGCTGCATAACTGAGGTGACCCCCAGAGCACTGTCTTGTCACACCCCTGCCCTCATCCACCCTAACACCACTCTCAGCTTTTTAGGGTCAAATGGTGACATCAGGATGGGAAATACCAGGGCCTGGAGAGAGAGTTCATGAGGGTATAATTAACATGAGAACTAAAGCAGAGGTGGGGACCCCCAAAGACAAAGAGAAAACTAGGGCTATTGGATGGCAAAGAAACTTTAAAAAACGTTTAATGTTTTAAAAGAAGAATACTGAAATCTAATGCTATTCATGTGGAGATTGTATATTTATACACCCCAAATAGGGACACATGGTTTGAAACAAAGTCTAAAAATAGAGCAGAATCTCTGGAATTGTGACTCTCCCCCAAATTCATGGACACATCAGATATGGAAGCTGCTTTTAAGTCATCTGCTGAAGGCTTGACTGCATTCAGGAACTGGGACACCTTATAAAGGTGTGTGTGTACACATGTGTGGGTTAGAACCTTAGATCCCAAAGCACTGTGCAGCTACCAAAACAAACAGACAAATAAACAAATAAACAGCACTTTTTGAGAACTGCTGGACAGACCAAACATGGCTCTTACAGAGAGGTCTTTAGTTCAATATCACATATTATTTGACATCATACATTCAGTTGCCCCTGCTGTGTCTCTATATATCTGTACAGAAAACAAACACCAAAACCCAAAAAAACTTGCCTGCATTCATAACACACATCTCTCTGGCTTTTGGGAATCTCCTGAGGGTTCTTTAATTAATTACAACAGAACAATAATCCTGAATGACCTCCCTCCCCTACAACTGCCTGAGGCTTCCACAAGCTGCTTGCTGGATAGCTTTGTCTTCCGATAATAAGAGACACTTCAGAAGAATGTCCCCTTCTGACATGGAGAAGAGCCAGGGAAAATTCCCTTCAGAACATCTCTCATAAATGCTTCCATTTCCTGAAACAGGAACTGGAGGCCACAAAAATGAAGTCTAACGTGAGGCACTATGTTGGCATTTGTCACAATGCATTATAATCATTTATTGTGATTTTTTTGTTTCACCTACAATGGACTCTGTTTTAGCCAGCACTTTACAGACTATAAGGTACACAGTAGGTACTCACTAAATTTCTATTAAAAGGGATGAATGAGTTCACTGTTTCTGACATGAAAAAAGAACTTTAAACTCAAGTGAAACACACACACACACACACAAACACACACGGTACAAAACCAAAATAATCTTTTAAGTTCATTGATTATAAGGAAAATTAAATTACTAAATACAATAATTCCCACCGTTAGGACAACAGTTCTTTCTGTAGTCTCTTCTCCTCCTAAAACAATCTGACTAATAGCTTCTAAATTTTATTTTATGGAAATAAAATACTTCTTCCAGGAAACCTACAGGACTCTTCTTCTTCCTTAGGAATAGTAAACTTCCAATGGGTTCTTAACAATGGTAGGTTAATCCCTATAAAGAAGGCATTGTTATCTACTTCGACAGATAAGAGACTAGGTCTAAGAGAGCTAGCTACAAGAACTTGCTCTATCATACAAATATTGAGGGGCAAGGTTGTGCTTCAGTCCCCAAAGTGTTGCTTTCATCATTACAAGTGATCTCTTCACCAGTGTCATAATCTTGCCTTTTTATCTGAGAGAAAAATTTGAACGTGGCTACTTAGGAAACAGGAAATGGGAGGACTCAAGGAGTCCTCTAAGAACGCTGGCAGGAAGTTAGCCTTAATTGGAAATGTAACATAACTGAGACCTCAAGAACTAGAAGCAATGGATTGTTTATGGAAATGCCAAGGAGTAATTTTAGAAAGAGTGAGTTTTAAACTTAGCCATACGGGGAATGATATTGGGGTCATTTGCTTCAGCAGAGCAAAGGAGAGATAAAAACACAGAGCGGTATAGAATGCCAGAGTTAATGAGTGGTGTAATATGAACACAATTAGTAGGGTGCTGAGGCTGTTTGTTAGCTATAGGACTTAGAAACACAAGAACTCATGTCAGAAACCTAAAACACTCCTTTAGAAGAGTTCACTACATGAGAGAAATCCTCCAGGAGGCAGAAGTAATGGCAAAGGTGATAGGCTAGGCAAACTTCAGCTCCTGTGCACAGCAATGTCAGATTCAGGGGGTTTGGCCCAATTGATGTTGGACAGGGACAAGGGTAGATGGAGGCCTAGTATAATTTTAGGTGTGCCAAATGTCTGTCTCCAAAACTTCATGCCCATCCCCCCAAAGCCTGCCATAGCATCAAGAAGTCCTCCATTAGAATCACTGTGGGAATAACATAGTTATGCAGAAAACCCCTGTTCTTGGCAAATTCCCAAGGGTAGAAACACACTGAATTGTTCCCAGAGTAGTATGTCAATTCTTAAGCAGAAAGTACAAGTAAGTTACTGCAGTATTTGGGCAAGACAGGCAATTTCTGAAAGAAGATAGAAAATATCCAAAGTACAGAGCACAAAGTTGTGCCCAAGACAGTAGAAGACAAGAGAGAGACTGTGAAATGGCGGAGGCATAGTGCAAGTCATTCATTCAATCAACACACATGACTGAGTGTCTATGTGCCAAGCACTGTATGCACGGGAGGTGTATCTATGTCTATGTCTACGTCTACGTCTACGTCTACGTCTACGTCTACACCTACACCTACACCTACACCTACACCTACACCTACATCTACATCTACATCTACATCTACATCTATATCTATATCTGGTGAACAGAACAGGCAGATATTAGGCCTCTAGCTTATATAGCCAAGGATAATTACAGATAGACCTTTTTGTTTTGGTTATTTCCCTACGACTGAACCAACACCATCAGCTGAAAGTCCTTGACAGCGAATACCATAATAATAACAAAGTCATAAATAAACTTGATCCCACTGAAGCCAACAGTAGTTAATTAGCTATGTGTTATCCCTGTTCCATCAAAGGGGAAACTGAAGTTAAAGTCCTCTGAAGATGACACAGTTAGCAGGGACTGAGCTGGAATTACATCGCGAGACTTGCTGACTGAAGAGGTAGCCCAGGGTAGAACATGCGCTCTAGGGTCAACAGAAGGAGACCTGAATTCTGGCTGAGGTGACCTTGGGAAATTTATGCATTTTCTCCTTCACTCAGTGTCCTGTTGTGCATAGTTGGGATGATAAAACCTACTTCAAAGCATTGAGAGAAAACTAATATGAAAAACATAAGAAAAATACTTAGAACAATTCCTGGCATATAGTAGGTAATGAGTCGTAGCTACCAAATACAATAAGTAATCCCTATTCTTTGCCTTTTCTATCACCTTGTATTTGTCACTTGGATTGAGCATCCACCTGAAGCTGCATAATCCCCACCCCAACCCCGGCCATTTCCCTCTGTTCTTGTGAACTGTAGACCCGGGAAAACTCAAAGAAGCCCCAGCCATGGAAGCTCCTTGTTCCCATTTCACAGGCACAGGGAATTACATAGCATCAGCCAGTCTGGTATGCTTTTTGTAGGCCATTTTTGAAAGCTTGTCCCTTTGAACACACAGAAGTCAGGAAATGCAAAATTAAGGTTCCCAGGGTAACCATAACTCACTCGCAAGGCACATTGAGGCATAAATTTCACTGGAAGTACAATAACATAAAACACTGAGCATACTAGAGTGGGAGGACTTCAGACTATTCCTGAAGTCATAAATTTGAATTTCCTGACTTGGGTGCATTTTCATTGTCACCCATGGTACTGCATTCACGCTGGAAGTTGCAACATAATTCAGTGGCCGTTGTGCCTGCGACTGAGGTAGTTTTCTCTATAGGGATCTCTCCTCAAACATTCACAAGGATTTCAAGAAAGAACCCTGGGAAGAAATATTAGTTTCCTGGGGAATGCAGCTAAATCCACCCAGCATAAAAGGATTTAGCTACATTTATTTTCTAAGCAAGCTCTAGAAACAAGCAACCCCTTTCCTTCCAAGTGCTGCATCCCTCAGAAAAGGTGGCTTACCCAACTCCTGCCATTATTTGAATCTTCTACTCGAGCCCTGAGAGAGTATGGGCAGTAGACGCCCTGTCTTCTCACCTGGAATGGGAGAGGTGAAATAAATGGGGACCAAATAAATCAGAGCATGCAAGTTGATAATTTGTACATTTACAGTGGAAATCAATCCAACATTCCTGCAAGATGTAGAAGTCATAGTAACAACTGTACCCACTAGTCCTCATGGTTCACAAACTTTGGCAGAGACCCACAGGACCAAGAGACCTGGAGCAACCTCAGTTTCAGCTCTCCTTTCACCTGGCCCTGGGTGCCTCATAAAAGGAGGTCTAACGATAATAATACTTTACTTCATAGAGCTAGGAAACCACAGGAACTTCTATGGTCCTACTGCTCTGTGATCAAATGTTCTTTGATGATAAAGTCTTAACACCTTTTTTGCACAATTATATTCTCCTTGTTTCAGAGAAGATACAGGCTCCCTGCACAGGGGGCTGCCTATGTCTCTCCGAAAGGAGCCTTTATGAGGACTGTTAGCAATCAAGACAGTCAACAGAGTGCTCACTTATTATACGAGTACTTCCGTCATGTTTCATTCTTCCTTCTTGGGTTAGTATAAGGTTTAAACAAGAAATGTATGTAAATGGCCTGACACCTACGAGAGGCTCAACAAATGTCAATTTCATTTAAGTTGCCTGCATCAGGCATATAGTCCATCCTTACAAGGATGGAACATTTTCGGCTCCCTCTTCCCTGTCCTCCCTTCCCCACACAGAGCATGGACTGAGGATTGTCAAATCATACCTTGAGCTTTCTCCCCTGAGAATACAAGCTTAGAGGACTTCCGGAATCTAACTTTGTAACAGTGATTTCCGTCTCTTTTAGACATCTCCTCTTTCAGTAACAGGAACACAAAAGCCAGTCAAGCTGTACCTTTGGTCTTCCTTGCTTTGTACTCCATGAGGAGTGCACCCTTGGTTTTCATATTCCATGTCTATAAGACATCTGTGCTTTCATGAAATAAAAAGATGTGACAATTGAATGCTGGTTTTTTCTCTAAGTTGTGTGTCTGAAGACTCAGACTGCTAAGTACATTACGAAGTCAAGGAGAGTTCAATCTCTGATATCTCATTCATCATGCATCCCGCATACTACTGGGCTCCGCAGTCCTTCCTCTGGTCCATCCCCCTCTTCCCATTTCCACTGCTCTTCCCTGAGACTGGTCATAAGAGACTTGCACTTGGCCTTTTCCCAATCTTTTCATATACAACATTGGAACTCAAAATGCTCTTCTTTAAACTTTTTTTTTTTTTTTTGTCATAATATAACGCTTATTCAGAAACTGAAAGAGGCTCTTTATTTCCCCTCATGTCAAATCCTGACTCCTAATCAAGTTCTTTGAGGCTTTTCACTAGAGATAGTCTCCTCACCAAGGACTGGGAATCCTTGAAAACTGGAGGCAACAATGTCGAGGGGTGACTTACTAGTCATATTCAAACACTTAGGTACATATGTGAAGGATATGCCTTTGCTCAGAAAACATAATAAGAAGAAAGTTTAAATAATTATAAGAATGCCTTTACTTGAAAGAACAGAAAGTGTGTCTTGTCTCTAGATCTAGCTTATGTCCTACCATCTCCACAGGGTTTTCTGTAAACTTCCAGCTCTCTCCACAAAAGCTTTTCATCATTTGACCTCACAGCACTTTTCTACACCATTTATTTTAGTCTGCCACTTGGATTTCTGATGGCTTTTGCATTGTTGCTTTGCATATCACTTCCCTTGTTCAATATGTATATCTCACCTCTTCTAGGCATGTTATAATTTTTGTCTTATGAAACCTTTCCAAAGCATTTGAACTGCTGTGGACTCCTACCATTTTGATTTACTTCCACGAATTCTGTTTGTGTACTTGCCCAATTGTTCCTACACTTCTATGACTTTTCTTTTAATTCCTCTACCTGTACCCTGAAAGCTCATGTAAATTAAGTGACCTCTTAGTAGTCTAAGCTATTTTCTAAATGTATAAGAAAAGTTTAAATTTTAAAGTTGTGAGATCTTTGGGAATCGGTGGACCGTTACCGACCATCTAAAGAATTGTACATACAAACAAAATTTGGCTTCCTTGAAGTCAGGCAAAAGACTTTCTAGGATGAAATGCATCCCAGGAAATGAATGCTTGCTCTGACCCATTTTCTAGTTATCTCATTCAAACTACAGGCTGTTGATTCCCAAATTTGTTTCTTTCTTCCATAGCTCTCCCTTGTGCTTTAAACACTCAAGTTGATTTATCTACTAAAATATGGTGTTTGACTCCTGTTCCTAATTAGTAAAAGATTTTCCTTATATTAAATTTACTTACTGCATCTTCCATATCTTAGCACTGTTTTTATACCTTACACCACAGAAAATTAATTTAATAATTTTCCCACATGATAGCGCTTCCGATTTATGAAGATAGCTATGCCAAACCTAGCTGCTTTGGTCTCTCTTCTTAAAATAAGTGTCCCCAGAACCCTCGTCTTTTTCTGAATGAGTAATGACTTGTCAGCGTCTCTCTTAAAATTAGGACCTACAACTGATCACAACATTCCAGGTAGGTTTTGACAATGAAAAGTATGGTGACTCTACTACTTTTGTGTTAGACACATGTTCTAAAATTAACCTGGTTTTTCCCCACTTGTCATTCATATTGAGATTTCAACTAAAACTCCGAAGCCTTTTCATAATTATTGCTCCTAAACCACATTTATCACATCCTATAGTTCTATCATGTGATTCTTTTAAAATTTTCAAAATTTGTCTTGGTGATTTCAACCTAATCTTCCAACGGCCAGAGCCCTTTTTGAGTTTTCATTCAGTCGTCCAAGTTAGTGCCAAAGCTCTGTAATATGCCATTAGAAACACCTTCCATTTTGATACTTATTCATTGATTTCTCTATGCAAAGAGCTCCTCAAACTACAGTATGGTTAAAACCAATTTCTCAAAAAATATATAATGGAAGAATTTTCCAAATAGCTGGAAGGAAAACAGATATAATGCAGGGAAAAAAATGTCTCTTGATTTATCAGTTAAGAAATTCTCTCCAAAAAAAGAAATGTCTCAGGTTGTCCTTAGTATTATTCTAGTATCACTGTTTCACATATACTCAAGACATTGATAAGCCAATCCTAGAATTTAGCAATAGATCATTACAAACTCACCAAATAATAGATTTCAAAAATTACCTTCCCACCACTTTTGACACTTCTAAAATTATTTGTCCATCTGTTAGTCTTCTGGTACTATTCTTCTTGTTCTCCATGAATTCTCAAACATGGTCAGTGGTTTCAAATCCCATTGGCAAACATTGGGGGAGGATAGCTGAATTGTGCCCAAGACCTCCCAGTACATTTCTTGGTGCTCTTTTGTGAATCTACTATGTGAATCTATTAGGTGAATTTACTATGAGCCTCCTTCCCATAGCATTTTTTTTTTTAAGTCACATCTGCAAACTTCTCTCAGTATCCTGGGATATAATATATCTGGACTTTAAGATGTAGGTGGAGTTTAAAAGTTAGATGGCTTTTGAAGTAGTTCTCCTATCTTGGGCTTCAGTTTCTTGTTTACCATGTTTGTTTTATTCTTTCTAGTTTGAAGACAATTTTCTTTATTACAGAAGAGTGAACCCTATAGAAATAGACCAGCTCAGTCTGTCATCCACTCTCAATGCACCATGCCTACCCTCTACTTGTGTGCTGTTATCTGTTCATCACTAATTCCGGGCTGTCGCATTTTCCAATAACTTTTCTCTCCCTCTGGGTTATCCTTTTTATTTTGTTCTTACCCAGTTCTATGTCATTCTTTTATATTTGTTCTTGACCATGTGCTCTTCCCTCTGCCTTTGATCTGCATACTGTAAGAATCTGAGACCTCCTGGATATTAAGTACACTGTGACATGCTTTTCGAGTGCTATTTGACCTGCTATACCACCATTATTATTACAGAGAAAACTGCCTGTCTTTTATTACCATTTTAGTAACTCTTACGTAAGGGCTTTCTTTTTATCTTTTGAGGTTTAATTATTTCTATACCAGAAAATTGCTCTGGCTTAAATGGGGGATACAGAAGATTTTAACATTTTGAGTGGCCAAGACGTAAGACCTGGAAATTGTATTTGTTCCCCTGAAACTCCAAACTGCTTTATCTAGACTCTCTTATAGTCTTCTTCCTCGGAATCAAACTTTTTCATGTGGATATATTTCTGGCTTCATCATTCTCTCTCACTAAGTGCCTGTGAAGCCCAGCTGGGACTCTTTCAAACAATTTTCACTTGAAGTTGGGTGTAACCTATTAGAAATAATCCATCACCCCTTTCCTCAGCCCCACATGGAATATTCCAGAGACTTCTTTCTTAGCCAGATTTCTCCTGCTATGATTTCTGCTTTAGAGTGATTTCTCCCAAACATTCAAATGAAATCATTTAGTTCCATCCATGTCCCAGCTGGGATGCTGAATTCCTTATAATGTACACTAAGGAGAGTATGAACAGAGAATTTCTGATAGGCTTTTATCTGAACTCCTTAAGAGCTTCATACTAGAAAAGTACAGATTAACACGTAGCAAGAAAATACATTCAGTCAAATATAATCCCATCTGTACCTGCCAAAATGTTCTCTCTGCTTCACTAACATCCTTGTAATAACATTGTTAAAAGCTTCTGACACTTCTTAGATAAGTGCTTCATTCAGCTCTCTGTCTTCTTTCAGAAGGAAACAGGAAAATTCCAAATACAGTCAACTCAGTTATCAAGGTCTGCTTATCCAGTATGTGAAATATCCAGGCCCTTTGTTTCTCTTCCTCTCCCTCTGACTACCTACATTTGGGATGTATTAGTTCCACCCTGTACCACCACATCAGGGCACTTTGGGAGAAAAAGAATCATAGGTTGCCAAAGATGTTTTTATTTTACTTTTTATTAGCATGCCTAATAAAGAGCTGGGTGAGTGAGGTCTTTGGAACCAAGGAGTAAAATGAAGCTTGATGGTTCCAAGTACATTTGACTTTGAATTACTTAGTTCCAAGATATCCTGACTTAGGAGCAATAATAGCTACCCTACAAGGGCCTCCTTCCCATAGAAATTGTTAGAGATTTCCTTTTCTTTCTGTGCTGAGCTGTTTTCTTGCTATTGTCTCTGTCAGAAAAAAATAAAATATGCATAGTGAAGCAAAATTAGTCATAATAAGTAAACAGAGCCATTGGTCTCTAAAATCCTTGAAAATGTTGATATACCTCAATCAGGATGTCTACCAAATTTCTTTTGGTCTCTTATGCTATTCTAATGGAAGGGGGAAAAGGATAAATGAAAAAAAGAAGATTGTTACATCTGATTCCCTTACACCCCACCCCCCGGGCCCAGTTTTGTGTGATTATGTGACTGTTTGCTAGTTTTTATGTAGCAGAGGGGATTTGACCTGCATTTGGTTTAAATGGACTTCAGAGGGTTGTCAGAGCCAGGAAGCCTGACTGTGTCTACCTCTGTTTCTTTACAGAAAATGTGTTTAGGTTTCCAAAGAAGTGATTCACAGACAAACTTTGGAACACAATTTGTTTATAACGTGGAGCCTACCTAGGTTCTGGGACTTCCCTTCCTGCAGCAGCCTGGAGAATCTAGGGCTTGAACAATCCCAGTAGAACTAACTCTGAAATGTTTTAAAGGGAAGTTAGAAATTGATTTCGGCAGTTAGTTTGAGCAAGCAGGCAAAGCATTGCTAGAAGTTGTATTACTTCTTATGACACCTGGGACTTAGTTACTTTAAGTACATAAATCAGTCTTCTGAGAAATATTATTCAGTTTCCTGAGCTTAGTTTAAGCTGAATTACAAGTGACCCTATAGAATTATTTCATTCCCCTTTTGCCTGCATTCCTGTGGAAAGGATTTAGAAAACCACGTTGTCTGTTTTTATTGGCATTTTTCCTTTCACCCCACCCCATTTTAATAACATCGGTTCCTTAAATCTGTAGTCTCTACGCAGCATTTTAGAGAAATTTGCCAAACATGTAAATGCCCAAAGTTAACTAGGCCTTCACTATTTCTACAACAATTTGTGCGTATACAGAAGATGTGATAGGCCTTTGGGTACCAATAATTTCCCAGGACGAAAAACGAGAATCACTGCTTTTGCCAGATCTCCCAGTGCTTTATGACATCACCAGGCATTTTGTGACACCATCACTTTAATATACAGACTTTGGCCCTAGACTAGAGGCAAAAGGGAAGCAGTGGAGGAAAGACTGGAGGTTGGAAAGGAAAGACTCCGAAGTTGCCTGGAGAAATTATACTGAGAAAAAACAAGATCCAGACATTTCTGAAGGGGACCAGAGAAGGGTTGAGGATTAGGCAACACTGAGTTGTAATCATACAATTTTGAAAATTTTAATCAATACCAGTGCTTTTCAATGGTGGTTATCTTTTTTTCCTCCTATTTTAAATGACAAGATAAACATGAAAGTTTCTGATGTTCACTATCTCCGATTCTAAAGGAAGCAATAAAAGAGAGGTGTTAGCAGGTAAATGTCATCATAAAAACCAAACTGAATTTGGTCCTTCCTCAATGCGCTCTTCCCGTCCATCATTGGGTTACATTCACCAGCCCTGGAGTCAGGAGCAGTAATGCTTTCATTATGGAATTTCTGGCCACTAGGGGCGCTGTGCGGACCTCATCAACACGAATGAGGTTTTCCCCTTCATTTCAAACTAAACAAAGTTGGAAGTCTCTGAAGGAATATTCACTGGGGGAAAAAAATCAAGAATTTATAAATTACCATGCACATAAAGCAGTTGCAAAAAAAAACGAGTTTACAAAGTGCTGATTTCTAATTATAGTTTTTAAAATATGTAGCCAAAATTAAGCATGGCTGGTAACCACTGAACGGTATCTGTGTTGTGTACTTTTTTCCACAACACAGTCAAAACTGAGCTGAATGTCTGACTAGGTTTTTTTCTCCCCCATTTTTTTTTAACCAGACGGCAGGTTGCAGTTAGTGTTGCATCCAGATTTAATGAAAATATCTGTTTCTCTCATCACATTTTAGACATGGTTCTGGATTATGCTACTAAGTAATCTTTGGAGATGCTGTCACAGAGAGAAAACTCTGGACTGCAGATACTGGGCATCTGACCATTGTGATATTTAAAGACTTTGTGTGTACTAAAGAAGGAAACTAAATTCCCTGGGCCCAACTCAGATTTCTGCCATCTCTGAGTCTAAAACTGAAAACAAGTTAACACAACAGTATGCATGAGAAAGGCCTCCATATACAACCAATACTCACTTACACACACTACTTACACCCGCTTTACTGACAGAACCCAAAACTTTCTTCAGTTTTTGAGCCTCAGAGAACTACATATCTCCTGCATTCAGATGGCAGTGATGGAGGTCTCTATTTCCCCTTAATTGTGCACTAACTCCTCTTACTGATTTATTGCTAAAAGAGCCACTGATACTGGTGGAGTACCAGTGAACAGAAGGAGAAAAATATGCAAATCTTTTTCAGCCAGTGCTATGAGAATTTGCTTGTTCTCCTCTGAAATTAAAACAAACCAGAAAAAGAACACCAAATAAATGAAATAAAATGATAATAAGTTCTCTCATCTTGATAGTAGACTACCTTCAGGGAATAATGAAATTCACACTGGTGAATTTTACGACACACAATTTCCATTTGGGCAAGTCTTTATACTCCTTGGAGCAACTAGTTTATGGTTTGTTTGGAGTTTGGTGTTTTTTCCCTCCATTTTTTTTGGAGGGGTACAGTGCTGGTCTAATGTCAACATTATAAAGCCCTGGAAAATACATAACGTCTAAGAACTATGGCAATTAGAGATGGAGGAGACCCATGATATCTCCCTCAGGCCCAGGGGAATCAGTGGAAGATTCTTTCCTAGAATATATTTTCCAGTTCCTTGCCCTGTTGACTTTCAGATGACTCTAGGGATGGCGTTTCTACACTTCCTTTTCCATATATGTCCCCAATCTCATAATTCTCACTGTCATAATTTTTCAGGGTATTTAGTCCAAATGTTCCTTTCCTAAAAATGACAACTGCTCCCTTTTACTCAAAGTTGTGTCCACCTGCTATAATAAACATTTCACTCATTTGAAGATGTAACAATTTTTCATTTTTCATCAGAACTCTGATCTGACATTCTCTCTCTCCCTGTCTCTCTCTCTCTCTCTCTCTCTCTCTCTCTCTCTCTCTCTCTCTCTCTCTCTCTCTCTCTCTTCCTTTGCCATTGTACCTGCAGGTGGGGTAGGGATCATATACAAGAAATCTTGGCAATTTGGCAAATAGAGTTTTAGCCTGTTAGGGCCATGATATCTCAGGGTTGTTGACACCAGAGCCCCTCTCAGTGTTTTAAGGCTTACAGTGCTAAGCTTTCAGTGCCACATATGGACTGTACACTTCACATTGGCTCCCCAAGAACTGTGTAGGGCATAGCCTCAACAAACCTACATAGTCCTATAAAAATAAAAGTACTCTCCCCTCATTTTCATTAATGCTCTGTTCAAGTTTAACTTGTAAGCGAATGCATGTTGGTGTACATATGTGACTATACATGTTGGGATTATAATGATACGATTCTTAGGTATAGTTTCCTCATGAGAGTCCTAACAGAGTGCAAGCTGAGAGCCATGAGAAAAATCGTAAACCTGGGTTTTCTAGCCTTTTTAATTAACAGGTAGATAGAACTAGAAAAGTAAAAATTTATGAACCTAGAGGTAACTGACAGACAAGAAAATCAGGAAGAACCCAGATATCCCCTCGCAAGCCATTGCTGCTACGCAGTTCCTGTTCAGATGATCCGCGTACTATGCCTTTGAGGGTGTCTTTCCCTTTCTCTGGACCTTAGTTTTTCTAATTCTGAAACACAGAAGTTAGCCAGATAAGAAGTGGCAAACTGATATCCACAGAACGACTTTTCCAGCAGTGTTTACTTTTCTTTTAAGTCAATAGATATTTTAATATAACAATCTGGATTTTTAAACTCAAATGAATGGTACTTGGTTGCCTTCTCACATCTATTCCTCCTCCTCTTCCTCCATCTTCTCGCCCCATAGCTCCTGCTTTCCACTCTGAAGATGTAAAACTCTGGGGTGCTAGCTCCACCAGCTCTTCCTCTTTGAACTGGATTGTTATTACTTGCTGCCGAAAGCACCCTGAGTCACTAGCTTCATTTGATAGACAAGAATATGTGGCCACCCTTAGCCAGAATTCCCTTATGGAAACAATTAGCTGGAAACCATAATGGCTGTGCCCTTTCAATGGATCGTGCACCCTCCCAGCTCTGCCCACTCCTCTCATTTGACTACTGTATGCCTAATATAGGGGTATTAGTCTGTGACCCTATGGTAAATGATTACATGTCACATTATTTTCTACACTTTATGGATGCATCACAAGTGGATGTGGCCCTGGGTGGGCATATTGTGATTCAATTGTCTATTCAATTAGGTCAAATGACAAGTTTTTACTGATATGACCAGACTGTACTCTATACTGACCAGACTAGTGGTTTTGGCATTGTGTGAATGCTGCCTCAATAAGGCTCTGCTGAACTTCATGGAGAAATATGTGCCAAATTATATGCAAATTTGTATTTTTCATGGGAGCTGAGATCTTGGGCACTTAATTTTGACTTTTTTTTTTATAGCTAAGTATGGAGTGTTGGCCAAGTCCTGCATGTTTAATCCTTTTAATCATTCACCATAAATCATGCTCTCAGCCCCTTAATCATTCTTGTTATTCTTCTTTGAACTTCCTCCAGTTTCCTTACATCCTTCATTGCATAAAAAAGAGTTTTGTAACAGGCCTGTTTTACTTCCAAGAATCCATTCTGTAATGGAAACAGCAGGGGTTTAAAAGATCCGATGCCATGAGAGACTCCAAGGGAAAGGCAAGCCTTGGTCCTTGGAAAGTCACAGACGTTCACTGGGACTGAAAGGACACCTGACCTACTTGTCTATCACATCTCACCCAGAAAGATTTTTTTTTTAATCCTTTTTCTCTTAAGGGAAACTAAAGAATTTATGTGACAACACTTGCTAATATATCCTACATTCTTTTCTGGGGTATTTATTTATTTATTAAGCAGGTATGTGAATGAGAGTTGTTGCTCTTCCCATGTTCAATCTAGGGAGAGAAATAGCTAGTGGGATAAATCCATTTTTTCACATCTCTTAGGATCAGAGATTCATCTTTCATCTATGCATTGTTTCCCCTTTAATTTGGTTATAGTGGTGATAGAGAGTACAGTCTCATGGGAAAAAAAGACCCTAGAAGAAGTGATAAAAAGAGAAGTTGATGGAGTATCTTAATATACCCACTGCTTCTTTTTTTTTTTTATTGGGGTGAGAATTGTTAGTGAAATTACATAATTTCAGGTGTACAATTCTGTATTACATCATCTATAAATCCCATTGTGTGTTCACCACCCAGAGTCAGTTCTCCGTCCATCACCATATATTTGATCCCCCTTACCCTCATCTCCTTCCCCCACCCCCCTTACCCTCTGGTAACCACTAAATTATTGTCTGTGTCTATGAGATTTTGTTTCTCATTTGTTTGTCTTGTTCTTTTGTTGTTTTTGGTTTATATACCACATGTGGGGACACCCACTGCTTCTTGTATCTACTTTTTCTGATCTCTATAGGTTCTTCCCTGTCTCCGACTAGAACGCAAAGTCAAAAGGAACTTTTTCTTGCTATCAGTCTATCCTCAAATCTAGAAAGGTGCCTGCCACACAATAAGTACTCAACGAATATTTGGAGACTGAGTAATTTATCACCTTCAGCCTATCATTTCATGCTTTATAAGGATAATTGATATTTCTTTATGCAGAACTTTGTGCGAAACACAGCTATAAGACAATTATTAACTTCCCTTATTCTCCCATATGCCTCTCAAATTGGACTGTGGACCAAAGATCTTACAGAGAAATTTAGAGCCACTATTGCTCACTCCATTTAGTTCAGCTGATGCATGAATTCCCTTTATTGGCCATCCTGTTATTTATGATCCACCCTTTGCTTGAATACCTCTAGAAACAGAGCCAATTTTCTCCCAGAACAGCCATCCTTGTACAGCTATGTCTATTAGAATGCTCTTCCTTAAATTTAGCTAATATCTTTTTTTCCATAGCCTCCACCCATTATCTTAGTTGTCAGAAGCAAATTAATCTTTCTTTCCACTGGACAATCCTTAAGGTATTTTGAGACATTAACATCTCTCTTATAAACTTTCTCTTCTGTATATTAAATGTGTCTTGTTCTTTTCTATACCTAGAAATGTATAGTAGAAAAATTTCAGCTTGCGAGCCTTACATGCACATATTCAACTTGAGGATTCAAATATTAACAGCAGGAATGGACCAGCAGGGTGTCTGTATATGGGAGGAACTAAAGGACTTCATAGGGAAACCAGTAAGTAGCTAACCAACTACAAATCATTCTTCAAGAGCCATGAGTTAGCCTGAGAAAGGAGAAATGCTTAGGGACCTGGGCTCAGCTGATTCGCTGGGTCCAGCTTTCTTGCCCCAGGAACTTATGCCAAACTTGGGGAAAGGGAATACTGTAAATCAAAGGCCAAGGTCACAAAAAAATCTTTGGTCAACACTGAAAATACAAGGTGACATTGTTTTGACACTCGGATGGTACTGTATACCACATGAGGTGGAGAAATGGAGGAGAATAGCATATTCTATTAGATGAGACAAGACACCATTAGCTCTACAGCAAGTCAGGAGTGAGGATGGAGATGTGGTCCACAAAACACAGACTGGCAGGTGATGTTTAAGGAACAACTGGAGTAGGAAAGAGAAATGGTGCAGTAATGGTGGCAGCTGACAGGAGAGGGTTCTGTATCTGGCACATGGGAGATACCTCTGGGTAGGGTATGAGGAAGACTGGAGTGCTTATAAATCTGCTAAGAGAGACCCTGTTTCATTCTGTTACTCCCGCAGAATCAGGAAACATGATTATAAGTCATAATGATAACAACAGTTTCTACCTACTGAATCTGTTGTATGGGCCAGGCCCTGTGTTAACACTGGGGCAACTCATTTCATCTTCCTCAGAATCCTGTGAGGTTGGTGTAATCCTTATTCTCATTTCACAAATGAGAAAATTAAGACTTAGAGAAACTATCTTATCTAGAATTACACCCAGTAAATAGCAGAGCTGCGAAACAAAGCTGCTTTTACCTACCTTTTAAACCTGACTTCTGAAATGACATAAATTTCTGCATTTTAATCATATTTCCTTGTAACACAACCCACATTTCAATAGTATTTACATTTGAGTTGAATACGTTTGATGCCTTTACCAGTGCTTTTTTTTTAAAAAATTGCTGAATCTAGGTGTAAAAATAGCACAACAAACTAAAAAAATGTATGCAAGGAAGTGAAGCCAGTTGATGTCTGTGGAAACTGTTTTATCAACAGTGACTGCAGGATCATCCCTTCCCTGTCACTGAGCTAAGGGTAAGTGACCATTGTTCTTACATCAGTACAGTCCTTTCAGCTTTAGAATTCGGGCTGCTTCTCTGCAGCCTTCTCCACTGGCTGTCAAGCCAATGCCCTGAGGGAAATGACCAACACTCTCCCTTATCTCATGTTTCCATCAGCATCTTCTGTGTCCCTCGACACTCCCTGTGACAGAGACCTGTTCACTCTGGTCCAGTGAAATCGAAATCTTCTTATGAGTAATTCTGGGGCATCCTGCTTTATAAAAACCTTTTATGGGACCATAAAATACCTCACCTCACCGCCTTAGAGCAGTTGGCTTCAGGAATGACAGCAAACTGTTTTGTAGTGAGCTGAACAAGTAGAGCAAATTATTTCTGTAGCTGGAGCACTTCCAACTTCCTTATTGGACTAAATGCATGTAGCAAAAAACAACCTTTTAATTGCATGCTCCTTTTTACAGCACACAGAGCATTTAAGAGTCACATTGTACGCCAGGAGCAGCCTCCAGTACAGAGAGCAAAGCATTCTAGACATTCTGATACTTTATGTGCTTAAGAACATAGCCATTTACAACCCAGAGGTACTTTACTGCTAATGATCTTTGAAGTTAACAAGATTTGTGAAAGCTTCTCAGCATTCGTATTGCTATTTATATTAATAACATTAGTGATCTCTTTTATTCTTCCAAGACTTAGCACTACTAATTGGCACCAGTATAAACAGAGGTATTAATGCTATCATGCAATGCAAGTAGAGCCAACTCTGACAGCTTTGTGGGTTTAATATGGAAATGTTTGCTATCTAATGAGGACACAAAATGTTAATCTGCAGAACAAATTGTATTTATAGAGAAACTAATTATCATATGCAAATGTGACACACATCACTTGCAAAATTCTTGTTGCCTCTGGGCCACCCTCTGACCTTTCTGAAATGCTGCAGTTTGGAGCAGTGGCTAATGGTTTCGTGCACTGAGTCAGATTACTTTAATTTTCATATAGAAATAAGCTAAATGGGACCGACTCTGTCTTCAAATAAATACCACAGAGCCATCACTTCTACAGCTGTATCCTGTGCTCTGTTGATTTCTTATCCTTTCCTTTAAAACTCAGAATTCTTCTGCAGTTTTTTGCTGTATCTGAAAAGGCAGATGTTAGATGATCAGAGTAAAGCACGTTTTCACCCCATTAATAAAACAATTAACATGTTCTTATAAATGCAGTCCTATTGGATGAAGGCTATTTTTATATTATTTTTATACTTATTGTTTTTTTTGTTGGTTTGTTTTCTTCTTCACTGAACATGAAACTACTCTAGGTATATGGCACAGATTGTTAAATCTAGTGAATATACAAAAAAAATCTAGTGAATATGGTGTTAATTCCTTTTTTTTCCGGTATTTTTCCTCTTCTCCTTTAAATATGTATGTTCTCTAGTTTGAAGCCTCATAGAAGTATGAAGTGCTGGAACTTAAATTGCCTTAGGGATCATCCAGTGAGTCCAAATATCTCATTTACAGATGAAGAAACTATGGTTCAGAGAGGTCAGTGACATGCCCAAGATCACACAGCGAGTTGATAGAAAACACTAAAAGTCAGGTGCTCTTTATGTTTAAAAAATAAAAAAAAAATAAGCCACCTCTACTGTAGTGTTGCTAAATTTAGAGTTATGTGAATGCTTCACAGTTTAGCTTTATCTTAAAATGCTGTGCTGCCCAGAGCACCTGGGCCAATTTATGGACATACGTTTTTCCTAATTCTCATCCTGACGTTGAAGATTTGATTCAGCATTCTCCGATGCCTATTGAGCTCCAAAGACAGAAAGATGAAGGAAGGGTGGCCGCTACTCTCATGGAACCCACAGTTTGCTGAGGAACACCAACATGTAAATAATTTCAGTGAAACCAGGAATGTGCGTTATTACTATTATATGAACAACATTAGTGCCCGCTTCAAGCAAAGTATACTTGAGGTCTGTGAGAACACAGAGGAGAAACAAGGACTTCCAGTAGAGGAAGCCATAGGATAGACTAATAGATTCATTTCTATTGCTTGTAACAAATGACCTCAAATGTAGTGGCTTGAAAAAATATACATTTATTATTTCTACAAGTCAGGAGTTCCTGTATGTCTCAGATAGGTCCTCAGCTCAGAGTCTCAGAGAATGCAGTCAAGATGTCGCCAATATTCCCGCCCCCCACCCCCCAAAAAAAGATGTTGGTTAAGCTTTGTTCCTGTCTGAAGCTCAGTGATCTCTTCCAAGGCTACCTGGTGGGTGGCAGAATTCAATCTTTTATGCAGGACTGAAGGTTTTGCTTTCTTGTTGGCTGCCAATGGGGGTTGGTTTCAGCTTCTGGAGTTCCCCCGACCCTATTTGCCTGCCATGTGGCCATTTCACAGCATAGCGGCTTACTTCTGCAGGTCAGCAGGAGACTCACTCTCTTCACCATGGCCCAGTCAGTCCCTTTTGAAAGAGCTTTTATTGATCAGGACCATCTAAGATAATCTCCCTTTTGATTAACCCCAAATCATCCGATTTGGAACCTTCATTATATCTGTAAAATCTCTTCACCTTTGCCAGATTATGTAACCTAATTACAGGAGTGAAGTCCCCCCCATACTCAGAGGTCCCACCACACTCTGGGCGAAAGGATTATACATGGTGTGTATATCAGAGGGGCAAAAATCTTGGGACCCATTTTAGACTCTGCCTCCCTTAAATAGAGTAGAGGGGTATAATCAGAACAGGTTTCAGAATCATAAACTGAATCATAAAAGAAAAATAGAGGTAAATATCTTAAGTGATTAGTTAATTTTATAATTTTCTTGAATTATTTTCGAGAGGCCTGTGTTCAAAAGGTGTAATTTTGTTTTTTTAAATCAGATTTGGAATGAACACAAAGGAAAAAGAGAAATAAAACGGAAAAGTCACTGAGAGTAAAAAAACAGGTAAAAAAAAAAAAAAGCTTTTGTTTGAATGAATGAAGGAAAAATGAAGAGCCCTGGATGGGACCTTAGAAAACAAGATGTTCAATCTATCTTTCTGGGCCTCTATGCACTCATTTGAAAATAAAGTGATTATTTGCAATATGTGAGAGATAACATTCCTAACTTATAAAAACTTATAAAGTAAGAGAAAAAGTATCCTTTATTATAAAAGTTGGCTCAACATTGGAATCAACAGTTGAGAAAAGAAGAAGCAAATGGTTAACAGGCTTATTAAAGTGCTCAAGTTCAGTTGCAATGAAAAAATAATGATAATAATTAATAATTAAAATACATCAACTACGTGCAGGCATCATTCTACTTCCTTTACATATATCACCTCACATAACATGTAACCCTACAAGGTAGGTCCTATTTTCAGCTCCATTCTATAGACACAGAGAGTTAAGTTAGTTGCCAAAAGTTACAAAGCAGCAAGTGGCAGAGCCCCAATTCCACCCAGGTAGCTTGGCTGTGCTAAGCATTCTGCTCCTGCCTTGTAGGCACACTGAGAAGTCAACAACAGGTTTGGCTGACTTGTTAAAATAATACTTTGTGTTGATGAGAGTTTGGGAAAATAGGCACTCCCCATACTACTAATGAAAATGGAAACAGCTTTCTGCAGAGGTTTGAACAATGTGTATCAAATATCTTTTTTAAAAGTGCATAGTCTTTAATGTAGCATTTCTTACGTGTTCTTTTATTCCAATGAAGGCAGTGTGTATGTATAAATACTTAGCTCCAAGAATATCTGTCAAATTATAATAGCAAAAAACCCCTCAAAAAACACTTTTATAAAATGGAAGCAACAAAGCAGAGATTACATCAATTATTTTGCATTCATTCAATGGAATACTATGCAACTATCATGGCTATATTTTATATTGTAGACTGTGAACAAGAAAAACTGCATGGTACACTAGGAATCAAAATCTGGTTACATAATATCATATATATATATATATATATATTTTTTTTTTCCTACCCTGTATATTTGAGTACCAAAAAGGTGGGGGTGGGGGGGGGTTGGCCTGGAAATATATTCACCAAACTATTAAGTGTGATATATTTGATATATAGTAGAATTCTAATTGTTTCATATTTTTAAAATTTATATTTCTGAATATTTTTTATTTAATAAGTACTAGATACTAAGAAAAAATGTAAGATTTGATTAAATGCTCACGAAGAGTCATTTCATAGTACAGTCTAGGATCCGTGCTTTGTAAA
This sequence comes from Rhinolophus hipposideros, assembly GCF_964194185.1. NCBI lineage: Eukaryota > Metazoa > Chordata > Mammalia > Chiroptera > Rhinolophidae > Rhinolophus > Rhinolophus hipposideros. Next base: position 41,897,894 of record NC_138050.1, on the reverse strand, counting down.
TTGTTCTGTATAAGCAGTCGATCTCAGGTTGTGGCATTCACATTGCGCTCAGCCTGGGGAACTGTTTCCTGACCTTGGCTCCGTTACAGACTAACTCAAGAAAGTAAGAATTTGAAGAGAATACAGAAATCAGAAAATCCAACATATTTGTTTTACAGATGAGAATTCGGAGACCACAGGAAATAGAAGATTTGCTCAAGACGGACAGCCAGTGTGGGACAAAACCAGGCCGGAAGGCAGGTCACTCCACCTATAGGTTGCTGCCAGTTTTCTTTCACTACACTGTCTTTCTGGGTTTGCATGACTTTAGCTGTGAAATCAGATGCCTGAATCAGCCATTTCTCAGGACAGAATGGGTTGATCATAAACATGGAATTGGGAGTCAAATAGGCCATGTTCAATACCAGCTCTACTGTTTCTGACAGACCTCAAACAAGAGAATGAACTTTTTTGAGCCTCATATTTTCTGAACTGCAATTTTGTGACTGTGATAATGTCCATCTCTTTGGCTATAGCGAGGTTTTAAAAATACACTCGTGTATTTAAAATGTTTAGCACAATACCTGGCTTCTTTACGTCTCAAACACAAGCTTTCATTATTCTGTTTTGGGCAAGGAACCCTATACTGACCCCAGTGTTTTCCTGTCCTCTGGCAGGAAAGGAATTGGGATGATGATTGGCTGCCGTGACCATGGTCCCGTTTCCCCATCTTTGCTGATAGTTAAAAGCCTTATGTATCTTCCCAGATGAAGGAGGAGTTGCTTTCCGTCCATTGCCTACCCCCTGGGGAAATAACTTTTGCATCACCACCATAGTAGTAAGCTATCCAGATTTACAAGAAAGGAGCATAATTTGTAAGCTGAGGAAAGTCAGCTTCTCATGCAAATTAGCAATAAGGTTGGGTAGCAAAACAATCGCTGAAGCTGACTGCTCTGGAAGGTTTTGTTGAGTTGGCGTTATTGCTTACAGGACCTGTGCAAGTGAATGGCAGGTGAGAATCATACGTGTACACACCTTCGCCCGCACGTCATTCCTGGCTTGTGCAAAATCACAGAAGTCACTGATGGTCAGAATTAGGATTATAGTGGGGATGAAAAAGGAGACTCCAAAACCAAACCACGCTGACACTGGATTGCTGGGTGACAGCCCTGTCTTACAGTTCCCACCCTCCTACCACGTTGTTCTGTTGCATATCCTTGGAAAGTCTAACTTCTCCAACATGCAGGAATTGGGCCAGAGGGTGGGAAACGTATTTTTCGAGTCTGACACTTTATGAAGATAAGATTCAGGGCCCAGGGCCTTGTCCTAGTGAACTCAGGGTACATACACTCAAATTAGAAGGTAAAATCTCAGTTTCTATGGAAATGATGAAGCAGACTTGCAGAGAAAAGTTCCCTCGTTGCCCAACATTTCCTGGCTTGTGATCCAAATCTGTGTTTCCATCACAGAGAAGCCTGTAGAGTTTATCAGGGAGCTAGGACTCCCCCTAATCCCATTAGCAACCTGCCTAAGGATTTGGCCTCACTCACCCCCTGCTCCCTTTCCAACCTTTAAATGCAATTAGGTTACATTTGGCTGAATGTTGAGAAGCTATTGTAAAATGGTGATAAAAATAACTCATCACATTTGGCAAAGCCACGTTGCAGGTATTCCAACTGTTCATTTACGCCTCTATTGGTGCTCAGAGAAGCCATAGGCTCACATTGCCCAGTTAATGTAATTCCTGACACGAGAGGAAGGAAAACATTGCTGTCCCTGATCATGTGGGGCTCTTATTACCCGGCGGCTTCCAGAGCAGACAGTCTATTCAGATCAGAGCAGACAGTCTATCAGATCAATTCCCTGTGCAATTTTAATGTGCCACAAAAATGCTGCCTTCCATTGTCATTTCAAGTTTATGATAAATGGACACCTGAACAATTTCATTTCTTGTCTTTCGGGTGACAAAGAGGAGAATTTATCAATAACATCCATTCCCTTAACCCTCAAAAAAATATCTACAAATGTACCACCACTGAAAGGCAACAAGCATTTTATAGATTCATAGTGACTTAGAACCTGTTACTTGGTGCAGAAAGGAAAAGATCTGTTTTTACAAATCATGGAGCAGAGCAAAAGGGAAAATGAGGAACTATCTGTGAAATGCTCCAGAACATGCTGAAATAAAAGCCAAATGGTGTCAAGACTCCAGCTAATCCCATATAAATTCCCTTGGTCCAAAATTGCAAAAGTTCTAGAGAAACAGGCACCAACAAAAGCCATCTTATCCAGGTGAGGGTAAGCAGAGAAGCAGCGCCTTCAGGCTGGCTTAGCCATTGAAATGGTCTAATTAAATAAAACGATTAGAGGTTGGCTTCTGTCCTGAAAGTTATACCCCCACTGATGAAATCCCAAGGAATGGCAAGGAGCCAAAATTGCTCAAGTGACTTCTTGTTTAATTCAGCTACTTAAGTGCTCATCAAGTGTTAAATTTAAATGTGTGTAAAAGATTATTGCAAAAACAACATATCAGGGGAAAAGTGTGAATTTGTATACAGAGACCATACATATAGGTCAAGAGAGAAATATCTTCGGGGATATTTAGATTTAGCTTTTAGCAGAAGTCATTTTTCTCCCTCCAGTGAGCCTGTGCACTTTTAATAGCCACTTTCCTTGATTGCCTTCTAGTTCACCGTCTGCTGCCAACTTCCCCGGTATGAACACACAGACGCTAGGTCTTGAGGGGAAAGGGGGGCTTGAGAGGATCCTCATACCAGAATTCTGAAAGCTTTCCCAGACTGAGTAGACCATGTCACTCTCCAAAATTATGTAATAAAGTCTCAAGCTCAGATTTCAAGAATCATTCCTTTTAGTTTTGAATATTTTTTATTCTTAGTAAGAAGACATTTGGAAAAGTGCCTTCCTCAGAGTTTCTTATAGGTTTCTGAAAATATTATGATGACCTGACAATTATAATATTTTAGAAATATCGTGACATTGCCTAGAGAGTCAATTATTAAAGTGATTTATTCTCTTGAGAGCAAATTATACTAACTAGCTCTTTATTTTCTGAGTAGTAATTTTTTTGGTAGAGGTTACTGACACTTTGACAGTTTATTGTTTACTTTTTTTCTTCACAAGTAATTAATTATGTGGTTGGACTAGACTTCATAGAGTGGAGAAAATCTGACACAGTCTTCATTTGAATACAAAACCAACCAGTAAGGAAGCAGAGGACATTGCCAAGATCACAGACACGAGTGAGTGAACACAAGTACCCAGTACCTCCTCCCTTCATTTCTTTCCAAGACACATGACTAACCTCATTATCAAGCAGGTGAGAAGCCTGGATCGATGGACTCGCTGTCATTTATACTGTTTATCTCGCCCACTAACTTCCCCGTCACTCCACCCAGCACTCGGGAGCATATTCTCTATGTCAAACAGAGACTTTTTTGATGTACCACTATTACATACTAACCTTACTTTACTTTCCCTAAAGAAGACATTGGGTCTAAAAGAAATTTCTATCCAGCAAGCAGTCTGGGTCACACCAACCATTGTGGTGAGCTGATAATAAAGTTCTTTGAAGAATGCACTAGTCTTTCTTTTGAAAAACTTGCCCGTATTATTTTTCCATAATCACTTGCATGATAGAAATAGTAAACAGTTCTGAAATGAAGTCAGTATTGTGATGTACATCTTAAATGACATATTTACTGAAGACCCAGCTCTTGAACAGGTACTGAGTTGTCTCCCAAAGTATATTGAAGACACAGACCTTACCTTGAGTAGAATTTGAGAATCATCAAAACCTTAAAAGAACCCAACATTACACATGAATACCCTCATTTTTATTGAGCATGTGGTATGTGCCAGGTACTGAGCTGGGCACTTTACATTTGAGGTGTTATCAAATAATACAGTGAATGCATTTTTTTAATTAAAACAAAATTCCTATACTAAAACACACATCACCATTAGCCCCCCTCACTTCAAACACACTTACCCCATTGTTCTTGCCACTTTCTGAAGCGGTTCTGAAAGTCCTCTTTCGTGAGTGTCTTTAGTTGCGCTGTCATGGCTGCCTTGATGTCCTGAATCATTTTGACTTTGGGGAAAAATCAGAAGTCGTACGGTGCCAGATCCGGTAAATAAGGTGGAAGAGGACACACCATAATGTTTTTATTTGGCAGAAATTGCCATTTACCAGAAGCAACATGTAGAATGGAGCATTGTCATGATGGAGGATGATTTACAGCACACTTTAAAACACACCTTCTCTCAAACGTAGCTCGTATCTGATTGACTGCACTGACCAAAGTGAAACTTGTCACACATTATTACTAAGGTTCCACATGCTGCTTCCCATATTGAAGATCCCTGCCTTTCCGTTGGATCGCACTTGGCAGCAGCATTCACAGTATTTTGTGATCACAATGGAAAGGCTCTGTGTCACCCATCGCTCCTGGTATGGCAATTTCTCTCAAATAAAAACATTACGGTGTGTCCTCATCCACTTTATTTACTGGATCTAACATCATGTGACTTCTGGATCTTCCCCAAAGTCAAAATGACCATGAAAGGTAAACATGTTGAACTGATTCAGGACATCAAGACAGCCATGACAGAGCAACTAAAGACACTCACGAAAGAGAACTTTCAGAACTGCTTCAGAAAGTGCCAAGAATGATGGGATAAGTGTATTTGAAGGGAAAGGGAGTATTTTGAGGGAGATTAATGGTAACATGTCTTTTATTGTAATATATATATATTTAATTTTATCATACCTTGTATATTATTTGAGCATACCTTGTATATTATTTCTAGTTTCTCCAGCAATTCTTCACAGAAAGTTATAAGGGCCACTTTATAGATGAGACATATTATGTTGAAAGGGATTGTGATTTCTCAAATACCACACAGAAAATGTCACATTTAGGATCAGAACTAGGAATATTTCATCCAAAGTTGATATATATTCCACTATGTCACATTGCCTCTAAACAGACTTTTGTGCATGAGGTTAAACCCAGGTTGTTGTTATTATTAAAATTTGTATATTCTTCATAATTTCTTTCAAGAAACAGTTACAAATTTGCATGTACGTGTGTGTGTGTGTGTGTGTGTGTGTGTTGAATTTATAATATTTAGACTTCATGCATCTTTTTGCTTCTTAAATTTTTCTAGGCATTGATGGTATCGTTCAATAATAGTACCAAAGATGATAATTTGAAATTTATGGCAAACAATGAGCTTTTTGTATATGTTTACTTTGTAATGAATTATATCAATAAGACACACAATCAAGTAGATTTTGTGTATAGAGATATTGGTGATTAGAGTGAAGGATTAAGGTTGGGGCAAGAGGTAAACATCCCAGAAAATAAGTTTGTGGTTTTTGTTCACAAAATAAGCTGATGCTTATCCCAATAGTATTATGTTTACAAGGTCATGAGTTATTAATGCTCTGGATATACCTCCAGAAATACACTGGAAGTGCAGGTCACCTTTACCTAGACTAGTGCCCATTGGCCTGTGAGGCCTGCCAACTGTATTCCATTGTATACGTATAGATGTAAGAATATACAGGAACCTCTGTCAGAATTTAGGTAAACAGCCCTTATGCAAGGTGCATTGCAGAATATGTTTAGAACAAGACTCTTTATTCCTAAATTACTTAATACTTTCCAGAATACTCCTCCTTTGAGTTTGGTATTTTCTACATGTAGTTGTCTGAACAGAAATGTGGTTAGCTCAAACACTAACTGCGTGTAGACACCAGCTTCTCTCTTATCAAAAGTTTACCCAGACAGCTTTTGATACAATTGTCCTACATTTAAAAAAAAAAATCCAAAAATCTTACTTGATTGCAACAACCAACACTTTTTTCTCATAGTTCTGTGAGTTGGCTATGGCTGTTCCATTGGTTTATGCCTTCTCATCCCAGCACCATAATTGAAGAAGTGCTTTCTACCCAGGGTGAGCTATTAATATAATGAGGGCTGGAGTTCAAGAAACTGTCAACTCCCCTTAAAACCTTCCTTTGGATCTTTGACACTATTCCTTCTTCCCACAACCCACTGGTCATAGTAAGTCATATGACCAAATGGCTAAACTGACATTGATGGGGCTTAATAGCATTCTCTTCTTATGGGGAGGGAGGAGAGAGTAAATATTTGCTGAATAATAATATAATCTACCACAGTCCACCCTCTTTGTCTCAAATATTGGTGTACCTTCCCTCTGTATTCAGAATAAACTTGTAGCCTTCTTGAGGAGAACACCCCAATGGCATCAGATTTGAAGTCCAAGATCTTGTACTAGCATCTATAGCAGGTCCAGATATGGCTCCTCTTGATCCAGACATCTATGCACTAAAAAAGAAAAGTTATTTATAGTTTTCAAACACACACACACACACACACACACACACACACACACACACCACATAAAGGTGGAAAGAGGCCAGGATGACAGCAATAAATAATCAATCCCATTTGGAAAGGTAAAAAATGGGAGGCACATAGCAGTCATGGGCCCAAAATTCTGAATTCCCACTGGGCAAATGTCCCCTATGAAAATGCTTCATAAGATACAACGCCAAATCTTTACAACCAGAAACACATTTGTTTGTCACACAGAACAAATGTGTTTTTGCACATTCTGATCTGGTCTGCTGCTGGTCAGCTATGTCAACTTTCTCCAGGTAACAAGTCAGGTTCAGAACTGCCCCAAATGTCTTCTTACTCAAGTCCCAGGTGACAGAGCAGCTACTATCTAGGGCAGAGTGTTTCATCGTGGTGGGCAGGAGTGTGAGTGGATTAGCGGGAATGTGTACTGTCAGCTGTGCCCACGTTTCATTAGCCAAGTCATGTGTCCAAGCTCAGAGTTACTAGTATACTTCTCCCATGGCAGTAAGAGGAGGACAGAATATTTGCTAAACAATAATGGAATATACCACAGAGGATGAGATGTATTAGAGAATATTTTCTCTTCCAAAGAGCTCCATGAAAAATATCTTTCCTAATATTGGAGGATCCCAGTGAGTAGTTAAATGTTCTTCATGTAAATTATTCTGTAAGCACAAGAGTAAGTTATACTTACCCACTGGATAAACATAAAGGGAAAGTACATAAATTCCACTTTATACAGAGACCTGAATAACATACAGTTCAACAGAGAATTGGAAATCAGTTTGAATTACCAACAAAAAAGGCTAACAGACAGAATGATACAGATGAATTTCACATAAATCTGGGCAAATCCAATAAAGTAATCCATAATTCTTTCTCTACCTGTGCTGTCTTCATGGAACATACTCATAATTCCCAGGGAACTAGACTAGGTTTGTTTGAAAAGCAAATGTCAGCTGTGCACAGAATTTGAGCAGAAAAATTCTGCAGGAAGAATTAAAGAAGTTACAAAATTATGGATTCCGTGGTTAGGGAAGTTACATGGCTGTCTCAGAATAGTCTGTCTTTCTCAATAAAGTTGCCACAATATTTCCAAGCAATCAAATCCTGGGGTTAACATCAGAACAATCTCAACTTGGTGAAAACTATATGTTAATCAAGGATTGTGATAGCCTTAGAACAGAGCAGAGTGTGATGAGTTAAAACCAGCTTATGTTGCCATCGCTTCGAAGGGAACTTGGACAGGGCTTGGCCAAACACTGCTATATGGATGTCAGAGGCATATTCTTTGGCATTCCAATCACAGCACCACCAGTGCCATTACACAACACAAATGTGCAGCCCCTATGGGGACATGGATCCTGCAGACATGTTACTAAACCAGATTTTACATACTTTCTGGGCTGGTCCATTTATTTCTTAAGGTCAAGTTTGCCTGCTGAATTTCTGAGTCCAGCTAATAGCTACTTTGATGGATATTTTCAAATCCAGGGAGAGATCATAAAGCTAAAGCAATCACTCTTCTGGCTAAGTCTTTCTAGAGAATCACTGATAAACATTGAACAATTGGAAAATGTGTAAAATATAAACTGAACTTGTAATTGAGTCTGGAAAGAGAAGTTTGAATGTATTGGTCAGAAAACTAGTTGTGATTATTTGAATATCTCCCTGTTGATTTTACAAAGTCCCAAGTTTAACTAAAAACAAACAAACAAAAAACCCAAATAACCTTCATTTTCATCAAAGAATAATATTTGTAGTCCTTCTGGTATTGAGTGGTCAGGTCCTGTAAAGAACACATATTCCACAAAGTTGCCTAAATTAGGCATACTATATGTAGACATATCAAGGAAAGCAAAAATGAGAGTGGGGAAGTTGCTTGCAAAAGATAAAAGGCACCATTTGTAACCTCATTTAACATGTTTGTTTAGTAGCTTATTTGTGCAAAGTACTTTATATATATATATACATAATATATATATATACATATATATGCCTTTTTTGGTATTTTTCTTGCATAAACACACACACACACGGTGTGATAAAAAACATGGTGAATGTTTATTGCAGTGAAAGACACTTTGTCATTAATCCCCCTCAAAATACTTACCCTCACCTCAAATGCACGTATCTCATTGTTCTTGCCATTTTCTGAAGCAGTTCTAGAAGTCCTCTTTCGTGATGTCTTTACTTCATCCTCCATCATGACAATGCTCCGTGTCACACAACACTTCTGGTATGGCAATTTCTGTCAAATAAAAACATTATCGTGTGTCCTCAGCCACCTATTCACTGGATCTGGCACCATGTGATGTCTGGCTCTTCCTCAAAGTCAAAATGACCATTAAAGGAAAATGTTTTGAATAAATTCAGGACATCAAGGCAGCTCAACTAAAGACACTAACGGAAAAGGACTTCCAGAACTGCTTCAGAAAGTGGCAAGAATGATGGAATAAGAGTGAAAAAAAAAAAAAAAAAAAAAAAAAAAGAGTGTTCGAAGTGAGGGAGATTAATGGCAATGCATCTTTTACTGTAATAATTTTTTTAATTTAAACGTTCATTGTATTTTGTGATCACACGTCATATACACGTATACATATACGAGTACGCAAGGAGAATACCAAATAAGGCAAACATGGGATCATCCCTTAAAAGATCACACTTTACAAGTGTGATAAATCACACATAAACTTTTTCTCTCTCTCTCTCTGTCTCTCTCTCTTTCGGCTTTCTCTCTCTCTCTCTAACACACACACACACACACACACACACACACACACACTACTGTCATACAAAGTAAGAAACACAAATATTCAGAAAAAAATAATCAGTAAAGTATAAGACAAAAGCAGGAAAATTATGTTCTTCAGCTGAAATGAAACTCCAAATACTGAAAGAAAGGCATGAACACAATATCCTGAAAATGCAGAAAAATATGAATTTTTAATAAAAGGTCATCATAGATGAGCAAAATAGAAGAGTATTGCTAGCAATGTTAAGATAGAAAAAAATTAGAGCAGCAGGAAAAGTTGGAAAGTATAGAAAAAAGGTTATTTCTATTTTTCAAGTACATGAATGTTAAATTAATGATTTTGCACATGGACTGAAATAAATGAAATTATCAGTGTCTGACCCTCTTTATATTAGGGTCCTTAAGATAATTGCAGATGTGATTAGAAACACTATAAGTTAATAGAATTTCATGGAAGAGAGAAAAAAATAAGTCCACGAATAGATGAAATATGATGATATAGCATATTTTGTGTACATATACATTCAAATAAATACACAAAATTAATATAAATGTATATGAATACACAGGCAGTTTAAAAGTTAAATTGTGGGAGGATCTAATAATAGATTGGTTGTTTTACCATTTAGACCTGGAAATCACTAGCACGATTTATCAAACAATTTGTAATTTGTAATCACTTCAAAGAACAACGTGGTGGATAAACCTGGTTTTTCTGAGTGTCAGGCCCGCTTTAGTGACTTCTATAAGGAAATGACCGGTCACATAAATAAGAGAGAAGCAAAAAAGAAAAAAGTAATCTTATAGTGTCATAATTAGATTTTAGCTATTATGCCACACAATACTTCCTTTCTATTTCATTCCATTAGAAGGGGATGGATGAAGGTCACTGACCTGCCTAATGCATCCAAAGTTACCTTTGCTTTATTTTATCTTCTTAGAAGAAATAGTCAGTGTTGTAATCACTTACTCTAATTCTTGCCTGTAACAAAAGAAAACTCTTAAGATAGATTTTTGCCTACCTTAAAATAAGAAATACTTATTTGGCTGCATATCAAAGTATTTTTTTAACGTATAACTTCCATTGTCCTTGGATTACACATAATCATTATTCTACGTATGATGTCTTATTTAGGATTTACTTGAAATTATTTGGATTTTTTAAATAAGATTGGGTGTGGGGAGCATTGTTGACTTGTTTATATTATTAAAATTAGTTAATTTTTAAATTATACTTCATCAGTAAATATGGCTTGCATAATTTCTTTTTTTTTAGTATTTTATTTTTGGCCCAGAATTGAACCCATCCTGTAAATGTTTCATGAATGCTTGAAAAGAGGATGAGTTCTTTCTTTGTGTATAGATACATAAGCAAAGTTTACTAATTAAATTGCATCAATCCTCTGCTTCTTATTGATATTTGCTATCTAAACATTAAAGATTTAAGGTTGGGCTAAGTTCTTCCTATAAATTCTAAAACCTCCCTCCCCCCAATTCTGTCACGGTTAATTATACAGTTTAGGAGTCAGGCTGCCTGTTTTAAATCCTGGTTCTATACTTGCCAGCTGTGTCATCTTGGTCAAATTAGTTAATGTCTCTAAATGTTAGAATCTCCATTTATAAAATGAAAATGATAATCCCCTATTTCACAGGAACACTTTGGATAAAACGATGTAAAGGGGATATAGCAATTGGCACAGGATCTGGCACATAATATGGTCAATAAGCATGAGTTTTATTATTAGTGGTACTCTTAGCATCATGTGCGATTCATTTCTAATACTTTATTAATCTGTTAATTTTCTTTTCCCTTTTACTGCTACATACTTGCAGACAGGCAGAATGATTGGCCTTGGTCAAAGTGATCAGCATGCTGCTTTCTCTGTAAAGCACACCAGCATGATGGACAGTGATTCAAAGCATCAGTTTTTCAGACTAAGCTACCAGACCAATAGATCCAGAGGGCTTCTCTCCCATGTCATTAAAACTACCTGGAGAATAAAAGATAATTTCTGCCTAGTATTTCTGATTTGGTGGATAGAGTGTTGGAGACAAGCATTTTACCAGAAATAGAGATGGCAGTGGTCCATGGAGACAAGGCATTTCTGGGAGAGACCTTGGAGTGGCCCAAACCTAGCCACAGCTAGCAGTGAAATCCCTGTGCTGGTGCACAGCCATCCAGGTAACATGGGAGAACCCAGGCCTCACGATGGACTCCACCATAGCAGGTAAAGGGGGAAGGGCAGGTACAGCAACATAGACAAACATTGGAATGGGAGGGCTTAAGTCAGACAATGGATGGCACATTTTCTCTGTTCCAGCTATGCCCGTACTTTACTGGGAACGACGCATGCACCCAAAGTTCATTGGGTGTTACATTGCCTGTCACAGGGCTCTACAACCACCGAGGTGAGGAAGTTACGTAAGGGATGATTAAGGGAAAGCCTCACAGAGAAGTGATGTTTCAACTCTAAAGGATGAATAGGAGCTCACTGTATCAGACAAAGGAGTGAAGGGCAGGTACCGAGAAAATTGCCAAAAACTGGAATGGGCTGAAATAACACAGGAAGTAAAACTATCCTAATTTCAAATATAATAAATATTTACAGGTTAGTAAACAAGTTAGAAGTATGCATTCCACACATTTAAACTTGAGCTAGTTACTTAACCCCTACGTGTCTTTATTTACTCGTTTGTTAAGTAGGCACAACATAACCACCACCTGACAGAGGTGAGACGAATAAAAAGTTAATGCACATAAAGCATTTAGTCCATAGTAAGTGTTCAAGGAAGATTAGATTTTACTATTTTATTGTATGCGCTATGTTTTTTGTTTTGTTCTTATTGTTGTTTTATCTTTAATTAGATTAGAGAATAAAATTAGCAAATAATTTCTTAAATGATAATATACAGCACCAATGAGGATAGGGTGAAAAGGACATGCAACTATTTAGGAAAAGAAATCAAAAACACAAGCCAAGAGTCTTAAAACATAATGTTTTCCCACTTTAACCCATCAATTCTACTTCTGGGCCTCTATCCTAAGAAAATATTCTGAAATATGTAGAAAAATATTTATGCACAAAAACATTTATTACAATATCATTTATGTTAAGCAGAAACCTGGGAACAAGAAGATTTTAATCAGGCAACTATGAAAAATTATGTTTACCAAGCATTTACAGTACCATAGAAAATGCATATGAATAAATGAAGAAAGGAGAGCATACAACCTGTGTACATTATAATCACAACGCCACAACTCAGAGTATTTGCATAAAATGTTAAGAATCTGTATAAAAACATCAATGGCTACTTTGGTAGTAGGATTACATGTAACTAGTCCCTTGTACTTTATTGTTTTTTTCAAAATTTCCAAAATGAACATTTATTGCCTCTATTATAAAAATACACTTTATCCAAGCAGAGATTGGGTAATCGTGAGCCTTAGGCAGTTCGGGAAATATCTTGGTAGAAACGTGTGCTGGAAATGATTTGGAATTCCTCCCACTTCTATGCCTTTCAGATAGATTTCCTTCTGTATGGTTCCTCTCTACAGCAAGAGCATAAAATGACAACCATGCACATGCACTCCTGACCCTCACCTGTTTACATGGCAGGTGACAATAACAATTGCGACCTGGCATGTATCTCAAGCACTCTTTCAAGCCCATAGTGATGTTTCACAGGGTAGAGCAGTCTTGTGGAAGGAAAACACTCCCTGCTTCTTTGAAACGTCCTAACTGTGATGACACACGCCACCTGCCAGGACTCTCAGTTCCATCCCTACTGTCTTCTTTACTCGTCACCTCTCATCTTTTTCCTTTCAGCATCCATGCACACTCCGCGTACTGTATTTGTGCAGGTACCCTCATCCCTGTCTCTTGATGGTAATATTCCCGCTCTGCTTTCATGCTTGTCAGTGTCTCACTCCCCACCAGAAATCAGAGAGCAAAAGAATCAAAGTTTATGCAGTATGCTTTCATGGACAACTGAGCTTTTTCATATTCATTGGCACAGAAGTCACTTGCTTTTCTTTTTAAGGAAATATTTATAATAGAACTATAGTTCTTTAGTCTATTATAAACAAACTTACTTAGGAAAACAACTCTTCCTATTGAAGGTTTAATACACATACTATTTAATTTATTGGCACTGTATATAGTCCATAATACCAAGAAGAATAAGTTTTTCCAATATAAAATAGCATATAATTGGGGAAGTGAGATAATAAATAGTTTCCCCCCCTCCTACAAGACAATTTCTATCTATATCCAATGGCTCTATCTATAAGGTTAATTTATGAATGTATCAGATTTTGAAAATAATGAGAGAAAAATTTTAGGAGCAATATTTTAAATATTTTTCAGGAAATCCATAATTGTGACTTTGGAAAGTGAAAATCTAAATTGTAAGCTTTACTATTTTCCAGTTGGTTATTTATCAAGGACTAGAGAATTTAGGACCTGTCACCATGTCATGGTTGAAATCCATGGCAATTTTATGTTTAGATTCTTAAGATGCAAGGCCTAGAAAGAAGCTGCCCACAAATCCATTGGATATCATGATATTTTGTTGTGCTTCCTATATTACTGATTTCAGTTGCTTTATTTTTTTATTTCTTAAGCCATTTTTTTTTTACTTTATATATTTTCAATTATCTTCTGGGAGATATACATGATAATCTGAAAAAAATAAACTATAGCAACAGTCTTCCACAGTTGCTATAGTTTTCCAACATTCTGGAAATTTGGTGGAACAAATATCGGCATTCCATCATTAAAATCTGAGTAGCTGCTGTGTATATTTCTAATTTCGGTCCCAGGTAGGGCCAAATGTTAAATTCCTCCAGTGGATTTTTTTGCCTTATCAATATCATATTGTGTGTCCAGAAGAGAAGTCTCATCCAATTTGATACTAGCTTGAAGTCTGGACTCTGAAAAAGGCCACACAGTGCTGAGTTATGAGCTGAGAGGTAAACAAAAACCATGATCATTAAAGCAGCTTCAAGAACTAAAACAATATATTATTCAAGGTAAATCAATCTCCCTGTGCTAGCCCAAGGTGACAGGGCTACAAACTTCCCACACCAAACTATATAATTAATCACTTTTACAGTTAACATCCTAGAAGGATGATGCTTCAGGGCTGAGAACCACTTTTCTCCTTTCCATCTGCTTTTTTATTTTTTAATTCACATTATTATTATCATTATTTAGTTTTTAAATTAAGATATACTATATATACCATATAATTCAAGCATTGTAATTTTACAATTCAATGTTTTTAGTAAATTTATGTTGTACAACCATCACCACAATCCAAGTTTACAACACTCCCACCACCACCCAAAATTTCCTATAGCATGTTTGCAGTCACTCTCTGCTCCCACCCCAGGCCCAGGCAACCACTGATCCACTTTCTGTCTTTCTAAATTTGCTTGTTTTGAATATCTCTTTAAACGGATGCATTTGATATATAGTCTTTTGTGCCTATCATAATGGTTTTGGATTTAATCCATGTTGTAGTGTATGAGGTCTGACAATTACGTTCACGAACTCATCCTAGAAAAAGTGCTACATACCTCATTGCTGAATATCACTACCCTCACCTTCTAAGGACTCCACAGGGAAGCTATGAACCAATGCCAGTGCCTAGTCCACCCTTCAAAGCAGTTTTGGAACTCTTTTTCTGGAATCGTCATCAGACCTGTCATCGTATTACCCTTGATGTCTTGAATGTCATCAAAATGTCTTCCTTTCAATATTTCCTTCATCTTCAGGTAAAGAAAGAAGTCATTGGGGGCCAGATCAGGTGAGCAGGGAGAGTGCTCCAATACAGTTAGTTATTTGTTTAGTGGTAAAACTCCCTCACAGACAGTGCTGTGTGCACTGTTGCGTTGTTGTGATGCAAGAGTCATGAATTGTTGGCGAAAAGTGCCAGTCGTCTAACTTTTTCACACAGCCTTTTCAGCATTTCCAAATAGTAAACTTGGTTAACTGTTTGTCCAGTTGGTACAAATTCATAATAAATAATCCCTCTGATATCAAAAAAGTTTAGCAACATCGTTGCAACAAGTTCGTCAACTTAATTATCTGAACTTGTATATCAGCATTTCATTCCTTTGCATTACCAAATAGTATTTCACTGCATACACCACATTTTGTTTATCCATTCACCTATTTATGGACATTCAGATTGTTCTCAGTTTTTCACTCTTATGAATAACCCTGCTGTGAACAATTATGTACAATTCTATGTGTGGACATATGTCTTTATTTTTCTTGGGTAGATTATTAATAGTGGAATTGTTGGATCATATTATAAGTATATATGCAACTTTTTAAGAAATTGCCAAACCTTTCCAAAGCATTAAGCATTATTCCATTTTACATTCCCACCAGTTTCTCTACATTTTTGCCAACACTTGGTTTTAACTGTCTTTTTTGATTATTGTTATTTCAGTATGTGTAAAGTGGTATTTGTTGTGGTTCTGATAAGTGTTTCCCTGCTAACTAATGATGTTGATCATTTTTTCAGGCACTTATTGGTAATCCATATATCTTCTTTGGCAAAATGTCTATTCAAGACTTTTGCTTATTTTTAATTGAGTGGTTCTCTGTTATTATTAACTTGTAAAAGTTATGTTCTATAAATATAAATCCCTTATCAGGTAAAATATTTGAAAATATTTTCTCCCATTCTGTGCCTTCCCTTTTTTTTAATGGTATCTTTTTTTTTTTTAATTTATTTATTGGGGTGACAATTGTTAATGAAATTACATAATTTCAGGTGTACAATTCCGTATTACATCATCAATAAATCCCATTGTGTGTTCACCACCCAGAGTCAGTTCTCCTTCCATCACCATATATTTGATCCCCCTTACCCTCATCTCCCTCCCCCCACCCCCCTTACCCTCTGGTAACCACTAAACTATTGTCTGTGTCTATGAGTTCTTGTTTCTCATTTGTTTGTCTTGTTTTTGGTTTATATACCACATATCAGTGAAATCATAGGGTTCTCTGCTTTTTCTGTCTGACTTATTTCGCTTAGCATTATATTCTCAAGATCCATCCATGTTGTCACAAATGTTCCTATATCATCTTTCCTTAACGCTGAATAGTATTCCATTGTGTATATATACCACAACTTCTTTATCCATTCATCTATTGAAGGACATTTTGGTTGTTTCCATGTCTTGGCCACCGTAAACAAAGCTGCAGTGAACATTGGAGCACACGTGTCTTTATGTATAAATGATTTCAGATTCTTTGGGTAGATACCCAGGAGAGGAATTGCTGGGTCATATGGTAATTCTATTCGTAATTTTTTGAGGAACTGCCACACTGCCTTCCATAGCGGCTGCAATTGGTATCTTTTGAAATATAAACATTTTTAATTTTGCTGTGGTACAATTTACCAGTTATTTTTCTTTCATGGCTCATAGTTTTGGCAAGATCACAAAATTTTTCTTCTATATTTTTTCAAGAAGTGGTATAGTTTTAGCGCTTATATTTAAGTGTATAATTCACTTGGAGGTAATTTTTGTATATATCAGATTGGGTCTAAATTAATTTTTGCATATCAATGTCTAATTATATCACCGTTTGTTATAAAGACTTTCATTTCTCTGTTGTCTTTGCACCTTTGTAAAGAACCAACTGGTCATACATGTAAGGATTTATTTCTGGACTCTAAATTTTTTCACATTGACCTTTATGTCTATCCCTCTGAAACACCACATTGTCTTGATTACTATGGCTTCATAGTAGGTTTTGAAATTATGTAGTCTAAGTTCTCAAACTTTATTTTTTGTTTTTAAAGTTGTTTTGGATATTATAGGTCTTTTGCATTTCCACATACACTTTAGAATCAAGTCAATTTCTAAAAAGAAAAATATCTGCTGGGAGTTTGATGGAGATTGCACTGGATCTTTGGATCAATTTAGACATCATTGTCATCTTAATAATATTGTATGGTCTAATACATAAATATGGAATGCCTCTCCATAAAGTTAGATCTTCCTAACACTCTCTTATCAATATTTTATAGTTTTTAGTACATAGTATTGGGACTTTTTTGTTAAATATACTCTTGGTATTTATTGTTTTGATGTTATTACAGGTAAAATTGTTCTCTTAATTTCATTTTTGATTGTTTATTGCTAAGATATGGAAATATAATTGATTTTTGCATATTGGTCTGTATCATGCAACTATGATAAACTCATTTGCTAGTTCTAGTAGGCTTTGGGAGGGGAGTAGATTCCTTAGGATTTGTATTATGTTTTGGTGTTAATTCCTTTCAGCCTGAAAGACTAACTTATGAGGTAATTCTGCTGGCAATTAATTCTTTTAGATTTTGATTAACTCAGAATGATAATTTTTCTGGATATTGAATTCTTGGCTTACAGTTTTTTCTAAAGGGGAGTTGTTTTTATGTTTTAGTGTTGTCTTTTATTTTTAGTTTTGTATTTACTTCATCGCTTTGAATATGTCATTTTACTGCCTTCTGATCTCTATGGTTTCAAATAAAAAGTCAGCTATTAATTGTATTGTCATTTACCTTTACATGAGAGTTATTTTTCTCTTTTTGATTTCAAGAGTTTTTCTTCTGCTTTCAATAGTTTGACTAGTATGTGTCTAGATGTGACTTTCTTTGTATTTATAGTACTTAAGAGTCATTGAGTTTTTTTAGATTAGAGAATAGATATTTTTCATCAAATTGGGTAACGCTCACTATCCTTCCTCCAAATAGTTTTCTCACCTATTGTTTCTTCTCCTTTTGGAACTCCTGTTATGTATTTCTTGATATGCCTGATTTCCCACGAGTTTCTGAAGTTCTGGTTTTTGCTTTTTTGTTTTATTTTTTCTTTTCTCTCTCTTTTTCTCTTTGTTAATTAGATTGGATAATTTCTATTATTTATACTCAAGTTCATTGATTCTTTCTCATTCCATCTGAAATCTACTGTTGAGCCCATTGTGAATTCTTCATTTTTGTTATTGTACATTTTCAACTCCAGAATTTCCAGTGTGTTTTACTTTATTGAGATTTTCTATTCATAAATCATTGTCACTGTACTTTCCTTTAATTCTTCAAACATAGTATTGTTTAGCTTTTAAATATATTTATAACAGTACTTTCAAGTCTTTGTGCACTAAATTCAATATCTGAGACAATCAGAGACAGTTTCTATTTACTGACATTTTTTTTTCCTTGATATAGGTTACACTTTTTTGTTTCTTTGAATGTTGCACATATTTTGTTGAATACTGGACATTTTATTTTTTATATTTTTAAAAGATTTTTTAATTAAAATATAGCTAACATGCAATATTATATTAATTTTGGGTTCACACAATCATTATTCAACATTTATATACCTAAAGAAGTGATCACCATAAGTCCAGCAACAATGTTATACTGTACCATGCTATCACACTATTACTGACTATATTCCCCATGCTGTGCATTACGTCCCCATGAATTATTTGTTTTATACTTGGAAATTTGAACCTCTTATGCCCCTTCACCTTTTCCCTTTCTTTTAAAAATGTTCAATTACAGTTGACATTCAATATTATTTTATACTAATTTCAGGTATACAGCATAGTGGTTAGACATTTATATATTTTAAGAAGTGACCCACCTGACTAGTCTAGTACTCACCTGGCTCTATACACCATTATTACCATATTATTGACTATATTCCCTATGCTTTACTTTACATCCTCATGTCAATTTACATTTACCAATGTACTTCTTATTTACCAATGTACTTCTTAATTCCTTCACCTTTTTCACCCTGTCCCCCGAATCCCTCCCATCTATCACCCCCATAGATCTAGTATCCATCTGACCCCATACATAGATATTACAATATTATTGATTGTATTCCTTATGCTATATCCTAAATCCCTATGACTACTTCGTAACAATAAATTTGTACTTCTTAATTCCTTCCCCATATTTACCCACTCCTAACCCTCCTCCCATCTGGTAACCAACAAAATATTCTGTCTATCTATAAGTTTGTTTCTGTTTTGTTTATTTATTGTGTTTAGATTCCACATATAAGTGAAATCACATTGCGTCTGTCTTTTGCTGTCTGATATACTTCACTTGTCACAGTACACTTCAGGTCTGTCCATGCTGCTGCCGATGGCAAGAACCCATTCCCTTCCTTAGCCAAGCAATATTTCATTGTATATATGTACCACCTATTCTTTATCCATTCATCCATCAATGGACACTCAGGCTGCCTTCACATTTTGGCCATTGTAAACAAAGCTGTAATAGACATAGGGATGCACACATTCCCTCAAAGCAGTGTTTGGGTTTCTCTGGATAATTACCCAGAAGTGGGATTACTGGGGCTTCTTTGATGCTTTGTTTAAAAGTCTGTTTTGTTTAGTATAGGTATTTCTACCACAGCTTTTTCACTTTTTTTAATTTCCATTTTCATGAAATATCTTTTTACCATCCTTTTATTTTCAGACTGTGTGTGTCTTTTGATCTGAAGTGAGGCTCTTGTAGGCAGCATATGAAAAGGTTATGTTTTCTTATCCATTCAGCCACCCTATCTTTTGACTGGAGAATTTATTACACTTACATGTAAAGTAATTTTTGATAGATATGCAGATATTGCAATTTTATTGTTCATATTTTTGCTCTTTTTGAATCTTAAAGAATCCCTCTAAAATCCCTGTAATGTTGGTTTGGTGGTGAGAAACTCCTTTAGCTTTTTCTTGTCTGGGAGGCTCTTTTTGGGGGGCTGGGTGATGGGAACTCTTCATTTGTCCTTTGATTCTAAATGGTAGTTTTCCTAGATAGAGTAATCTTGGTTGTAGATCCTTTCCTTTCAACATGTTGAATATTTCCTGCCAATACCTTCTGGCCTGCAAAGTTTCTGTTGAGAAATTAGCTCATAGTCTTATGGGAGCTCCCTTGTAATTAACTAACTGCTTTTCTCTTGCTGTTTTTAAGATTCTTGCTTTGTCTTTAAACTTTGGCATTTTAATGATGATGTGTCTTGGTGTGGCCTCTTTGAGTTCATCTTGTTTGTGATTCTCTTGTTTCCTGGGCTTGTATATCTATTTTCTTCACTGTGTTAAGGAGGTTTTCTGTCATTATTTCTTCAAATAAGTTTTCAATTCCTTGCTCTCTCTCTTCTCCTTTTGGTACCCCTATAATGTGAATGTTGGTATGCTGAATGTTGTCCCAGAGGCCACTTAAATTATCCTGATATTTTTGGATTACTTTTTTTTTTAGCTGTTCTTATTGGATGTTTTCTGCTATCTTCTAAATAGCTGATTCGTTCCTTTGCTTCAGCTAATCTACTATTGATTTCCTCTGCTTCATTTCAGTAGTTGTATTCTTTATTTTTGACTGGTTCTTTTTTATATTTTCTGTCTGTATTTTTATGTTTCCTATTTCTTTGTTGAAGTTCTCCCTAAGATCAATGAGCATCCTTATAACTAGTATTTGGAACTCTGCATCTGGTAGATTGCTTGTCTCCATTTTGTTTAGTTATTTTACTGGAGCTTTGTTCTGTTCTTTTATTTGGGACACATTTCTTTGTCTCCCGATTTTGACTGCCTCCCTGTGTTTGTTTCTACATATTTGGCAGGGCTCTTATGTCTCTTGGTCTTAGTAGAGTGGTATTATGTAGTAGGTGTGCTGTGGGGCTCAGTGTCACAGTCTCCAAGGTGACCTGAGCTGGGTGCTCTGAGTGTGTCTCTTGTGTGGGTTATGTGTGCCTTCCTGTTGTATTTGTGCCTTGGTTGCTGTTTGCATGTCAGTGGGAGGAATTGACCTTCTGGCTGATTGTTTGTGAGGACTGGCTATGACTACAGTGGAGGAGCTATGATTCAGGGGCTTACCCTACAGAGCAGGGTTTGCTTTAGCCAGTCTTTGGTGCATGCACCATCTGCCCTTTGGGTGTGTCATTATCGGAGGTGGCAGCCCAGTCTGAAGCTGGCCACTGGGACTGCCAGCCTTGGGCCTCCTGGGAGGGGACCTGCTGCAGACCAAGTACAGCTGCAGTCTGTGCCCTGCCCAGGGCCACTTGATAGTAGCCAGAAAAAAATCCAGAGATGGCCACCACCTGTACTGTGCTTGGAGGTATCTTGAGAGGCCAAGCTTCAAACCAAGACTGGCTGTCACTAGTGCCAGTCTCAGGGCTGCTCAGCCAAAGGTATGGGGTACTCTGAAGCCAGATGCTGCTTGTTTTGGTTTTGTGAACCTTTGAGAGATTTTAGAAATGTCCATTGCATGAACTAAGGAAGGCCATTTATGTGGAAAAGCCACTGGAAGAGGCGTGGGTGTGCCTGAAAGTTGGGGTGGAGTCTCAGGGAATCACTAGAGTGGGGCAGATGAAAAGTGATAGATAGTCTGATTGAGACTCAGATATGGTGTCTGCCTGCATTTTCACAGAGGGAGGGGGAGGACTCAACAAAGAAATAATGGCTTCTGCTAGCAACTCCACCTGGGAGAAAGCTGCCCCTCCAGCCCTCATCCTGAAGCAAGACAACTCATTTCCTCCCATATGTCCCTGGAGCCTTTCAAGCTGCTGCCACGATGCTGGAGCTCAGAGCAAATGAATCAGCAAGTAAGTCTGTGCATGGGTCCTCCAAGAGGAGAAATTGGGAGTGCATCCTCCATCTCATTCAGCCACAATCCCTGCTGGTTTTTACAGCCAGAAATTATGGGGGCTTCTCTCCCCAGCACTGAAACTGGGGAGAGACTGGAACTCCTCGCTCCTCTGGGGAGGGGAGTAACCTTTGCAGCTGAATTATCCCTCCCAATTTTTAATGGTCACACGTGGGTGTGGGACCAGCCCATTCTATGTCTCCAGTCTTGAGTTGATTTCTTCTGTATGTCTGTAGTTGCAGGGCTTCAGTGCATTTAGACTTCAGGTGATTCTCAATAATGGTTGTTCTGTGGTTTAGTTGTAATTGATGTAGTCCTGAGAGGAGGTGAGCACAGCATTTACCTACTTCGCCATCTTGATTGGAAACCTTGAATGTTGGACATTTTAGATAATGTATTGTAGTAGTTCTAGATTCTGATTTCCTCCCCTGAGGCTTTTTGTTGTTGCTTTGTTAATTTGTTTAATACCTTGCCTAGATTAAATCTGTGAAGTCACTGCCCCCCCCCCCCCCCCCCGCCACAATAGGTAGCTGCTGATGTCTCTGTTAAGTGTATCTATTTTCATTTCTAAGCCTGGCTGCCAGCTTGATGTTCTGCATAGTTTGGTATTCACCCAAAAATTGATCAGAGGTTGTTCATTCTTGTATCAGTAAGGTTTCCAGTCTTTGCTGATGGATCTGTGTGTGGACTGGAGAATGCATTCAAAGTTCAGGCCATTTTCAGGTCTGCTTGGTTTTTCTTTTTCACTGAGCCCTTTCAGATCTTCTTGCATCTCTCCTGCATGTGTGCACAGTCTTCATCTGCCAGTGATGCATGGAATACTTGGGCCACACTGGTCTCTGCTGTGCATGGCATAACCTCTGGTCAGGTTGGGATACGTGGAGAATTTATAAAGCCACCAATGGCTTGAGCCACCAAAGGCTCTCACCTTCTGGAATTCCCTGTCAAATCACTAGCTAGTGTACAATTTATTGTTTGTCCCAAACAGACCCACAACCTGAGGCTAGTAAAGCCACTTCCTCTCTCTGTTCACTTGCCACTAAGAGCACCACTGTCACAACATTCAAATAAAGTGAACCTTTTTGGCACTAGAAGAAAATAGCTAGTTTTTGTATCATGCCATGCCCTGGATTATCTACTATGCTCACAGAGCTACGGGTGAAGGGAGGAGGGATAGAAACCACTTAGATAAGAACACCACTGGTTCATGATGTTTTTACTTGAAGTACAGTAGCTTTCATGAATAAATATTTCTCAGTTTTTTGTAAGCCTTTGGTCAATTTCTGCAGCATTCAAATGCCTGTTTTTGACAGTTTTATCTATCTTCATGCTGCTTGTTGGGGAAAGGATTTATCTACCTCTTCTACATCATACTGAAAATGAATCTCCCTCCTATTTGTAGTTTCAAAATGTGAAACTCAGGTTGGTAATGAAAAGAGGCTAAAATTGGAAGCAAGAAATACAAGAAACTAGAGACAATCTTATTGCTTGTTAGAGTATGACTGATTTCCCAAGATTTGACAAGTCTTCAAATAAGATATATTTCACTAGTCTCAAATTCTGAACCAAGCAGCTTACCATGAATCAGATGGGTAAATTTGTCTTTAAATTTAAAAAAAAAAAAGGAAAGAAAAACTTGTGCAAAAATTCTTGGGGTGTATCAAGGTATAATGTAACAATTATGATGTGGGGTATTAAGTTGATCAGTATTCAAAATAACTCTTGGCTACATCAGTGTCACTTTGGGCAATTAAATTAACTCTATTTTTGTTAAAAGATAATGATATCTAGCTCACAAGGATGTTTGGGGGGATTAAATATGATAACAATTATGAAAACAATTTGTTCAGTATCAACAAGTAGTAATTGCTTAATTGACATTTATTTCTTATTATGTACTTTTCTCCAGGTTTTAAGAAACACAGTGCTCTACTATCTAACCTGGCATCTAGGAAAGAGTCTACTTTAATTGATCTAGAGAGTATGAACAGATGTTTCACTTTTACTTGGAACATTCTCTTTTTAAATCACAGGTCTGAATTTTGAATCAGAGCTCTGATTATGAAGAAAAAATTTTCTCTTAAATGAATTTGGGTGTCAGAAATAATATAGATTTGGTGTGTTCTTTTTTTTCTTTTTTTTTTCCCCCGTAAAATCTCATCAAGGTGGGCAGGATTACTAGGTTGAAACAAATGAAATGAATAATATTGACCGATTTTTGATTTATAAAAAAGACAGTTTCATATGGTTCAACATAATGTTTTGGGAAGAGAACTGCATTTAGAGTCAGAGAAGGGGGCATTATTCTACCACCAACCAGCTATCTGAAACTATCAGGGTCATATGCTTCATATGACCCTGGAACTTTCTCTGGGGAAGTAAGCTACTTCTAATTAGATGTTTACATAAGCATTTTTCCTTCCTCCTGAACCCAATTTGAATTCTAACATTTGAAGTGCCAAAAAAGATCAATAGTCAATCTGTCAGGGCAGTGTTGGAAATTTTTAGTGTCCCATAGAAAGACAAAATTCTCTCTTTTACCAGAGTCTAAGCAGGCCCCTCAGAGCCCTCTTTTCAACTAAACTTTAATCTTGTCCTATAAAGATTTGAACAAGCACTAACATCATTCCTAACAGTTTAAAGATGTATCCTTAGGATGACCCTAGGCCCATTTAAAGTGCCTGCCTGAGAAAACTGAAGACTGCCAAAAGAATCTACTGTTGGTTTTAGCCAACAATTGAAGATTGGATCCCTGTATCCCAGCCTCTGTGGGAGGGAAGGCACTGTAAGAAGTACCATTAACAAACCCAGATGGATTTCATGTAAACTAAGACCCACCCTTTCCACTTTTTATAATTTTTCACTTTCCTAAATCTACAGAGTCCCCACTCCCGTCCCTCACTATCTCTTCATTCTCCCTTTAAAACACCAACTCACCTTTGTATAAATTAAAATTGAGTTCAATTCATGATGGACTCTTACGTACATTCCTGATAAAATCTGTCCTTAACAATTCAAGTAGTGTCTTGACTTTGTCTTTGACAAAAGTGACCCATGTTTTGGATATTTTCTAGGCAGAGAAAGAATTAGTAGTGACCTGTCATCCCCAGGAATTCTACCAGGTGGACAAGTTTCATAGGAACAACTACAGACTTTCAGAGAAATTTGCACAGTTCTTTTTCAAATAAGCATATGATTGATTACTGGATAAATAAATAAAATATTTTTAAAAAGTAATTTTTTCACATTAAAAGTAACATTTTTGGGACATCATCAAAATGGCGGAGTGAGGTGAGCCTCTGTAAAGCTCCCCTGGAATTTACAATTAATCTAATAACAATAACTCCACAAAGGACTCCCTGCACAGCAGACAGGCTGGACGAGGAAGTCCACTGCTGGGTTGACCTAGGGGTGGGCGAGTTGTGCCAGCAGAGGAGGGAGGGAGGATGTGCGGAGACGGAGCCGCACAAGCGTGGGGCACAGACCTGGCTCGGTGCTCTGGGATCACGGCATCCCGGAGCTGCCGCAGCTGCAGAAGAGGGAGGAACTCCGACTGCTGGGGCTCAGCTTGTGGCCCACAGGGCCGAAGGGGAAGCATATAGCACGGCTGAACCCAGCGCTCATGGCGGAGACCTCATGGAGAGGACTGAGGGAAAAAGGCTGAAAACGGTGGTTTGAGCCCTCACCACTGAGCGGAGAATGGAGGCCTTAGGAACTGAGGCTAGCTGCCACCTCCCTACCCTCCTGGAGCTCACCCCAACTCCACCTGCTTGGTGCTGGAAGCGGAACAGTAGCAGTGTCGGATCAAGAGAGCACAGTGTTTGCTGTTCTGAGAACTGTGGACCCCGGGCACGGATTCGCAGCCCAACTGGTTCTGGCGGGGGCGGGGTGGGGGGGGAGCTGTGGAAGCGGGACCAGCTGTGGTGGTGGTCGCCGCCATTGCTCTGGGCCACCTCTCACAACTCACCCCACCCCTGGTCCCACCTATCTGGGCGGATCCCTGCAGGAGTAAATAGAACTGCTGAAACATACGGGCTCTGAATCTGGTGCAGAAAGAGCTTTGGAACTTCAAAAGCTCTCCGCATCCCCACAGGGATGTGGCGCCCTATGACCCAGGTGAACTATTAACAGAGGAGAGGCCTGTTTCCCAGGGAATCCCCCCATTGTGTGAGAAGCTGGAATAGTGCAGAGAAATAGCACTACCGTGTGAGAGAGAAAAGAAAGGCTGCAGTCGCAGAGAAAATAAAACATTCTACCAACAAGTACTGGAAAACAGAAAAATCTCTTCCTATCAACCTGTTGCAGAACCCACTCCTATAGATGTCTAGGAAGAGAAATAGTAAATCAGTAATTGCCATGAATAACCAAGGCAACAAGACAGCTCAGAAAGAAAGTGAAAAGTCTCCAGAAAAGGAACTTAAAGATATGGAAATATGTGACTTACATGACAGAGAATTCAAGATTGCAGTTCTGAAAAAACTCAACGAGATGCAAAAAACACAAAAAGGCAGTTTAATGAACTCAGAAATGCAATCAAAGAACAACATGAGCACTTTACGAAAGAGATTGAAATTTTAAAAAAGAGCCAAATAGAATTTCTAAAGATTAAGAACTCAATAGAAGAAATCAAGAATGAAATAACCAACTTAGGTAGTAGAGTTGACCAGATGGAGGAAAGAATCAGTGACATAGAAGATAGAAACCTGGAAATTACACAGATGGAAGAAGAAAGAGACTTGAGACTTCAAAGAAATGAAATAACTCTACAAGAACTTTCTGACTCCATCAGAAAGAGCAATATAAGCATAATGGGCATACCAAAAGGAGAAGAAATAGACAAAGAAACAGAGAATATATTCAAACAAATTGTTGATGAGAACTTCCCAAACTCGTGGACAGAACTGGATCCTCGAATCCAAGAAGCAAATAGAACACCTAATTACCTCAAATCCAACAGGGCTTCTCCAAGGCACATCGTATTGAAGCTGTCTAAAATCAACGCCAAAGAAAGAATCCTCAAGGCAGCCAGGGAAAAGAAGACGGTAACCTACAAAGGAAAGCCCATTAGATTATCATCAGATTTTTCAGCAGAAATTCTACAAGCCAGGAGGGAGTGGAACCAAATATTCAACTATTAAAAGAGAGAAATTATGAGCCAAGAATAATAATCCAGCAAAGATATCCTTTAGATATGAAGGAGGAATAAAGACCTTTCCAGACATACAGAAGCTGAGGGATTTTCTAATGCACGACCTGCACTACAAGAAATACTAAAGGAGGCTATTCGACCACCATCAAAAGGGACAATTTGTGGCAACCGAAACATAAAAACGGGGAGAGTAAAGGCCTGAACCAGAATATGGGAATGGAGAAAGTAAGTGTGATGAAGAAAATGGAATACTCTAAATATCAAACTTTCTTTTACATAAACTTAAGGGTAACCACTCAAAAAAAAATCCAGAACTCAAATATATACTGTAATAAAAGAAGAAACAGAGGGAAACGTCATAGAATACCACCACACCGAAATAATAGACAACAACAGAAAGGCAAAGAAACAACAGAGACACAGTCTTACCAGAAAACTAAAGATAGAATGACCGGAAATCCTCACGTATCAATAATCACCCTAAATGTAAATGGACTGAACTCACCAATAAAAAAGCACAGAGTAGCAGATTGGATCAAAAAACTAAACCCAACCATATGCTGTCTCCAAGAGACACATCTAAGCTACAAGGACAAGCATAGACTCAAAGTGAAAGGGTGGAAATTGACACTCCAAGCAAATGCTACCAAGAGAAAATCAGGTGTAGCCATAAGGATATCAGATGAAACAGACTTCAGGGTGAAAAAGATAGCAAGAGACAAAGATGGACATTTCATAATGGTAAAGGGGACTATACAACAAAAAGACATAACAGTCATCAATATTGATGCCCCCAATCAGGGAGCACCAAAATATACCAAGCAACTACTAACAGAACTGAAGGGAGAAATTGACCAAAACACAATTATACTAGGGGACTTAAATACATCATTGCCAGCTCTGGCTAGATCATCCAAACAGAAAATAAATAATGAAATAGCAGCCCTAAATGACACATTAGATGAAATGGACATAACTAACATATATAGAGCACTTCATCCTAAAACATCAGACTATACATTCTTTTCTAGTGTACATGGAATATTTTCAAGGATAGACCATAATTGGGACATAAAATTAGCCTCAGCAAATTTAAGAAGATTGAAATCATACCAGGCATATTCTTTGATCACAAGGCTTTGAAATTGGATATCAACTGCAAAAAGAAAGCAGGCAAAATCACAAATACATGGCGATTAAACAACATACTTTTAAAGAATGACTGGGTCAAAGAAGAAATTAGAGGAGAGATCAAAAGATACATAGAAACAAATGACAATGAAAATACATCCTACCAATATTTTTGGGATGCAGTGAAAGCAGTTTTAAGAGGGAACTTTATATCATTACAGGCCTATCTCAAGAAACAAGAATAATCCCAAATAAATAACCTCATGTTACACCTTAAAGAACTAGAAAAAGAAGTACAAGTGAAACCCAAGGTCAGCAGAAGACAGGAAATAACAAAAATCAGAGCAGAACTAAATGAAATAGAGAACAAAAAGACAATAGAAAAAATTAATGTGACAAAGAGATGGTTCTTTGAAAAGATTAACAAACTTGACAAACCCTTGGCTAGACTCATTAAGATAAAAAGAGAGAAGACACTAATTAACAAAATCAGAAAGGAAAAATGGAAAGTTATCACAGACACTACAGAAATACAAAGGATCATGCAAGAATACTATGAAGGACTATATGCCACCAAATTCAATAACCTAGAAGAAATAGACAAGTTCTTAGAAACATATAGCCTTCCAAGGCTGAACCATGAACAACTGGAAAATCTGAACAGACCGATCACCAGTAAAGAAATTGAATCAGTCATCTAAAACCTTCCCAAAAGCAGAAGTCCGGGACAGATGGCTTCACTAGTGAATTCTACCAAACCTTCAAAGAGGATCTAATACCATTTCTGCTCAAACTCTTCCAAAAAATTGAAGGAGAGACATTACTTCCTAATTTTATGAGGCCAACATTAGCCTGATACCAAAACCTGGTAAGGACAACACATACACACACAAAAAAACACTACAGACCAATATCTCTGATGAATACAGATGCAAAAATCCTAAACAAAATTCTACCAAATCGAATACAACAATGCATTAAAAAGATTATTCATCATGACCAAGTGGGGTTCATCCCTGGGCACAAGGATGGTTCAACATCCGCAAATCTATCAATGTGATACATCACATAAACAAAATAAAGGACAAAAATTATATGATTATATCAATTGATGCAGAAAAAGCATTTGACAAGATACAACATCCATTCATGATAAAAAACACTTAATAAAATAGGTATAGAAAGAAAATACCTTAACATAATAAAGGCCATCTATGACAAGCCCTCAGCTAATCTCGTAATTAATGGTGAAAAACTGAAGCCCTTTGCTCTACGTTCAGGAACACGACAGGGCTGTCCCCTATCATCTCTGCTTTTCAACATAGTGTTGGAAGTCCTTGCCAGAGCCATCAGGCAAGAGAAAGAAATAAAAGGCATCCGAATTGGGAATGAAGAAGTTAAAATATCACTCTTTGCAGATGACATGATGCTATATGTAGAAAACCCTAAAGACTCCACCAAAAAGCTGTTAGAAACAATCAACGAATATAGTAAAGTTGCTGGCTACAAAATCAACGTACAAAAGTCCATTGCATTCCTATATACTAACAATGAAATCTCAGAAAAGGAAATACAAAAAACAATTCCCTTTGCAATTGCAGCAACAAAAATAAAATACCTAGGAATAAACTTAACCAAGGATGTGAAGGACCTATGTGCTGAAAACTGTAAGATATTTTTGAAAGAAATTGAAGGAGACAAAAAGAAATGGAAAGACATTCCAGGCTCATTGATTGGAAAAATCAATATAGTTAACATGGCCATATTACCCAAAGCAATATACAGATTTAATGCAATCCCCATCAAAATCCCAATGGCATTTTTTAAAGAAATAGAACAAAAAAATCATCAGGTTTCTTTGGAACCACAAAAGACACTGAATAGCCAAAGCAATCTTAAGGAAAAAGAACAATACTGGAGGTATCACACTCCCTGACGTAAGCTTGTACCACAGGGCTACAATAATCAAAACAGCATGGTATTGGCGGAAAAACAGACACATAGACCAATGGAATAGAATTGAGAACCCAGAAATAAAACCACATAAATATGGACAGATAATTTTTGACAAAGAAGCTAAAAACATACAATGGAGGAAAGACAGCCTCTTCAATAAATGGTGCTGGGAGAATTGGATAGCCACGTGCAAAACAATGAAACTGGACTGCTATCTGTCTCTATGTACCAAAATTAATTCAAAATGGATCTAAGACTTAAGCATAAGACCTGACACAATAAACTACATAGAAGAAAATATAGGTACTAAACTATGGACCTTGGGTTCAAAGAGCATTTTATGAATTTGACTCCAAAGGCAATGGAAATAAAAGCTAAAATAAACGAATGGGACTCTATGAAACTTAAAAGCTTCTGCACAGCAAAAGAAACTATTGACAAAATAAAGAGGCAACCGACTGAATGGGAAAAGGTATTTGATAACAGTGCTTCCGTTAAGGGCCTAATATCCAAAATATACAAGGAACTCATGAAACTCAACAACAAAAAAACAAACAACCCAATTGAAAAATGGGCAGAGGACCTGAAGAGGCATTTCTCCAAAGAGGACATACAAATGGCAAATAGGCATATGAAAAAATGCTCAACATCACTAATCATCAGAGAAATGCAAATAAAAACCACAATGAGATTATCACCTCACCCCAATCAGAATGGCTATCATCAGTAAGACAAATAGTCACAAGTGTTGGAGAGGCTGTGGAGAGAAAGGAACCCTCATACACTGTTGGTGGAAATGCAGACTGGTGAAGCCGTTATGGAAGGCAGTGTGGAGATTCCTGAAAAATTTGCGAATAGAATTACCGTATGACCCAGCGCTCCCTCTCCTGGGTATCTACCCAAAAAATCTGAAAACATTTATACATAAAGACACTTGTGCTCCAATGTTCATTGCAGCTTTGTTTATGGTGGCCAAGACATGGAAACAACCAAAGTGTCATTCGATAGATGAATGGATAAAGAAGTTGGGGTATATATACACAATGGAATACTATTCCACGTTAAGATGATATAGGAGCATTTGTGACAACATGGATGGATCTTGAGAGTATGATGCTAAGCGAAATAAGTCAGACAGAAAAATCAGAGAACCATATGATTTCACTGATATGTGGTATAGAAACCAAAAACAACAAAAGAACAAGACAAACAAATGAGAAACAAAAACTCATAGACACAGACAATAATTTAGTGGTTACCAGAGGGTAAGGGGGGTGGGGGATGGGAGATGAGGGTAAAGGGGATAAAATATATGATGATGGAAGGAGAACTGTCTCTGGGTGGTGAACACACAATGGGATTTATAGATGATGTAATACAGAATTGTACACCTGAAATCTATGTAAATTTACTAACAATTGTCACCCCAATAAATTTAAAAAAAGTAACATCTTTTAAATAAAGAAAAATTTACACTAATTGCATCATTAACCGAAGAAAAGTGCTGTTTTTATTTTAAAGTATTTTTCCGAATATTTTCTATATATATTTTACATAATTACCATAACATTTATACAATTTGCCTATGATTTTTCACATATTTTGATATCAATGTACTTCCCTGTTGTTGCAAAAAAAATAATAAATGGCTGTATAGTATTTCGTCATCTGAAAGAACCTATATGATTTTAATAATTTCCTATATTTGTATATTTAGATTAATTCCAATCTTTTTACATCATGCATAATGATATGGGGAACATCTTTTGCAATAATTTTGGTTTTTGTCATATTTACAATTATTTTGTTAGGATAGAATCCTAAATATGGTTCAAAATATATAAACAATTGTTTAAGTAGAAATAAATATTTATTGAGTGTAATGTTCACAATGCCAGGTGTTACAAACTGAGGTAAATAACATTGCATCAAGGATAAATTATTCATAATACTGGAGACATAATCTCTCAATTACTAGGAAAGATGAGTGGTACTTTTGTGGACCAGATGTGTGTGAAGTAAATCACAATAATGGCCATGGTTTAGTCTTCATTTGCTGTCATCAGAGATCATTACATTAACTTGGTATCAAAGAAAGGAGTAAGCCTTTCAAATTTAAGTTTTAGGAACTAATGCAGATTTATTTGTTAATTCATAATCTAAACAAGTGGTGCATGGCATAAAACAATCAAACCTAAAAACATCTCTAACGCATGCCATCATTTTTATATCATTCAATCCACACCATGGGGTCATTAATGTAAAAAGTCCAGGACCGAGAAATGGTATCATTAGTATATAGTAGCAATTGCCTGTTAATGATTCAAAGTTCATTTTTCTCATGCAAGCAAGATTCATACTGAAATTTTACTCTGTTAATTCCTTTCCAAGATGTTAGGAAATGTGATGTCCAGCTGCCTTAAGGATTGGAGGTCATGTCACTGCAGAAACCGGGACCTTTCCTATCTGGGTTTCTCCATCTCTCTCATGTCATGCCATGGTACCTCCTAAATGCCCTGGCTTCCTTGTGGCTTTTCTTCACTGCCTGGACTCTGCTTCATGACTTCCCCCTTTCAACCTTTTTGCTGACCTTCTCCCACCTGCAGCAAACATGATAACTTCTGTTTCCAAGGCTGTAATTCCAAGAAGGCAGGGATAGTGTGTGTCTTGTTCATTATGCATATCAAATGCTTAGACAGTGACTGGGGCATAAGTAGCACTCTAAGAAAGATGCCTGGGTTAAACAAAAGCAGTGTGTCTGATTTCTTCAAGAGTTTATTCTCTGATAATTCATACTGAAAAAGTTTTCATGTTTTTGGTTACCTCTCCCAGGTAACTATGGTATTTTACCAAAGCTATTCTGTACATTAACCCAAAGGTGTGAGAAATGTGAGAAGAGAGGGAGGGATGAGAAGAGTGATTTGCTACTTTGCTCCAGCTTCATGCCCTGAAGATGACGTCAACCCTCCTTTCAAACTCAGTGGCTTTCTCTGGCCTTTAAGAGTCTGTCCACTTGCTTAGACAGGTCTTCAAGGCCACTGCCTCTGTAATGCAGGGATCA
The DNA here is from genome assembly GCF_964194185.1 of Rhinolophus hipposideros. NCBI lineage: Eukaryota > Metazoa > Chordata > Mammalia > Chiroptera > Rhinolophidae > Rhinolophus > Rhinolophus hipposideros. The sequence continues at coordinate 41,864,796 of NC_138050.1, read as the reverse complement.
GGAAGGCGTCTTGGGGGCAAGTTAATACTGGCTTCAGATCTCAACTCCCCTTACAGTTTTTTTTTTTTTTTTTTTTTTTTTTTTTTTTTTTTTTTTTTCCCCTTACAGTTTTACAATTCGAGGCAACTCACTTAAGCTTAGGGATCTTCAGAGTCTCATCGATAAATGGGAAACATAATGAATGTTTCACAAACTGTAGTAAGGATAAGATGCACCATATACAGAAGCTGGGTCAGCGTTTGGTGCACAGTAGAGGTTCAGTGGATGCTAGAGCTCCTCCCAGTTCCCATTACTGTAATGGGAACTATCCCCTGTGCTTCAGCCCCGCTGAGTTCCCTGATGTTCTGCAGTTCAACCCTGATCCTCACCAATCTCATTTATCTGTTCATATCGCTCCTTTAACTTGAGAGCCCGCCCTTACTCCTCATTATTACCTTTATTTCTTCATTCATTTAACACCTGCCTATGGACTGCCTTCTGTGTGCAAGTTTCTATGCTTCCCACAGTGATGAACAAGAAAGTTTCTGCCCTCATGGAGCTTAGACCACAGAGAGGATATACACAGTGACAAAATGGGAGGAGAAATACTGAATTCCACTCAAACCTCAAACCAAACTAGATATGTTCTGATAGGACTGGGTTTTCCATAAAAACATTTATTTTTATAATTATAAATGAGTGCCCATTCATTATAGGAAGTTTGAAAACTGCATAAAAGTATAATGAAGAAAATAAATATTACCTATAATTCATTATGATTATTTTGAAATGCCATTTCCATATTTATATCTATGTCTGTATCTATATCTCTCTATATCTGATAGGGAATGTGTAACATATATTTTTCAGTATTAAAATATTAGATGTCGAAATCTTAATATATTTTGAACATTTCCCCCAAAATTAAAATTCTTGGAAATTTGTAGGTTAATGACTTTCTGGTATTGCTTTGTATCATTTTCCAGTTGCTCAACATATAGGAAATAGTTTTAGAAGAGGGATTATACGAGTACCTTAATTTCAAAACTGAATCATTTTTTGATTTATTACCTGACATGCAGTTAGGTTATCAAAATTAAAGTAAGTATCCTTAAGTTCCCTGACTATATTTTCCCATATGTATCATGAATCAACAATTCTTTAAAGCATGAATTGTCTCTTCATTGATATGTAGTCAAAGATGAATTCATTACCACATTCAGGAAGGTGGTAAAAATACACTAGATTGAATAATGAGGAAATGTAAATTCACTTTTCAGAAAACAATTAGGATAATTTATAACTTTTGATATAAATCATTTTTTAGTCTAGAGATTCTGTCACTATTTCTCTTTCTTTAACCAGGAATAAAAATATGGTTAGTGAACTTATATCTCAATAATTTTTAGTGGTAAAATTATTGCTTTGGATTACCCTCCCTAACAGTCATGTACTTCTAGTTGTTATCTCTGAGGTCATCAGAAAAAAAGGCAATAGATTAATGTGCTTGTAAGTCTTAATATGATTAAATTCTATTAAGAAGAGAGAAATTATCAGTGCATAGCTATTCTTTCAAGTTTTTTGTTTGTTTGTTTTTGACCACTAATTACTAGATAATAGTACGCCATTTTCTAGTGTTGCTCAACAGAGCACCTAATTTATTTATTTGTTGGTTTGTTTGTTTGTTGTTTGTTTGTTTGACCCGTTTCACTCACCAATTTTATTAGCATTACAATGCTTACAGAGGACTTTTCCACACATTGTCTTTTTCTAACCACCACTATCTACGGCAGTTGAAGAAGTATGCTAATACCAGGTTTTTAGGATGCAGGTTGTGTAGCACATTACCCAAATAGCAGAGTAACTCCTGAAGTCTTCTAAATCTTATATCTAAATCTATATCTTGAATATATTTTTACATTTTCTTTCTTTGTAATCTTAGGATATAATAAATTGTATTATTTTAGCTCAATCTCAAATAATGCCAGTTTCTCTTAAATCATTCATTGGATAATCTTTGATTTCAAAAATGTAAACAATGGACACCCTTATGTTAGCAAAAGACCATGCTTACATGGTAGAGCCAGGCTGTCTGTGTGCCATTAGGTGTTTCTCCTGGGCAGAGTCCCCACAGAAATCTTGAGAAGCCACCATTCTGGATGGCCCAGCACTCACTCACTTACACATATGCTGGCCATGAGGTACCAATGCAGGCATAATAGCAACAGACAAGCAGTGTTTTCTTCTGCCTCTTTGCAGTATCTTCAAGTCATTTATCATTTGTTTATAGTTGTTTTGTCCCAGACGCAGACATTGAGCCAAAGATTTAGGTGCAGTGATTTATTAAGAAAGAGCTCCCAGAAAAAATCAGTAAGGAAGCAATTGAAATAAAGTAAGAAAGGAAGAAGCAAGCGAGGTATGATCTTGATGAAGTCCCAGCCTCAGCCTGCTCTCTGGTAAAAATGACCTTGGACATGGCTGTTCCATCTTAAGGTAACGAAGCTGGGGTCTTGTACTCCCATGCCATGCAGTCATTAGTTTTGGACCAACATAAGGTGGTGAGGGCAGCTGGATATAAACTCCCCGTCACAGAACAGTCCTCTGAAGTTTGTGAGTAGAGGCCAGTACCAGCAGAGGCTGAGGCATGGGAGCACAGAGCTGGAAAAGGATATGGGGGGGCATTTGAGCGGAAACCTAGTGTGTCTAATATACATTCTAAACCAAAGACTACTACTGTCTGCTGTTCTGTTCTCTGCTGGAAGAGAAAGTTCACTTAGAGTCAGTGTGTACTCTTTCCAAGAGGCAGCTCCTTCTACAAGGTCAGATACCTAACTGATGGGAACCCTAATCCTCTCTAAGTATTCTAGAGATTTCTGTCATTATCTGGTGATGTATCTCTTATGATAAGCGTGTTGGATTGTAGGACATCTTTCAAAAAAACGGTCCCACTTATACCCTTAAAATACCTCTGCAGAATACTTCTATTACAGCTTCCAGGTATAAACCATATAAACCTGGGCCACCACTCAGTGTCATCACAGTGGCATTCACAGAAACATCACTCTGGTGCTAAAAACTAATAGAAAAGCAAATTAAGCCTTGGTTTTAGTTATGCCAAAAAGTAATTATAGTTAATAATGCATGCACACAAAAATCTTACTATTCTCTGTTTTCATTTTGCTCTCTTCCCTTTTTCATACCTGTGGCTGAGACCCCTAGTTCTCGCTCTTTCTTCATCCCAAACCCCCCAAAAAACTTGTCTTACAAACTCAGACCTGGAAGGCTCTCTTACATCTCTTACCCTTCTCCTCTTTCCGTTCCTGTTCTCTTTCTGTGTCCCATAGTTGTTTGCCTTCAGGTGGCTGCTCCGGCTACTCAAGCTTTCCCCCACTTACCATCCTCACTTGTATTGTCAAGGTTCAGGAGCTGATGAGGCAAAACAGAATGCTCTTTATGTCACAGTAGAGAAGAAAGGCCCATGAGGGGATTCTTCTAACTGTGGGGCAAGGGAGATACTGTGAACACTCCTTCCACCTTGTCATGCCAGCCATTTAGATTGTCCTTGATGCATTCCCATGAACCACCGGGGCATATGCAATGGATGCACTTAATGCTCTAGGAGTCACTCTGGGTTGCTTCGGTTATTTACAATTCAATGAACCCTGAAAACATCTCTGACGTGTCCTTGTGACAGTGCTTCCCATTTCCTCTGCTAACACTAAGTCAGTCACGTGGGTCAGATTAACTTTTCTCAAGACCTTGTTTAGTGGTAAGTAAGATTGACAACAACAAGAGAGTGTGACCTCAGGGGCTCTCTGTAGGGCTCCCAGGCCCACAAATTCCCCCTTCATTTGGCTTTGCTGCCAGAAACCTTTGGATGGAGTACCCGCTCCCCAGATAAAAACCAACTCTGGAAGGAAGCCTGTTTAAACTCTTTTAGGAGCAGAACCTCAATAGGTGTGGAGTCAAAAGGGAGAGGAGCTCTCTGGGGGGAAGGCACATCATTTTGGGAAAAGGAAGTAGGAAAGGACTGTTGAGGTCTGCAAGTTAAATTTTCCGTATATCAGAGCTTTACCTAAGAGTTGCTTGTTCTTTTCTTTTCTCTACCTCTATTTCTGGATTGGTATCACAAGAAAAATTCTAGGCAAGTCACATACGTATTGTAAGCATATTTTCCAAGCGAAATTTTGAAGCCATGGTTCCATGGTCCATTTTTTTTTGCTTTCTTTTCTTCCCGCCAGCATTATCTGAGATATAATTGATACAAAACGTGTAAGATTGAGGTATACAATGTGGTGATTTGCTACACAGATGTTGTGAAATGATTCCTACAATAAGGTTAGTTAATATATCCATCACCTCACATAGTTACCATTTATTTTTGTGTGTGTGCTGAAAACATTTAAGATTTATTTTCTTAGCAACTTTCCAGTATGTAATACAGTATTGTTAACTATAATCACCATGCTGTATCCCCAGAACTTATTCATCTTATAACTAAAATAGATTTTTTATTTAAAAATGCTTTCTGCTATATAAATTTAAAAAATATTTTAAAAATATTAACTATAAATAGCTGTAAATAGTATTTTTGTTGACCATAATGTTATGCTTTTTAATTTCTCCTTAGTTGATAAGCTTCTAAAATCACTGTGGCCACTTTACTGATACTTGCTTTGGGCGTCTCAGGGTGTCTCCTGGCAGTGGCAGAGATCTATCGATTCCATAGGATACATTGCACACTCATTGGTTGCATTGAGCATAAGAAATGCACTTCCTTTTGCTACACAGGAAACACTTTCTCTGTGTTATCCAATCAGGTGTAAAAGAAGGAAGAAAAAAAAGTTAGGAAAAACTGGTGATTCTTGATACAACTCAGAGAAGTCATTTGCCCTCTCTGAGCATTAGCATCTCAGTTTCCTAAATTAAGATAATAATGCTTTCTCTCTGGATAGTAAGGGTGAGGATAAACACTCTACTGAATAGCAAAAGAGCTTGAAAGCTATGGAAACTAAAATGCACGTAAATCTACACTATGGTGATAGTTGAAATCCTCACTTAAATTTTAAATAGAGGAGGATTAAATATGTTTTCATTATTTCACTTGTTCTTAATTTGTTTTATCTGGCTGCAGTGTTGCATTGTTATAAGCTAACTTAACTTCCTGTGGGAATTAATTGGGGAGAAATTAAATATAAACTAAATGTTTGAATTGATGCAGGATTCCTCAGTTTGTGAAATGACTTGTTTAAAGAGAGCATCATGTTGAATAAAAAAATAATTCAATTTAGAAAAGAAAAGGCAACTAGCAATGACTTTTCAAGACCAGCCCTGGGATGTTGGCTCTCTAACATTCTGGGCTGGACATTCAGTATCTTGTCAAGTCCAGCGGCAGGTGTTATTACAATGCTTATGGTTGTTCTAGAACCATTTGACAGCTTCCTCATGGGACTACCATTTACCGCTGGTGCCACTGGCTCATTGGATGCAACAATTTCCTAGCAGACCTCTGTTGAGGACCACGTTGTCACTCTGTTGCTGCAATTCAGCTGCAGACATATCCTAATGAGTATCATCTGGATGCGATCACATCCCATAGGCATTAATTCTTAATGCTTCACTGGGCATCCAAGTCTTCACCTGGTACCATCACTACTCTGCCATGCACAGTGAATGCTTTGGAGCCATCCCTATACCCAAACAGATTTTTAATAAGAAGGGAGAAATTGTTCCCCTTCCATTTGGGTTTTAGTCTGTTAGATGGATTCTGAAGCTCTGTATTCTACTCCAGTGTTTTAAAGGACATTAGTAAAGCAGGTTCATTTTTCTCCACTTTGGTACATTTCAGACTCTCCACCCTCTGCAGCACTTAGGCACAAGGCATATATTCATGTCATCCAGCTGGGAGACGATCTAGATGACAGACACCACACTGTACTCAGGCTTCCTTACTCCTCTGCTGGGTGAGGCGAATCCATGGGTCAACCTCTTGTTGCCAGGCAACTTCTTTCTTCAGAATGAAAACTCTCCCAAGAGGACCCTCAATTCATGAGCAAACAAGCTTCTGGCAGCTGCTCCCACCATTTCAGTACACAGGCCCAGGCATGACTGCCTCTCTCTTATAGCTAAATTGAGATACCCATTACGTTAATTGAAGGCAGCAATGATTCTTTTTTCTACTTTTTCTTTAGTGAGAAATTTTTTCGTTTATGAGATACTAGAGACATAATAAAAGAACAATAGGTATGAGTCAACAGAAGCTGAGCAGTGCTGTTGAGGACAGGACATGGTGGACATCATTCATTCACAAGGTTGCCAGGAATCAGAACCAACTCAATGGCACATACCATGTTTCCCCGAAAATAAGACCTAACCGGAAGATGAGCCCTAGCATGATTTTTCAGGATGACATCCCCTGAACATAAGTCCTCATGCGTCTTTTGGAGTAAAAATTAATATAAAACCTGGTCTTTTTTTCGGGGAAACTCGGTAACATACACACAATAAAAGAACAACATTATAATATTATAATCCCTCTTCATTTATAAAACCACCCACTCTCCCCCGACCAACATATTCTGTTGTTATTCATCTTGGGCAAGACTGGTTGGTGCAGAGATGAATCTTGAGTGAAATAAATTGCTTTCTTCTGTGGAGAAATTGTCCTTGTCTACAGTTTTGCCTAAAGCATTCACCCTGAACAATGTTTATTAAGAACCTTCTAAGTTGTGCTAAGCATTAGGGCTAAAGGTGAATCCAGCTCAATCCCTAATATCGAAGAGTTCACAATTAGTTGGAAATAAGTCGTAAAAGTAAGTCTAAGGGATGTGGCACTTGCTGCAATTGATAATCTGAAAACCAAAGCAAAACCAGTGGTCTAGTCTTTCTAGAAGGTGCACTGTTTATAGAGAAAGACTATCAACTTGCCCCACTGATCCTCAACCTTAAGGTCTGGTGTTTTCATTCACAGCCATCAGATTTACACTATCACATGAAATGGTGCCTATATTTTGATAACCACACAAACAGCTTCCCGTTGTTACAATCACGGTCAGACCAGCTCAGATCCCCTAATTTTCAAAACAGGCATGCATATCTTATTTTTAAAGCAGGCATGAATATCCGAGTGACTGAAACTGTGCAGTAGCACTCAGTCTGCAAACCACCATGTGCGATAATGAAACAGGCACACCTGAGGCACCCTACCCCCCGGTAGGCCAGCCTCGCTCTCCCTGACATAGATGGTTTGCCACTCTTCATAAAGGCTAATTGAGACTAAAACCTTAATTTTCTGAAAGACTGATGAGGCCGCTCCCAACATGGGACCTCAAATGTTAAGGTAAAAATGATCTGCAGCATTTTCAGTAATTCCAAAAATGAAAGAGACACCTTTATTCCTCTATGAACTGTCATAATGCCAAAGGAGTAGCACCTTTTCCATGGAAGGTGGTAAGATGAAGAAGAGCAGTAGGAGAGTTTTCCAGAAGTATCCCAGACCTCTTCAAACAATGGACACAGTACCTGGCACAGCACCGGGGAGCAGGGAGCATTGGTGGGAGCATAGGCGGTGCGTGGACGATGAATGAATGAATGAGTGAATTAATATACCTACATATGGGGTGGGGGGTGAGTTTCATGCCTGGCTTGGTCAAATGTTGCTTCTATAATAAATAACTTGAAAGAGGAGGACAATTTGGCTTCAGCTGGAATTTTCTTTTCCATATTAAACCAAGGAAAGTAATCTGTTACTGTGGAGAGGGATTTTCTTCATTTAAGGAGGGTGATCCTCTGAAGTGGCTTTCCAGCATGAATCCTCTGAGGTAGGCATCTCTATAAGAGGAACAGATAGAGGGAAGTTGTTCAAAGCGGGGGCTTTGGCATTAGCCAATGTTGGTAGATTTCCAGCTCCAGCATTTACTGGTTATATGACTTTCTCTAAGATTCTTAACACAGCTGAGCTTCCACTGTCTCTTTGGTAGTATGAGAATGCCAATCCCTGCCTTGTAGTATTGTTGGGAAGATTAAGTGAGGACATCCATGCAAATGTCAGCGCAGCACAGCACTTAGCCCATAGCTACGGTCAGGATCTAGCTACGCTGATGAATAAAATGTTGGACTTGACTCAACCCCTGCCTCTTGGACTTTTATAAGTGTACGAGCAGTGCTTCACCAGACTTTCTCAGAACAGATGTTGGCAACCTTTCCAAAGCGCAAGCTCAACGATATCTTTGGATTCTCTCCCACCTGACACCCCATGTCTGTTTGGTCATCAAGTCTTTTTCCCTCCACCTCATAAATTCCCCTTCACTCCATCTCCTTGTCTCCATCTTCTTTGCCACTAATCCAGAGTAGGTCCTGATCATAATCACTCACCTACAGCATTACCTTCACCTCCTAAATTCTCTCTCTCTCTCTCATCCACTTCCCTAGTGTCTAGTCTCCAGAATTACTTTTATAAATTCCATTTCTGAACTTGTCAGCCTCCTTAATTGTCTCCAGTGCTTACACAACAACCTTACTCCAAAATTGAGTCCCAGCTCGCTACATCCGTCTTACATTGGAATCCACCTGAACTCCACCTACCATTTCCACCCTCCACATCGACTTGAAAAGCTTCTGTTCATTTACTTCTCTGGGCATTTTCTCATGAAAATGAATTTGCAGAAATGTTCACCCAAGTTCTCTGTTGGGTGAGCAGTAACTCTTCTAAAACTTTGCTAAATTGTAACCCCCCAGAGAGTGCTCTCATAGCACTTTACGATATCATTATCACAGCACCTTTAAATTTCAGTTACAACTATTACTGAGCTGCTGCTCTGTATCAGATGGTAATTTGGCTTGCTTTTGTAGGTAAATAAACTAGGCTCTGAGAAGCTTAGTAATATGCCAAAGTTCACATAACACCTGCATGGCAGAGTTGGAAATAAACATATGAGGGAAGACCCCAGGTTCTCCTTGTCACAGAAGCACAACCTCTTCATTCTGTCACATTGCAGTTGTTTATGCATTAGTGTCCAGGACCAGAATGTGCTCTCTTGGAAGGATTAGATATGTTCATATGAGATGTATTTTATTCTTCTTTGCATCACCAGCTCTTAGCCCAGTGTCATACATATTATATATGCTCAGTAAATGTTTGCTCGATGGAAAAATGAGCTTTGTGTATAGAAATGAAGTTTGAATATGTCTTCTTTGAGGGTTGATTCTGGAAGGGGTTGCAGGACAGTGCTGGAGATTGATTCGCAAACATCTAGTGGGCAGAGAGTGTGGCATCTACTGGGCAGGCTGTGAGCAGGAACAGAGAGTGGTTCCCTTTCCATCCCTGCGAGGCAGATGTGACAGCACCAGTTGACCACCTCAGCGAGCCTTGTCTCCTAGCCCATCTCCGGATGCTGTGTCTGGATGACTGGTTATGTGTAGTCCCTTGGGAAGTCACTTGTCACTTATCTAAAGCTTCCCTCATTTCCATCTTATCAGAAAATCACCATCATATGGCCCTTACCCAACTGGTTATCTCTCCATCTTCTCTTTCTGAAGACAGCAAATGAAATGAAACCGGAGAAAAGCTTTGTCCCCACAGGGATGCCTTTCTATCAATACTGAACATAGCGGCCAAAACTTCCTGTGACTTCAGGGCCTTGGTTTGTTTAATGTTTGGAAAAAAAAAATCTGTGAAGCTTAGTGTCCCCAACAAGGGTAATAAATATAACAATTTGTGCACATCTGAAATCTTGCAAAAACATGAGGTAACTCGGCATCTGTCAGAATAAGAAAGAGCATCCTGGTCCCCTGACTTCTCTGCTTGGGCCTCATAGCCGAGAGAAGCTTCCTGCTAACTGAAGTCCCAGCTGCTCTGTTGGGGGCAGACATCGTTGATCAAAGTCCCAGATGGCTGGATTTAGCTACCTCCATCTGTGTCTCAAGGTCCAGAATAATTTCAAGGTCAGACAGTGGTTTTGCTGATTACTTTACTGTAAGCATATTTTTAAATGATTCTGTAGATGCAAAGTTACCAGGTGTCTAGGTGCCTACTCCCAGGGAAGCTTTCTTGGTCACCTTGCCTGATCTTGTTGGAAAAAAAGAAAAAAAGATTCACTGCATTTTCCACCCTCTGATGAGTCATCCAGCATATCTCGTATTAGATCTGCTCTTGAGGTTGCCTATGGGTGAATTGGAGCCCATTCTGCAGCACAGTTCTGCTGCTGAGTTATTACAGGAGATCTAATTAAATTAAGCCATAAGGCAGGAGAAAACTGTGCCATAACCTTCATAATCTGTGAAATGTCAGAACCTTTAATCGTTTGCCAAGCGTCAATTTCCTAAAAATGGGGACTGCAGCACATCACCAGGAGATGAAATCCTAAAATGGAAATTGTGATTGTTTACAGTGTGTGCAGGGATTCTGGGCCACAAAACCAAAGAGAGAGTGGAGCCAAAGCACTCAGCCTGTGAAGGAGGAGTACACCATACACCATGACCTTGAAATCCAAATTAGCTCCTGCTAATTGGATAGAGCAAATGATCATTTCCATTTCTGAATTTGTAAAATTTGTTTTCTTCTCAGGGAAAAAGAAACATCTGCTTTACTGGGCTAACTCAGTTCTGAGTAAGTTGTCTTCCTGTGTTTTGGTGTAGCTGGGTGAGCAAAAGGGGACTCCATCCTGGCAGCAGAAACTTGAACCCAGCTTTCTGATGACATACATCCTCCACTAGCTTTCCCAGGGGAGTTCTCCACAGGCAGGCCAGAATGAACCAAAGACAGCTGGGTTGCTAAGATTGGGAACACTGTCTCCCCTTCTCACTGCCATACAAGCTAGCTCTCCTATACAATAAATTACCACCAACCAAGACATTATTTTTTGAGCACCTACTGTGTGACAAAGCACCTTGCTAAACCTTGCACAGCTGATAAATATTTCATTGAATCCATGCAATGAATACGAGGCTCAGGGATATTAACTTGCCCAAATTGCCCAAGTATAAGAGGAAGGACTCAAACTTACACCTCATTGGTTATAGAGTTCATGTTCTTTACACCATATTATTCTGGTACCATAATGTAAGGTAGGGTCTAGGGAAAGCTGCACAATATTTCTCAGCTTTCAAAATAGAAATTATGGATATGGGCAAGAAAGAGCCTTAGGTTTCTACTCTTCGAATTTTCTTAAGGACTTTGAAGTCTGAGTAGCAGCACAGCCTAATGATAGCCAAAGAGTTGCCTTTTCCTCTTCTCAAGTGTTCAACTATTGACTGGGAGATTGTGGGAAAACCCCTTAAGTTTATGTATTTAAGATGTGAATGCAAAAGGATGAATTATAGCCATCTAAGTGACTTATTTTGATTTTCTCGGACCTTGATTTATAAAGAAACACACTGACTTCATCTTGGAGCAAGGATATTTGACCTCATAGATTTAACCATGTGCAAGACTCTGAGTTTCAGAGTCTTTTCAGACTTTGCTTGTCAGTCTGGTGCATTTTAGGTGGGAAATTTGTGATGTCAGGAGCAAGGTGGTATCTGCTATACTGGTGCTGTACACAGTTTTGGCCCCTTCAGGCATCACTGAATAGGCAGCAAAGATTAGTTCTGAATTTGACAAGCATGGAGTTTTGCAGGGGTGGCAGCTGTCATAAGCTGATTGTCAGTGGTATCCACTGCATTAAAATTTTCAAAAATATTAGTAAGTATTTCTAGTCCTCTGAAGTTTAAGGTTGCATATATTTCCATTGACCAGCTGGTAGCCATATTACTGGGCTTGTATGTTAGCTAGTCAAGCTTAAACAACTACATGGTTATATTCGTTTAATCTTTGGGTAAATACATTTGGGGTCAGTCTTAGGCTCACAAGGCTAAACAACAACAAAAGCTTTAATTTTAAATAGATAATTTGACAGATCTCTTTTTAATTAATAAAGAAGATTGTATTTCTAGACTAGGTAAACTATTGAGAAAAGAAGACTTGAGTGATAAAAGGTAGATTCCTTTCTCTCTCTTGCTACTAGTTACATAACACTGAACTGTGAAATAGAATCATCTAGAAAATATCACTGAATACTCAGTCTTGCAAATTACCATTCTATCTAGAATGGCGAACTATATATTCCACTGACTTACGTAGCATGTTTATTTCACATGTTTTACTCAAACTGTACATTTAAAACCTTTTTGAAAGCTTGTTATATGCAAGGTATTTTTTTTATTAGTTTCAGGTGCGCAAGACGAAGTAATACTTAGACGTTTATCATTTATATCCCTCACACTGTGTGGACCCCCCTCCCCCCATCCACTATCCCTCTGACATCGCACCGAGCCATTACATTTCCACTGTCTCTATTCCTAATGCTGTCTCCGCTTCTTGTAAGTATATACGTACATATATATACATACATACATACATACATATGTATAATTATAGTTGGCAGTCATTATTGTTCAGCTTCAGGTGTACAGTTCAGCATCAGGCATCTACATCATCCCTGAGGTGGACTCCCAAATGGATTTTCTTTGTACCTTTTCAAAGGATTAGGGATTTAGGTTGGCTTTAAAACAATGGTTAATATGGAAATCTTCTTTGTAAGACTGACCTAGTGGGACAATACCAAATTAAAAGACTTTATTTTCAGGTTCCTGCAAAGAAGTGGAGAGAAGAAGGGAGAATAGATGTGAAGGGATAATTTTAAGCCCTGAAGGAGTCAAAACCAAATGCAAAAGGTATATGAGGTAGTCATGTATTTGCTAGAGAATCTAATCTAAGCTGTGGTGCCTCTACCCCTTAGACTCTAACCTCTGGTATTTTTGACCATAACTTAGCAAACTCTGTTCCACTCCCATATGCTTCTAATTTTGTTTTAATGATTTACAGTCTATTGGTCTATTGTTTTCTTGATCGTGGCTTTTAAAAATGCCTATGATCACCTAGGTTCCTCATATGCTTGCTGTAATGCAGGGTCTCTGGTCCCGCTCTCCCTACAAGAATGCAGGATATGTTGAGGCCCAAAAGGAACACCAACAAAGCCATGGATCGGGTGTTCATAACACTATATTCTCACTGGTGGCTGGGTTGGAGATACAGGAAGTAGGAGCCACATGACCTGCAATCCACCTGTCCGCTTCTCCACCAACCAACCAACCAACCTACTTGCTAACTGCAATCCACCCTTGCTAGGTTAGCCACGGTAATTGTATCAATGGCCAGTGGCTAACTGGTTACAGCTGATGGCCATCTACTACCTGAGCCAGCACCTTTCCATGCGAGGCAGAGACTGGAAACTGCTCTCTGGGACTCTGTCCCCACACTTGTTAACCTATGTGAATATCCTGGGTTTCTAGTTGCCAGTCATTTCATCTCTACACACTCAGCATAAGCCATGTTCCAGGCACTGTGTCAGTCGTTGGATGTACACGTAGAGGACAGCATCTCTGCCCTCAGAGAACACATGGTCTCCTAAGGGAGGAATTTCAGTTACCTAGAAGTGTGTGGTAGGTGGGAAATACCATGTAGAGGAATGTGTGGCATGCTATAGGACAGCAAAGGAAGATCATTTTACATCTAGGAAAGGTGGAACTTTGCCATGGCAGGATTCCCAGACAAGGACACGCTCTTTACCCCGAGAAAGGGTAGAAGGAGTTTGTCAGGAGGATAAGTTGCTCCTGAGAAGGGAGTTGCTATAAAATGAAAAAGGTCCGCACATGTTAAGCTTCATGAGGAAACATAGAAGGATAATAACCAGAAGAATGGCACGATACGTTTTGCAAATTAGAGAGAAACTTCTAGCAGGAACATATAACAAGCACAACACTGTGTGGTTATGTAAGATACGTGAGTGACTGAATGCATCCTAAATTATTTTAAGATCTAGAATGGAATAATATTGAATAAAGGAGGAAGTAATTCCATCTCAATCTTGGTTAACTCCAGGAATCAACCTTCCGGTGTTTCCCGAATATATTTCCCCATCTCTCTAAATCTTGCTGATCTCCCTTTTTGTCAGAGAACAGGTTTCAGCTCACATACTTTCAGGCAACAGTATCTTGTTAGAACTTAATTATTTTGTTTCATTTTTATTATATAAATTTTTACAGTTTTATTTTTACTATGGCAACCCATTGCAGTTTTCCAGTCACAGCACTGATACAAAGTTTCACTTGAAATGACTTTATTTTAGTTGAAAATGAGGTCAATTAAAAAAACAATATGCAAAATGTCATACAGGTGGTACATGAATATGGTAATAATCATGAGGTTGTTTTGTCAATGACTAGAGTTTGATAAGCACTGGTATGGTATATTTGGGAAATAAAAACGTCATGAGGAAATGAAGGGTGAGAACAGGGTACAAGCTAGAAGAGTTTGGCAGAAGCCAGCCTTTGAAGAGCATTCTATATCAGGATGTGGAGTTAAACTTCATAATGAAACATGGAAGGATTATAACAAGAAGAATGGCACAATGAGTTTTGCAAGTTAGCAGAATGTAAAGGCTGTCCCAGAGGAACTGAAGGAAACAGAACAGTTAGGAGGCCAATAGGGCCCAGCAAGGGATGGTGAGGTTATAACCACCGGTACAAGCAGTGGGGCTCTGAAGGATGGAGAGATTTGTTTGACTTATTAGTGGTACAATCACCATTGTCACCAGTTAGACGTAAAGGAAGAAATCTATAATATTCTTCGGGTTCTGACAAGATCAGTAGGTGACATGTGGTTCGTTCTCTTAACCAGGTGAGGGGATATTTTCCCTTACTTACTCTTTTACTTGATAATTGACATGATTTTTGACGTGAATGGAGCTCAAAAATCTCAATAGCTCTGTGTTAACAGCTTAATAGGAAGAACCCAAGGTCCTTCCCTCACACTTCTTGCTAGAGATCTAACTTCTCAGAGAAAGGGAACAGAACTCAAAATGCATGGTGGACTTAGCATCTTTTTGTGTTATGAATGAGAAATTTTTGGTCAAACAAATAATGGAAAAGATGCAATGCCATGTGACTCTGCCCTAAAATTTTCTAAAGGGACTACAACAAGTCAAAGAAGCCTAAAATTACTTTAAATCCTAAACCCCATGATTTCTGACTAAATTTCTGTTCAAAGTGTGAAATTATATGATTCCATGACTAGGTTTTTTGAAGTCAGAGGGATCAAAAAGGGCAATAAACTAAGCAGTTACTAAGGGAGGTCTTTGTTTTGCCAAAAATGAAACATAAAAAAGTTATTTTGAAGAGAAGGTGGAATCTTTGCGGGAGATTCTTGCACGATGGAGGATGGAACCTGGTTACTGGGAACAGGATCTCAGAACAAATGGCTGTCACACACTGTATGTCCTTTCTTCCTCACTCCTTATGGTATCAATTATGTTTTGTTACCTGATTGACTACTAAACCACACACCAATGAAGAAGAGGAAAAGTTCACTTTAGGCTCAACTGTGAGAAACCAGAAGGGTTCTAGACAACTCCCCTAACCTGAAATCTCTCTAAGCATCTCACTTCAAGGGAAGGGTTCAAAGTCAGGCAAAAAGGGATCAGCTAATGAAAGTCATAGACTAGAAGACAAGTGTTAGCTTAACTCACGATGATAACTCATAATTAAAAAGATATAAAGTTTACACGTAGATTATTTCTTTAGGAAATAAAAAAAACTTTCTTACGTGTTACTTTTATAGTGAGCTAGAGTTAGGATTGTTTTCAATACCATACATTTTTTATTTAAATGAAGGATAATGTATGGACAATTATATTAGGCTCTTTTGCCATTAATAACATCAATACCACAAGTCTGGTGATGAAGATCATGAGACCAAGTCACCCACCACCCTTGATGTAGGAAGTTTTAAAGGATTGAATCAAAAAAACTTAAATCTATACATCACTAATTGCAGCACAACCAGAATGAGAAAAAAGAAAAAAGAATACTGCTTTAAGCACAGAATGAAGAGTAACTAAAACCTATCATAATTATTGGCTAAGCAATGGGAATGGGTAAGAAATGTCCACAAGCAATGTGCAGTTACGAGTTGAGACCTGACTCCTCTAATTTTGTTGTAATGCAGACCTCTGCCTGGACCCCTGGATCATAGTTTTTTTAAAGAAATGGAATATGTTTGAACATTCTGGGTGCAACTAAGGCAAACAGTTGTGCACAGATATTATATTAATTTAGGATCATGTTTTGTTTGTCTTACTAGATTTCTGCAATGAAGTTTGAAGGCGGGATTATGAAAACTACAAAAGGAGACCTGACTCTGGGTGGTGTGATGTATTATAGAACATAATTGGAAACCTATATAATTTTACTAACCACTGTCACCCCGATAAATTTAATACAGATTTTAGAAAAGAAAAGCTCTACAAAGAGGTCTGTTTCAGTACATTTCTGTGAAGTCATAATGAAACATTAATAGAATAAGCCATTAAAAATTAGAGACTTCATGTAAAACAGTGTGGCTATACAAGAGGCAAACAAAATACATGAAGCATTTATTTAAGCTGCAACTTTCGTGCTGTTTAGTGGTTATGCTGCTCAACGTATAGTTGTTACTAAAAAGGAATTTGCTTGTTGCCAAATCTTTGCTTATTAGGTTGGAGAAATGACAAAATATGTTTATCTGATCTGTTTTGATCAGTTTGTGCAATGTGGAGTGTGTCATTTGGAACTGAGAAACTTAGGGTCCCAAACTTAAGAACCCGGAGGGGAAACGTCAAATGGAAGGTAGAATCCTCACTTCTGGGGTGGACCTTCTCTGGCTTCCTTGCATGTGCTCTAATTGAATCCTCACAACCCCACAGCCTTGTAAAGTCAGTTGGATCGCAGTGTTAGAGATCAGGAAATAGACTTGGAGGTGTACATTGTCCAATTTCACAAAGTTGCTGAGTGTTGGGGCCAGTGCTTTGCCCACAAAACCCCTCTTCTTTTCACTACAGGGTGCTACCTATGTATGGAAGTTGTGAACTCATGCCCATGGCTATACTTCATTTCCTTAACAAGCTATATTTAGGAAAAGATAGATAGAGTCACTAAGTCAAGCAAATTGGGTTCTAGAGTAACTCTAAACCGAAGCCAGAGGGACTCACAGTCTTTCAAACAGAAACCTGGTTTGGGATGTAACTTGTACTGTACCATATAATGAAAGGCTGACAATTTGAACTTGTACTTCGGTCAGGGGGATGGGAGGAGTGTAGCCAACAGAAATATGAGTTGTAGCCAGAAAACCTGGGTTCTGGTATTATCTCTGCAACTCACTAGATTTGTAGCTTTAGCAAAGATTTTTCACCTCCCTGAGACTGAATTTTCTTCATCGTTTATCATATCAACATCCCATGAGGTGAAGAGAATAAAAAAGAGATAAAGGATGTTTTAAGCCATAAAACATCATAAAATGTTATTTATATTTAATAGGTTATTTCTCTGCATATAAACAAACCTATACATAAGGTATTAACGATGTTTACATCTACAAATAGTTCTCTAGTCTCATTGGCATGCCGTGGGGTGGGAAGGAATGTTGTTTCCCTCATCAAATTCTGTCTGAATAAGTCTATTTGAAGGGGAAGGGCTAGAAAAAGATCCTGGGTGGAACTATTACCCCATTCTTTTTCCTCTTTAGGAATTACTGATCTCCCTTTCCTACTCTGCTTTTAAAAGGATCAGGTAGATCATTATAGTTTTCCTCCTAGTAACAAAATCCTCTTCTTATCTCCCTGATAGGTGATATTTTGGAGCTCACTGAAGTTCAAAACCGACAGCCCACCCGAGAGGTCCAACAACTGTAGTCTTGGGATGTCAACAGGAATCCAAATGTCCACGTAGAATTGGGCCCGACTGCTTTGTCCAACAACAGCCTAAAAAGTTAGGAATACTGAGGCTTCTTGTAGCAGCAGGATGGTTCTCTCTCACAAACTGAAAGCGTTTCTATTTCCTACCAAATTAATTGTTTGGAGTAATAGTTTCCATAAATTTATTTTATTTCATCCATTTTAGAGAGGGCAAGCCAGAGATAGAATGCAACATGATTCACATGAGATCATCAAAAATTTCCAGTCCCCCCAGCAGCCTAAATCTCTAGATTTCAGAACTGTCTCAACCCAAAAGCCTGAGAAGTCCTTTTGTCATTCATCATCAGGACAGAGAGCAAAGAAATCTAATGATGGGGAGGACATTAGGTTGGAATGACGGATTGTTTGCTAGTCTGCAGAGCTGGCCTGGGTTTGACATTTAAGAGTCTACAATGGTTGAAGTGAATGGAGAATTGTACTAATTATCCAGATATTTCATCTGGCTATTGGTGAATGTTCACTCTCCCGACCACCCTCCACCACACATGCTTCTGCCTCAAATACCAATATATCTTAGGTACCCTTTAACCTAAATTACTAAGACAGCTACTTGTAGTTTTTAATTCAGGGGATGGACAAAACATCAGCTTAAACTCGAAGACATAGGAAAGTGTCTTCATCGTTAATTTTTAAATATTTTGTGCAATCCTTGATTTGCTGAATGCCTGCTTCGCTAGATTGAACAAGTAAAAGAATGTGGTGTCTTCAAGTTAGTGTATGTTCAGAATCTGTGTGTGTGTGTGTGTGTGGTGTGTGTGTGTGTGTGTGTGTGTGTGGAAGTAAACCTCAGTTGACACAAATATGAGGATTCTGAATAGTTTTGAAAATTCAGTAATATAAATAGTAAAACTAGCACAGAGCTTACTATTTGAATTTCCTAGATATCCAGACTCTTTTGGAGATGACACTAAGTGGAGCTATTACTAGGTAATAGGAATCATGTATATGTCTGGAATTAGATATTGATGGGAAGCCCCAGAAATACCTCAGACTCCAAAGGAGGCCACTGTGTACCCCAAAGGATTGCTGACCTCTACTTCATACACTGCAGAAGTCCTTATTTGGAATAATGATTAAAATACTTGACATATATAAAAAGTGCCACCCATGCAAATATCTATTTGTTAAAATATGGCTTTTGTGTAGGCTAATTGCAATAAGAAAGGTAATGTCCTCATTTCTATGACTAAGTCTTAGAATGTGAGAAATTTCTCATGCATAGGCCCTTCCCTGAGCAAGAAGATGGACATGTATTTTAATTTATTGGTAGAATGAGGGGAATGCACCCAACTTAACCTTATCTTCTCTTCAAACTGTGAATCTATCAGTTAGGAACCTGATGAAAAATGTTTCCTGAAGCTATAGGAAAGCTCAGTATGGCCAGGTTCCGACCGCTGCCGTTTATGCTCGGGTGACCATCGTATTTGGATGATGATAACAGGTTTTCCTTTCATGACTGCATGGGGTTACCACATTGATATTTCCCTTAGTCTAAAGAAGTTTCTTACTGTCACTGTAGAACATGTTAACAACCAGGATTTAGGCAGTCACGCCCTAAAATGTCCTCTCTGATATATTAGTGTGTGTGTGTGCGTGAGCGCGCGAGAGGGGGTGAGACACCATGGTGCTTGGCTGTGGCCCCTTCAACACAGAATACAGTGGTAAGTGGAATCAATAGGCAGAAAATGACTCAGGAACAGGCGGTGTGGCAAAAGCAGCAGACAGACAAGATGAGAATGGTGTCCTTCGAACACACTTCTAAATTAACACAACTGTCACAGGAACATGAAAGGTGCTGGTCTAACAGACTGAGACATTAGTCTGTTGAGCAACACTCCAGTTCTCCACAGAGTAGCATTTTTTATTGCAGTACGTCTTTCATGGAAAATGAACAAACCTTTAAATAAATCACAATTACTTATTGCTTAGTATTTTGGATAATAAATTCTTTAGTTTATCAGTACCTCACGGCCTTCAAATGTGCATTCTTCAAATAGTTTCAATTACATATACATTCTTTCTCCTGAACAATAAATTATTCTTTTTAAAAAAAGAAAAAGAAAAAGATACATAATTTTAAAGCAAAGAAAAACAAAAAAAAACCCATATATTTTTGACATTTATCTTAAACTTATAGGAAAACAACTCTATGTTAGATGCTTAAATATAAATAATAAAGGACATTATGTTATTTACAATTGTTACACAGTAAGGTGAGGGAGTAAAAAAATCTGACATTAACTCATAAAGACAGTAAATGATTTAGGAAAACATTCAAGTAATGTACAATGTGTATTTACAAAAGAATATACTATAATAGAACTTGTGATATGTGGCCATTTCCTTTTGTCTGCATTTCTCTGCAGTGTTTCATGGGTCTTTGTAGATAGAAATCTCTATGACTGGTGGAATGAAGCCAGTATTGAATGATAAAACCAGGCCCTCCTTATTTTCACCAGTGTGAGCCATGCACCTTTCAACCTCAGGTCAATTAAAAAAAAAAAAAAAAAAAAAAAAAAAAAAGAATATTACTGAGCAAGTTACCCTGGATAAACCTCACCAAGTCCAAGACAGTCCCACTTAAACAAGGAAGATACAACATGTTGGAGTTTGGAACACTTTCACGTACACCCAGGTAGAGTGCTGTTTTGTAGAAAGCATGAGGCAATTCAGGTACTCTTGAAAAAAAAGTCAGACCAGGCAAGAAGAGAGAGTAGGAGAGAAAAGGAATCTTGAATGAGAAAAAGGGGTTTTGCACATACTATGTTCCACTGAATACCCCTCAGAGGAATATGATTCCAGGCCCAGGAAACAAAGTTGCGGTTGAACTTCTGGGCAAGTTCCACTATCCGAAAACCCACCAAAGCTTTCCATATGATAGGTTCCACTCCTTCGAATCGCCACAGCACTGCCTGGGATTATAAACAGGGAGGCTTGAGAGTAATGTGGCAATTAAACATCACAGAGATGTCCCTGTGAACACAAATCTGGTGGCGACAGCATGTAGCCCCAAGGAATCAGCTGTCCTTTCTTGTTAAGGGAAGCTCTTGTTCTACAGATGGAAACGCTGTTCCAACTCATGCCACTTCTGTGAGTGACCAGAATCAAGTTGAAAATGAAATTCCCTCTGATCCTAAGTTTTTATGTATTTTGGCAATCTGAGAATTTACAGCAATTTTCATACTGAGGAAAATGGTCATTGCTCTCAACAGATTTTATTCATTCCTGAAACCTTCCGGAATGTGACATTAGAATACTCCAGAGCTTGAAGGATTTGAAACAGAAATTTTAGAGTTGTAATTAATGATAGGAATTTCTTCATTGAAATAGTCTAAGAATGATTCAAGCTCTTCCAAGGCAATATTAGAGTAATTTAGAGAAACTCTTAGGGTTGCCTGTCTTCTTCCCCCTGCCATGAGCTTACTCATTTCTACAGGACTGGGAAATCAGTACAACCAGTGCAGGTGATCAGGCAAAGGAGGACAACACTGAGCACAGAGAAGGTGGTCTGTGACCTATGAAGGGCGGCTTGGGATGCCAAATACTCAGAGTCACTTCAGGACCTGCAGACAGGCTTATCTCTGTGGACTGCAGAAACACGTAGGAGTTTAAGTGCATGCCGCGTGCCCAGCCTCCGTTTTCCCTATAAGACCTACTTGCATGTTATGTCTTCCCTTTAACATTAACATACAGATTTGGTGAAGGAATAGGTATAGTTCACCGGCAAACAAGAAGCATTTATATTCATTGACTTCATGCCTGGTATTGTGAACCCTCTGCTAATCTGTTTCCAAGTTTGTCCCATGGCTCCTAGGAGGCCACTTAAAACCCAAGTAAAGCTCTGGCCTGATGTGACAGATATCAGGGAGGGCATGAAATGGGGCCAGCAATTAAAAAAAAAAAATCTCTTATTTTCCTGAATTAGCAGTTATTTCAAATGTTAATACCTATAAGCCTTCCTTGGATTTACAATGACAAGAGAACATGCAAAGTTTAGACCCATCTTAGTCCTCTTAATTTTAAGACAGTAAAGCGAAAAGGGGAGAAAATGGGTGATACAGGCTGCATTGAGAGGTCAGTACATAGGAGGGGGTCGTTTCTGCAAGGAAAGGTGCAATCTTTCCAATACTATTGACATTTCTTGATGAATCATCACTCATGGAAGGTTCTTACTAATCACAAATCACATGCACATTGGCCATTCCTGACAAAAATGTTCATGCATAGTTATGACCTAATCAAAGCAACATTGAAAAACAAGAGACAGATGATGAGGAGAAAGGAGTTGTCAACAAAACTGTTTAAAACTGCAACCAGGTCACATAGCTGCTCTTCACCTGTGTCTTCTATACATTCACTCCTAGACACTCTATTTCCCGACGCTGATAAGTCACCGCTATATACAGCAGGCACATTTCACTCTAGAAGTATTTCAGACGAATTGCTGAGTGTGCTGTTTAAGCTGGGGTTTTTGTGCCATAGCATGTCTGTTTTGAGCTGAGAAGACACAACCAATCACTAGCTCCAAAATCAGTGAAAAACACAAGTCAAGAATGATTGCACCTTTTCCAGCCATGGTTTGATCTTCAACTAGATGAGCTGCTGTGTCATTCCCCCAGAAAGAAAGTGAAATTGAGTCCTCTTAAAAGTGTTGGGTTTACCCTGTTAGCAAGCCAGAACCCGTTTTCTATGCTACCCCCCAAACTGTTGCTTTTTGTCAAGAAAAATAAATGGAAATAAAGTAAATGGTAGCTCCTTGTAGTGAGAGCAAGCTGTCTTCTGATTAATAATATAGTTTTTTTTTAAATCACAATATTACTTTCTTCCTAATATTTAACATTACTTAGTGCAGTTTCCTGCTGTAATTAACAGTAGCATGCTGTTGGATCTACTATTATCTCAGAGCCCAGTGAAGCAAACCTTTGGCTGGCAGAGTAGACACAACTCATTTCATAGACTGAAAGCGAAAGTAAACGTCGTACAAAAGAGAACAGTATTTGGATGGATGTGCCATTACAAGATGTACTGGTTAGGTGCTACTGTAAGCAAACAGAGGAACAGCTGCAAGTTTTGCAAATCATACATCCAGTCAACATCATAATGCAATGCACGAGAAGCCAGCAAAAACTGAATGTATGGGAGGCTTTGCTGAAATACTGTGGAAAAGCAATCACGGCAACAGTACAAAACTTGCTCTCGACATAACATAACATAAAGGCACCATTGATATCTTTCTCATTTTGAAATACTGTAAAAAATTGCTACATATGGCACATAACACATTTTTACATACATATATTTAATTTATAAAAGTTTTTTTTCCTGTTTTCTATTTGCAGAACTGCTAAAATAAAATAAATTGTTTAATTTAAGGTGGAATACTTTATTATATAAAATAAAGTTTTACAGGTGAATCTATGTGTTTATTTAGGTTTTATACAGCGATAGGGTCTTGGTTAGCAATTACACTAGACAGCCTGGCCTGCACATCTTCCTGTGTAGAGAAGCGGCCTGCTGGGTTAGTCCTGTTTTCAGCCAAGCGGAAGGCAGGTGCTGCCTCAAGACTGGCTGCCAGGGGGTTCTGTATGCCCAGGAAAGGTGTATCTTCCCCTACTCTTTCATCTTCTGTTTCACTCTCTGAGTTACTGCTCTCAGCGCTTGTGTTGCTGTCCATTTCCAACCTGTTGGCACTGTGGCCATTGGGCTTGGTTCTTTTGGCCCGCCGGCTGTTGGTGAGTTTCTTAACAGGCTCTTGAGCTGGCTCATACTCCTGGGTCGTCTCATACTCCTCATCCTCCACTATCCGCAAGGGGCTAGGGGGCAGGCTGTTGCTCTCATGCGCGGGGTTGTGGTGGAAGGAGTTGAATTGCTGAGGGTGGTGGTCATACTTCTCCCGCAGTCTTGGTGGTGTGACCAGAAGCAGAGGTCTCTCTTCTTCCACAAAAGGGCTGACTGCCATGGAGGGCATGGACACCGTCGTGCTGGACACAGGTGGAGACATTTCCGAAGGGGGTGATTTGGGGGAGCTTGGCGTGTGGAAATCTACAGGTGACATACGAGCCGGGGTGGTCATTGCTGACACATACCTGTGTGAGCACAGAATACCCCGCATAAGTGTGCTGGAATAAGAGGCAAAGAGCAGGGAGGGGAAGGGGACAGAGTTCACGATATCGTATAATCAGAGAACAAAGAATTTCTATTTATTGCATATGTCTTGCTTTTTACGCTAGGACATTCAGCACCCTTGGAAACTAAAATTATGGAGCCAAGAGTTTCCTCACAGGAGTACATGCACAGACCAGCTAAATTGCCTAGCTCATCGAACCTTTTAGGACTTTCAATCTCATCATGATTTTAAATAAAAACATGAGTCAAGACAAGAGGGTACTAGCTCCTGGAACCCTGTCATTTTATAAGGACCAAGGCTCAGGGATTTGGAAGGGAAAGAAGTATTACTTAAATACTATACCTTCCTAAAGGCCAAAGGGTCTTAGAGAATGAAGCCCAAATGGGGAATGGAAGAAGATCTAAGATGAGTTGCTGAGAGCTGGATCTGCATGCATTTGGATCTGTGTGCCTTGTTTCTCCTTAGCTCAGCTATAAGGTTATGTCTTATGAAAAAAAAAGAGCATAGTAACTTAGATTTATTCCTGATAACAGTGTAACACATTTGCGTGCTTTAAATTTTTCCACAAAATGCTACTTCTTAACATTCGGTTTGCAACTATCCATCCCAGTGACCAAAACATGGAAAGGTAAGCCCGAGAGAACCTTCTATTGGCTGGGTGGTATGTTCAATCTGCGGTCTACCTTTCTTCCAAAACTTAATGGTTGCATCAATTTTTGACTTATTTTAGAGACTGCTCAAGAGTTAGCTGTACCATGTTACCTTATGTCATGTTATGTCTGATAAAGCTCAGTGAATCTCATTGTCGAGACATTGAGTGCATTGTTTTTACCATATCATGCTTTCTTCCCCCAGAGTAAGAAGACCTGACCTGGAACTGAAGATGTGGTTTATTCAAAGTCACATTTCTCAGCTTTTGATAAAAAATGGTACCAATGCATGACACTAAATGATTCATTGCTTCACACTGGCATTTGCAGAATCTAATTTGACATGACCTGTGATGACACAGGATACCACCATCTGAACATTAGTTAACAGGAACCTATTCACTTTCCTGCTTGTCAGCCATGATTCAGAGTTATATGGATGTGAGATCTGGCTGTGCCTAAAGTGGGAAAGTGTCTAGATTTAAAATATTTGGGACTCAAGTTTTCACAGTTTTTGCTTTGGAGATGCTTAAATTAAGTTTTCTGAGAAATATTAATCCAAATTCAACAAACAGATACAGGTGATTCACTTTTTCTCTCCACGATCTCTAGGTTGTGGTGTATTTTGCAGTCCTAGAGAATATCTGGGATATACAAGGAAGCCTACCACAGTAAGGAAATGTCAGTCTTTAAAAATACATATCACATGTAGCGATGAAGAAAGAATTTATCCCTAACCTCTTTTTTTTAGGTTTCAAAAAGACTAAATTAGGACAGATAGATTTTCTTAATACATAAAGATATAATTATATGAATTTAAGGTAATGTTTTAAACTGGTTTTGGACCATGCCTACCTTTTCATTGATTAACAAAGCAACATTTAATTCAATAAAGCTCTGAAATACGATTTTGGAGTATTTCATATAAAGGTGCTTGAAGAAGTGATTAGCAGACTGTATCTGATCTGACAGGCCAGAACTGGTCATCTTTTGTTGTAAGTACTTCCCAGTCCATGAGTGGAAAGAGTCTATCAAAATTATCTCTATACATAAATACCAAATAAGTATGGATGCTACATTATGTAAACCTTTTAACAAGTGGACAAAGATTAGACTGAGATGACAATAAAATAAAAAAGCAAACCCCACTGGATTTGAAAATAAACAACAGCTTACTGATGAGCTAGAAATGCTGGTTGGGTATAACTCTCTTCCAGTTTAGGTAAAAATGGATAAAGAGAATCTATGAATTCAGTATTCCAATTAAGTGTCTCTTTCAGTTTACTTCTCTCTGTTATTTATAAATTTTACCTTTGCTGTAATTCCCCCAACCCCAATCCAATATCCACAGAAGAAAGCCAAAACATTCTGAAATAAAGGGCCATATCAAAGGCAGTATTTGTTTTGAAAAACCACCTGTGAAGACTGCCAGATGCAGCATACAAAAGATTTATTTATTCATCCCTTCTTGGAATTTCATAAAAGGGATACTCTATGGTGGAACACAAGCAGTCGGTTCCCCCATGACAGTCAGCAGTGACATAGCCCTTGATTTGATTTAACTGAGTCTGGAAGGTAAGAGAGAGTTAGCACACGAGAACATGAGGTCGGCTGGACCAGAGTTTGGCTATCTGGCAAATTGGAATTATAGAAGGGTCCTTATCAATCATTGGTGCCATCTCTCTAAAGTTACAACTGAGGAAACAGATCCCGAGTGGGTCTGAGCCTAAGGTCAGAGCTAGGAACTCCAAGTTTGCTGCACTTTCCACATCAAATCACTTGAGCTCTTTAAGAGTTTGTTGCCTGTCAGCCACTGGGACGACGTGAGAAGCTCAGAAGAAATGAGTTCAGTCAGACAAAAAGGTGGCTTCATCAACTAGGAGCATTCCTAGAACAGGCAACTGCTGCGCCTTATTCTCATTAGAGTAGATTTCCTTAGGTGAGACCGCAGGTGCTCATGGGGATTCTCTTACTGGGGTTCTTTCTCCTCTGCAGTAGCTTTGCCCTTCAGTTTTACCTTTCACTATGAGGAGAGTCTCGGTAGGAGTCAGGGGTTTCTCTGGCATGCCTGAGGAAGCTGTTACATTCTCGAGGGCCTCCCATGCCATTAAGACGTCCTCTTGGGCCCCCAGTTGGGCTGCTGTGCCTACTGTTTTCTACTGATGACATCATGATGACAGAGTGGCTTTCCGAAATGATGCTTTCAGTGTGTCCATT
Organism: Rhinolophus hipposideros; assembly: GCF_964194185.1. Taxonomy (NCBI): domain Eukaryota; kingdom Metazoa; phylum Chordata; class Mammalia; order Chiroptera; family Rhinolophidae; genus Rhinolophus; species Rhinolophus hipposideros. The sequence continues at coordinate 41,837,998 of NC_138050.1, read as the reverse complement.
GCTCCAGCTAGAGGAGAAATGTGAGAGACAAAGAGATACATATTTTTTAAATTATATGTACAAATGGAAATAAAAGAAAGTGACCTGACATATATTTCAAATTATTGGTGCATCAGTAGTTCACTATGACATAACTTATATCAGAATAGAATTGCTATAGCGATATTTGCTATAGAAAGGATCTTGATTTAGATTGGTTTTGTTAAGGATACAATTGACTTATTTGTTCACTCATTCAATATGCATTTTATCAAATGCCACTATGTACTATGTATTCTTATAATCATTCTGTTCTTGAGTGGCTTAGGTTAAGGAAAAACACTTGTCCTATGAGCGACATTGGAAGTCTCGTGTTGCCCTTGGTAGCACACACTCAGATACTGATCACCGGGGGACTTGAGAATTTAGGGTTCAGCTATTTAACCAATTTCTCATGTGCTTTTCCCAGGGCAATTCAATCATTGGAAGAAGTCAACTTCTCAGTATTATATAGCCTCTAAGACTGACTCTTCCTACTGTAGCAATTCAGTAAGTGATCAGGCATGAGTAAAGACAATCTCTCAAATAGGAAACAAGAATCCTTGAGGTAAGTGTTATTTTCCCTTTTTTTGATGATGAAAAACTTAATGCTCAAATTTAAACGGCAACTAAGTGGCAGAGCCAGCTGATATCCAAGGGCTGTTTGTCCCAAACCATATATTTAACTATCCTTCACTGCTCCATAAGTGTCTCCTGTCCCTTTCTTAGGCAGTGATGACAAAAGGAAATGTGCAAAAATTCATTCTTGGAGAAATGCCATGCAATTGTTTTATTCTCATACCTGTGACTAGGAGTCTGGGTGACAGTAGTGGAATGATGAGTTGTTGAGGTATAGTGACTGGTGGAAAAAGATGTCTCCACTTCTCTCTCAACAATATGTTCACTAGAGATGACATTTTTAGATACGTATTGCTGGATAAACAAAGAGACACAATTTGAAGATTCATGTAAATCAAAACACTAACATTGTCACACACAAAAAATCTATTCTAGGCCACATGCTTCCTAATAAATTCCATTTCTCCAATGACCAGATGGCAAATCCTATCCTGGTTACTGTGGCCTTTAGATGTGATGAATGGAGTTAATGAATTACTCTTTGAATGTGCACACAACATAGGTCCTATAATCACTATTACACATTATCAGAAACAAACCTATTTTTTTATATTTTGTTTCCAGTTGATAACATGACTAGAATTCAATACAAATCTCTGCCCAGGATCCAATTTGGGCATGTTTGTTGCAAGTGAAAGAAGACTAACAGATAGTTGAGTGAAACAAAGCATGAAAATGGTTTGTCTTCTTTCAAATGTCAAATCAGTAGAATTGTTTTTTAAATCTCTATTATTTTAGATCTACCTTTCTCTTTCAATTCCCTAGTACCCACAATGCCCAAAGATACCACTGAAAACTTTAACTTATTATCAGTGGTAACACTAACAAGGCTATCTGAGAGAGTTGAAAGATTTACAGCAGTTGCCAGGGTCATATATCTTGACAAAGCATATAATACGCTATATCCACTGCAAGTAGATTCTAGTTTGTTTTCATCACCAAATCACAGTGGCTGTTCTGCCCTCTCTCTGTGAGAGAGGCACATGCTGAAGTTGTGTTTTAAATGCTGTTATTATTTACACCAAATTGAGTTAAATCAGAGGAAAAGGCATGGAAAGGAATATTCTTAAATGAAATAGGGCACTTTATAATCTCATGGGCTGTGGACTCTAAAAGAACCTGACGTATTCATGGAAACCAAAAAAATATACAACTTGAATTATGCTTGAAATTCTAGCTGTTTCTCTTACTGGAAAGGTTATTCGATGTGGATCTTTCTGGAACATACAGCTAGCTTGCTTTAAGGAAAAGGTGTCAATGTCATACATAATGGGCTATTTCTAGTCTCTGTACCATTTCACTCTTGTTCCTTGGAAGGCAATGTAAGCCCAGTGAATCTAATGGAAGTAATATTCAACAATTATTTGAAGACTCACTAAATGCCACTGGGCTAAGTATTTTGTATAATTCTCTTATTTTATTCTCACAAGAACTTTTTGAAGTAGGTATTATTTTTAGGCCTGTTTTCATAATAAACAAATAAGGTTTAGAAGGTTAAAGTCCAAAGTCACACAGCTAGAGCCATAATTGGAATCCAGGCAGGCATTCTGCCTCCTAAATATTATAGCATTCACAGTGACAGATTATAGGTGTGTCTCTAGTGGATCATTTATCAACTGTGCAGAACATTCTAATGAACACTGGTAGGGAGAGGAAAGCAGCAAAGTATGTTAATACATCAGCACCTTACTCTAACAGTCTCCTGAAGGTCTTTGCTACAAGACTTGCTGGTGGTTTAGTAACTACCATCTCTGAACTTGGGTCTATGATTTATTTGCTACCTTTTTCCATTATATAGAAAATAGTAGTGCAATATAATCTTCAAGCTTTGCTTATATAAAGCCAAACATCAGAGAGAAATGAAGAAAACAAGGTGAATTATGGTGAAATAGGAAGAATAATACTTAAATAGCCAGGAAAACTGAGTCCGACCCTGGCCCTTATCAATAAAAGGGGAAGTTTAGAAGATGACATCTAAAGACTCTCCAGAATCTAATATTCTATGACTTAGTTATATTTAAAAGCTTGTATTTGGTAAGTTTTAAACAAAATATACAAACGAATAAGGATATATTTCATCTGGAGGGTTTAACATCATGTAGAAAGAGTCAGGGAATAAAAAAGCATTATGTTCTTCCAGTTTTGCTGAGAAGCAGGTTTGATAAGTCCATTAACCTTTCCATACCCTAATTTCTTCCTTTGTAAATCAAAATCAGCAAATCATCAGGCACTGTGAAATGCCTCTAATAAAAATCACTCTACAGCCCTTAGCTCAGTTATCAGTACTAATCAGTTACAGACTGGAGTAGCCTTCATTTCCAAATTATAAAAATAAAACATTTCCTTCTGATCCTTGTCTCATTAGTTTTATTTTTTTTTTCTTTGTGTTTTTCTTTTCTTTTCTTTTCTTCCAGTTATGGCCTCCCTGCAGAACAAACCCAATGTTATTATTCCAAACCCTTAATGAACACTTTAGAAGAGGAAATGTGCTGGTTTTACAGTAACCAAATCCACTTTAAAAAATGTTCCCATTATTTTCTCCTGGAGAAACCTTGGATTCCTGGAAGCCATGGAGATTAATGGCAAAAGCTAAGAGCCTAAGAGCTTTAGAAAACAAACTTCAAGGTGCCTGAACAGGGGAGAGATGCTCAGCTTTTCCACTGTCCAGAGTCAACATACATTCACCAGCTGGACGTTCTCGGCAGGTGGGTTAGGGTGGTGAGGCCCATTTGCTATGTTCACCATGTTGTTTCGTTCAGACCGAAGACTCTGCCGAAGCCGGTCATGAAGCTTTTTCCGCTGTTTCCTGCAGCGGAAAATGGGAGCATTTATTTTTTCTATTATTTACATTTCTCAGTACAGTCAATTCTTTAATCTACCAACAGATAACTCAGGCAGTGGACTGGTGGTGAGGTAAGGCAAAAGGAGAGTGGGCTATTTCATCTCAGAATCTGCCTATGGGCAGATGTGGAACCACACATTATTAGCAAATAGATTTGAGAAGCTGGATGGGATTCTTATACAAGTTTAACCGGACTGCTGAGAGATAAGAAAAAAATAACAAAAACAAAACGGAGAAGACAAGATAAATCAAGTGGATATTTGGCTAAAACCCCAACTTTCCTAATTAATTCATCTTTGCCCAAGTCTTACAAATGGTCATTTGTCTTAGGTAACAATTTGTGCTGTGCAATTGATAAAGCTGATTTCATTTATAATTTTGCCTGTGTGTCTCTTAAGAAAACACGGTTAGTTTCGAATCTGTGAATTATACATAGTGTCTGTGCATGTATAACATTGTACATGAGGGAAGATATGTACGTATTTTTCCAGTGGATTTTGGCACAATTATAACATGATCCTACTCTAGTAACACTTTTTTTGTATAACTAGGTAATAAATATTGAAATATTGAGATTGGACCTAATAAAACTCATAAGGTAGACTCTATGAGGGCTATCTTCTATAACTTATTCAATTCTGGGAACACACTAAATCCTGGGGTATTAAGAAAACATAATCCACACGCTTGATTTTATGGCATAAAAGCATATTGTCTTTGTTCCTCACTGCAACATTCAGATCATAATAATATTCCCATGGCTAGTTTTGGCAAGAGAGTTTATGTGAAGCAACAAAACAAAACTGTTAATATTATTTCAGACTTGAAGTGGAGGTTATATGTCAGGAAAAAAGTGGAGGGAATTCTTGTCACAAAATAATTGTATTTGTTAATATGGACTTAGTTTAAAGGACCAAACATAGTGAACACAAATCTGTTTTAATGTTTTCCTTTTTGTTCTCTCAAAGCAAGTTTTGCTTGATTTTCCTCCCATGAGATTCCTTTTGTATCTCACACTTTGAGAGCATTGGAACTGAAAACTTAATTAAATGGACTAGAAAAATAATTAGTATAATGTTCAGAAAACTGCATTTCAAGCACCACTGTGTTTCCCTCATCTTCTAAGCATTAGTGCAAACTGGACGTGTCCTCAGCGGTAATATGACAAGCACACCTTTGGCACCTACCACTCTCCTCTCCGGGTCTGGTGCATGCACCCACATTCTCACGCACACGTCCCCAACCCTTTCTCCAGTCACAGGGCTGTGGTCATTTATCAGAAATCTCCTGAGCATTTTCACAAATAGGCTAAGCTTTCTAACTTGATTAGGAAAGGTCTTCACAATGGATTAATGGGAAGAAACAATACGAGGGAAAGTCACCCTGCCCCCTCCTTTGTTTTCAAGACTGAGCTGTGGAGGTGGGTTTCTGGCAAGTCCTTGCTGGCTGTGCTGTGTGTGCGTGCCTAGGAGGGGGAGGCTGGGAGGAGCGGCTTTACTTGGTTTTGCAGTAGGCCACCACACACATGATGCCGACCACCAGCAGGGCGATGCAGATGCCGGTGATTGTCAGCACTCGCTTCTGGTACAGCTCTTCCGCTTCTGCAAAGGGATGAGAGCAGAGGTCACCAAAGGTCCCTGAGGCTCGCTGGGACTTAACAACTGAACAGTTGGCCTGCTGCATGGCATTGTCCATGTTCACAAGAAAATAAATACGTGACAATTCATCACTTTTGCAGACATACTTAAGGGACAGCATACTCTGCACTGCAATTTAAGTATAAACAGCAAAGCCAGCTGGGCCATTTACAATTTAAAAAATTGTATGCTATAAAATTAATGATAAACTATAGATATATATGCATTAAACTGGCAAATAATCAACATTGATTATAAAATTACTATTTGGTTATAACTGTAATTTTAGTTAAAAAAAAATCTCTTGCAAACATCTCTTGCAAAGACAACAGGAATCAATGCCAAGAAAAGTAGCTGGGATTGGCACCACTGGGGCCCGCCTCTCCTCCTTTCTCCCCCCATCCCCAGCTTCTTTTGATATCCCAGCTATTTGATATTCCGGTGGTCTTTACAAAGAGCCATCACTAACTTAAAAATATATACTCAAATACATTTGCAAATATGAGCTTGACTTGTAGTTAGCAATAAAATTGGGCCAGAATTCGTATGATTTCACAGTAAAACATGAACATAAGCACACAATATGGAGTAGCAAGGCACTGTATCAGAGAAAATCCAATATGATGGGTAGGATAGTCTTGGGTCAAGGGGAAGATCTGTCCTTTGGAGGACAATTATGACTTCACCAATTCTACTTAGAGACCTCATTTATCTGTATAAGGGAACCACTAGCACAAATAATGCGTGATGTGAAATAGGTTATATATTCCTGCATTGACCAACATGGAAAATTAGTTGATGTGGGTTACACTATGGAAGTGTGACAATGGAAGGTATGGAAGTACCTTCGAATTAAAGGTACTACTGCACCCCAAATGCAGCCAGTCTCTTATTCATGGAAGTCTTTCTATTTGAAAATCAGTTTGTTTGTTTTTTTGTGGGGATAACTTGACTATACTATGGTAGGTCTGGTTCTTAACAAAACTGGCTGATTTAATGGTGAACCTGATTCCTTAGGAACTGAGCTTCCAACCAGTCTAATCACACTTATTAGAAGATAGTCTCAAGTTCAGCGCAAAAGAGAATTCAACCATTGCATAGTAAGCAATGTAAGCTATACTTGATAGTCTGATTAGCAAGCTGGTCAAGAACTGGGGACTCTTATACATATGAAGGTCTCTTATCTGGACATCAACATGGGGCCATATGGAACATTTTCGGTTTACATTCTCAGTAACCACACCTTTCTTCTCTGTTGAGAGAAGATGATTTTCAGGAAGTTTTCTTGAAATGAAAAAGTGCGTTTTAATTTCTATGATACAGTAGACCTTATTATTAAACAAAACATTTCCTACAAGCCAAGCCCAATCAAACTCCAGTTAACAGGTCAGAAACACTGTCAAATCAAATTAATATAGCACTGATTATTACCATGTTTCCCCGAAAATAAGACCTAGCTGGACAATCAGTTCTAATGCATCTTTTGGAGCAAAAATTAATATAAGACTGGGTCTTATTTTACTATAATATAAGACAAGGTCTTACATAATATAATACCGGGTCTTATATTAATTTTTGCTCCAAAAGACGCATTAGAGCTGATGGACCAGCTAGGTCTTATTTTCGGGGAAACAGGTTAACAGGAGAAGGAGAACAGAAGTCAGTGGGTAAAAGACTAGGATGCCAAAGAGATTAGACAAAAACAAACTGAAAGGATTGGGAGTGGAAAGGAAAAACAAACCAAGAGGACAGACAGACTGACAGAATGACGGAGAGAGGGAGGAAGTCATGTATGAGGGAAAACAAGGTTAAAAGTGAAGGAGCCATCTGAAGTCCCTGGCACAGCATGCCTGATACTAAGGGAGGAAAAAAGAAATAAATAAAAGAAACTCAGAGAGAGGAAATGCTTGGGTGGGAAGAAAAGGTGGATGCAAAGTTGGAAGGGTTACCCCATACAGCATAACTCCTAGCCTAGGCTGGCCGTCAAGTGGAAGCCGCAATTAGAAAGCAAAGCAGCTGGTGCACTGCAGTGAAACAATGAACTGGGAGACATAAGAGTGGTGTCACATATTTTCGTGCTGCAAAAGTCAAGTGAGGACGTGGAATGTGAATGCTTGTATGTTAATTGCTTATGTCTACTGCCTCACCTCCCCCATAGCCACAGAACAGGGAATTACGCTTTATAGGGTGTTAATCTGTGAGCTGATGCCCAGAGCCTCCTCCTTAACCTGACATTCTGATCAGTTTTGAGCACTGATGTCGAAGAAGCAGAGGCACCCCCCCTGTTCCTTCCCCATGGGACCCAGAATACAGAGCAGGGCCCTTTCGGCCCTGGCAAATTGGTTAAGCAATAGGAGTGTGAAAGTATTATTGCCAAGAAAACGAAGACCCTGCTCTACATGTCTTCTTTCTTTTACTCCATTTTTTCTTCTTTTAAAACAGTAAAGGTTTGGTAGCACTGACATTCTAGCTTTAGAAAAAACTGGGAAACTGCTTCTGCAAGCTACAAAAATGGGACCTATCCAAGACTAAAGGAGAATAAAAGCATCATACGTACTTTCAGGAATTCTTTTGACAATTTTTTTTGATTGTTAATTATAAACGAATAGGTTGACCTGGGCTTATGAACAAATGGTATATGATGACTTGCCCATTCTTTGTATCTTATGTAGCAAAACATTTTCCAATGAGGTCAGTTACAGAAATAAAAAGGCAGCCCAATAAAGGCCAAAGGGTAAAGCAAAAGTGCTAAAACCAAGCAGTTAAAGCCAAGACCCTTAGAATACAGATGTGGGGTTAGGATTCTGTATTCACATCGGCATTTACTGAGCGCATTAAATGTTTCTCATAATTTCGATTTGATTTTCCAATGGTTTACTAGATCAGGTGGCCCCCCTACTGCCCCCCCATGATATAAATATGTTAAAAAAAGAAAAATACTCGATGGAAAATACTATAAACAATTTTCTCCCCTTTCCCCCTTATTTATTGTTTTTCCTGGTGTGACAGGGTCAATAAGGCAAGAGTAAATTAGAGGCAGTGCTAAAGGAAAAAAAAAAGCAGCCCTCAGTCCAGTTGGTGGATCTGCCTTAATGAGTAAAAATACTTCTGAGACTTTATGGCTTGGCTGGGCACCATGAAGAGAATCAGATCATGTTTTGTTTTGTTTTGTTTTGAGTGTGGTTTGGCCAGGCCAAGAGACAGAGGCCTTGTATTTCTCAATCTTAATTGATTTGTATGGTCTGATTTTCCTGAAGGATGGAACGTTCTAGTCCTGGGACTGTGGAGCCTCTAGAAGGATTGCCTCTAGGAGGCGTGCAGATATAAGCACAGTGTGTCTTTACTGACCCTTAAGATCTTACCGAGGAAACCGTGACATATATGAACTATCCTTTCCCTACTTCATTGTTTGAGGATAGAAATAATAAATTCTCGAGTCAGACCCTAAAGTGATAAAGTGGGGAAAATGCTCTAAGGGCTAAACGGGAAGGTGATGGTGAAGTAATCGCCCTCGCAGTAAAGGCCAATAAGCCTTTTTAGAAAGGGGACAATTTTTATCCTGAGAGAAGTAACCTGAATAGATAACTCCGTTCACGTAGACAACCTGCCACCAGAGTGATGTTGGTGAGCCCTCTTGTGCTTCTCATGCTTGGGAGATGTTCACCGATGTACAAAGGCCCACATATAAATGAGGGGGTTTTCTATCAAATGAATAGTTTCCTCTTGGGAAGTTTTTTGGAGGAAGGGACAATCAATTGAGTTTGTATTGCTGTAAGTGCTAGTGCCTGAAACAGCCCCTTTTCCACCAATCATGGAAAGAGCCTTCGGTGTAGACTTTTAGACTGTGAGTTATCAGCCAAAGGAAAACAGCAGCTGGAGGGCGCGCTTGCTGCCTGCTGTCACTGACGTCAGCTGGATGGAGGTCAGATACTCTGTTAAATAGGACATTGCTGTCCCATGCCCAGGTTCCAGGGCTATGTGCAGTATGCAGGAGGCCTGGGCTATGGAGCCTCTGCGAAGATGGCATGGTTTCCCCTCATCCTGAGACTGGCCTTTTCTACCAACTATTTAGGATGAAGGCCTTCAAAACGAGCATGCCCCAAATTCATATGCTCATAGGAGATATTTTATGTTTACAGTGTGAAAAATTCTATTTGATTACTTGTCTGGGTAATCTTAGTGACTCAAGTTTAATTCCATTAGCACGAGAACTTCCACCTAAAATAGCATCAGGCTTATTTCTTTCTGCTTTCTATTTCCTTGCTCATAAGATAACAAGATTGTCCAGAGTCGTGCTTGAATATCTCCAGAAAACAGAGCAATTCATGTCTGTTCATATAATGTTGTGATGCATTGTAAGGACTTCATATGTTACTATATCAAATATATGATTTTTACAATGAATGTCAAACTCCCATCAGCCTAACATGTGGTGTGCTTTTTAAGGGGATGCATTTAAAGCTTCTTTGGTTCTCAGGCCCCTGGTTTGGTTGTTTTCCTCCTGTAGCCTTATGTACCACTCCAACTTACCCCAGCTCTGAAATAACAGCATGGCCAGATCCAATCAGAGTCAAGTAACGTGGGATATACATGAATTTGCAGCAGGTAAGGTGATTTTAAACTCTAAGTGAAGCTTGGGAATCTAAAAGCTGCTGCACTCAGTAACATTTCAGTAAACTAATCATAGGTTGAAGGCAGAGAAATCATTGTTATAGCTGTATGACCCCTTCTAAAGAAAAAGGAAATTAGTTAGGAACTGAAAGGTAAGAGAAAGAAGGGAAAAAGATTTCAGCTCATAGGCTCTAAATTCTGCAGGCTAAAAGGAATGATGATTGGTCCATACCCATAAATTCAATCCCAAGATGCTCTGCCAATGCAGAAAGTTGATAAAAAAAAGAAAGAAAGGGAAAAAGTTTCAGAAAAGAGCAATACACTGCACTCCAAAACACATTACACATGACTCTTACGGCTCTGTGCGTGCACATTGAACAGGACAAATGCTGGTGGTTAATTAAGCAGTGCTCAGGTACGCCTCCAGGCATCCACATGGGGAACTTCTCTTTTAAGAGGTGGGCAAATACCAGCACAGTATGTCTTTATTAATTAACCCTTAAAAGACTTTACTGAGGGAGCAGCTGTATAGCTGAACTATCCTCTATGTACCATCATTGTTTGGGAATAGAAATATCATATTTATAGTCAGAAAAGGCATTTAGTATTCTTTCATTCCTATCTTTTTAAAAGGCAGAAGTTCCAGAAAAGTAAACTTTTGTTGTTGTTGTTGTTTTTACCCAAAGGCACACAGTGGCAGAGCCAGGAATAAAAGTCCAGAGGGTAGTTATTTGGTCTGAAAATTTTGTCATATTGGATTTATATTTTCCATTAGTGATGGTTGACTATTTCTTACTGCTTTGGTTATTCTCTAAAAAACCCTATTTCCTTTTCTCCTAAGGTTTCTCCAGCACTTACAGGATATTTAACAAACACTTCTGCCCCCAAAGCCAGAGAGAGCATTGGGGCATCAGAGGCTATTTCCAGTTTCCTTTTTCATATAATTCCTTTGTGGTACAGGAAACTCAATTTTTTATTTTTGTAAAAAAAATTGTAAAAACTTGTAAAAAAAAAGGGGGGGGGATACAATTCCTGAAGTCTTTCGTTTATTTTAAGTTTAATCTATTACTCCCTCAATAACAGAGGGCAATTTCATAATCACTCCACAGTGCTGAGCTCCGACAGGCCCAGGCATTTAGAAGACCTGAGGGTGGCTAGGGGAAAGGAAGGCAGAGGTGTGAGCCCCCAGCCCCTCTCCTGGGCCTGACAGATCTGACTGCAGAGCCACCAAGATTCCAGGACTAGCAGGACCTGCATAGGCTCAAATGAGGAAATGGGAAAACGGGGCAAATCAGAACAAAACTTCTGGAAATCACACTCCATTCTTGAAACAAAAATTGCTAATCAAGTTTCACCAGGTTGAACTCTTTCAGAGTTTCTAGTTTGTGCAAATGTGGTGGAGAGGCAGGGGCAGAATAAAAACAGATTCGGAGGTCTACATTTTATCCCTTGATCACTGATTAGAGAGAAACCAGGGCAGTCCAAACATACGACAGGACATTTCTTAAATTTGAAAACTTGTGGAGGAGGGGTATTTCTCTTATAAAACCACAAGTTTGGGCTTGAACAAAGCACCTTATAGAGAGAGGGAGGTGTGCGGGACTCATCCTGGTTTTAGGTCCTGTCTCTGCCATTTAGCGGTTCAGTGACTTGGACAAGATAATTTGTCACTGACAAAATGCTTATGATATAAACACATGCCCCAAGGGCTACCTTGGGGACTAAAGGAACCGCAAAATATGTCTGCCAACAGCAGACAAGTTTAACAGCTCAGACCAATTACAGCTTGTAGGCTTACTTTTGACTAATTGCATGGCTAGGAAAATTGAATGCTCCTGATACATGTCAAGAATTTAGACTTTAAAAACTTTCCAGGAAGTGAAGTTTCCCAGATTAAAACATATATATATATATATACATTCAAATAGTAAATAGGGTATATATATATATTCAAATAGTAAATAGGGTAATGAGAGGCACTGCATATAATAGAGTCCCCTGTATCTTGGGTCCAGGGTACTCAGGCAAATAACCAAAATTTTCATAAATTAAGAGCCAGAGGATGAAGGGTTAATTTGGTTGCACAACAGTCACAGTAAAGTAACAATTTATTCAAATCCAAACAAATTTCTCTTGCCTCTTTGCAACATGCAATTTGACAAATGGATTTTTTTCTCTCTTTGTTTCCTTTATATAAACTTTGGAACATCAGGTATAAAAAAAATTCATTTTCTGAGGAAATGATACATTTCCTTACACATTTCCATTAGGATGTGATTCAATTTTTATCCCTAGAAACCACTCCATCTCGCGCCTTTCCCTCCTACCAGTCAGTAATAATTTAAGGGTTAAAATAAAGAGATATCTGCAGAAACTCTTTCCAGAGAATAATTATTCCATGCCTACATGAACACTGCTAATGATATATATTAGTTGCATAGAAAGCTTGGTTAAGTCTTCAATAAAATTAGTAGCATGCCCATGCATACATATTACTGCATTTACAGTTTTATAGGTAAGTCTGTGAGCCTAACTATAATTTCATTTCATGGGAAGTCATTCATATCAGGCAGCTCCAATTTCAAATAATTCAAAGGGAAATTGGTACTTAAAATTGGAATCTCTTCTGTCCATAAGCTCTAACAAGGAAACAAGCAGAGGAAACATGCATCATTCAAGACTTGGAGCAAATAATGCTCCAATTTATTTTTACTATTGGTGGCTACATTTCTTTCCTTGTGAGTCAAGAAAAGCAGACTACACAAACACTTTTCATTCTATGAAGAGGTTATTACTTTCTATCTGTTGTATTTAATCTAATGTTGGCTTAGACTCATTATGTAGCCTATGCTTCCTATTGAACTTCTGCCTAGCCACTACATTTCTCAAATTAAATTAATAATTCAAAAACACAAAGGTTACTGTAAACAATTTAGTTTCCTTTTCTACATGTGATTTCCTGCTGTACAGTAAGCAATATAAAAAATTAATCTAAATATGAGAGTCTTCAGGAAATGTTAAATATTGACTCACTAATCCTTTGTTTAGGATTTTACAATTGTTTGAAGAAAACTGATTAACCCATAGGTTAATTTAAATTTTCAATTCCATTAGAGAAAAGAACAATGAAACAACTTTCTTTTACCAAAATCATATGTACATGCAACTATGGTTTCTGTTAAAATTTGAAGACATTCAGGATTTTACTCTTTAACATCTTGGGCTTCCTTATGGAAATAATCTCAGAGATTTATGTGTAGTCTTTACTTTCTGCACCTCTGAGATTTCTAAAATTGTTCTGGCAATGCCAGTTCTAAACAGGACCAAATTAGTGTCTGACTTTTAATTTCAACTTACCTTTACAACTGTAGATACTTTTTTTTTCACATATACCAATCCATATTGCCATTGAGCCCTTCAAAATGTAATAGGAGACTTTCTCCTTACTCCCAAGTTACCATGTACACAAGAGTACACTCACAAACATACACAGTAAAATCTCACTAGTACTCAGCTGGAATTTATAATTTTGTCATAGATTGAGTGTGCCTTTATTCTAGTGTCAGCAGGATACACATGTTTGATAAATTAATAACTTTAACAGGTTTTTAAAGCATTTAGAAATCAACACAAATAATTTATGCACTAGTAACCTATGATTCAAAACTACTTTTAAGGATATCTGCTAAGGTTACCTATTCTGAGAATATGCCTAAAACTTCTAAAATAATACTCGTTTAAATATTCCATAATTTGGTCTATTCTATAATTGAGTCCTGTTATATGTTAGTTTATAGATAACATACTTGCCCCATACTTCTAACTATTGAAGCTGTGAGTGCTTTTTCTTTTTCTCTCTTCATAAATTCTATAAATTGATTATGGATTCCCTGTACACACACATACACACACACACACACACACACACACGTACACACACACAAAGGAACGCAATCCTTTCAAATAGGATTTCTGTGTCAGTTGGTCAAATCTGAAGCTGACTAGCCTTGACATTATTGTCCTAGAAAGTACTATAAATGTTTTATTTCAAGGCGCATGGCTGCCTTCAAGAAAGCCACATAAAATACACTGTTCTTTTCTTTCATATTTTAAATCAGTTTTTATAAATCAATACACGTCCAAAAGGACACTCTGATCAGAAAGGTTGCATCAAATCCTAATAATGCAATTTATGTGCTAATAAGCATTGTAAAATTCTACATTCTTTTAGAATGTTATTTTTCAACTGAAAATGTGGTTTGGTAAGTTGAAAAATGTTTCTCTTTAAAGCTGGGGGATCTCTCTTTTCTGTTTCTCTTTTCTTTTAAAATTTATGTTATGTGTTTCAAACTTTATGAACACACAGACAATTCAATTTTAAACATTACCACTGTGGCAACAGTTTTTATTCTTTGTGCAGCCCTTACTGCTACTTGAACATAAAGTTCTTAGAGCAGTAAAAATTTATTTTCATGCCTTCTAGTGGGGAGTGTGCAGAAATGAAAATTGACAGTTGAAAACATAGAGGTTAGAAAATTAACTCTGGGCAAGACAACTTTGGAAAGCAGTTTCTGATCGGCAGTCATTGTTTTTCCAGGCATGAAGTAGCCCAGATGCGGTCATTACAGATTTTTGTTCATAAGTGTGCTTCCTAGCAATCTGTGTTAAATCAGGTTAAATATGAACGCTGCTTTTCTGATGCCTTCCAAAAGTGCCACTGAAAGCTTAGTAAAGAATTTATTTGAGGAATCACACTCTGATTAAATACTAAGTTGCTCTTTTAAATAATAACTTATGAGAGAAAATATTCTAAAAGAGAAGTTGAGAACATTTTCTCTCGTTATAACTGCATTATTATTTTGAGAAAAATTTTCCTTTGTAATGTTTTTGTCTATATAGTGCCCCAACATTGCCTTCAGTGTACAATGTAACACCTAAAATTTAAGTATAATGCAAATATCCAGAATTTTCATTAAATTATACAACATAATCTCATTATATTTATACAGGTACATTAATTTGATAACTCTATTAATATTTGAATACAAACACACATTTCTAAAAGCAATGGTTTTAATATATTAAGTAAAATTATATTATTTCCCTTCTATTTTTATTTTCCATTTATCTATATTTAAAAGAAAAGAAAACCTTAATCTATAGCTATGGAGAGAAAAATTCTGTTCACTAAATGTGTATTATTTAAAGATTTGTGAATAAAGTGAAGGCTGTGTTTGAAAATTTAGTAATGTCAATTCACAAATTTCCACAACAGAAAATGGCCGATAACAATCTTTGATCTGTAGTCTATATAAATATATAATAAATATCATTTCACCAAATAAATGATTGAATATTATGGGTCTAATCTTCCCATAATGCACATTGAATTTATTTTTCCATGGGATTTACTCTTCTATGACTATTAACACGAGAAACAGAATCTTATTTTTTGCATGCATATGAATAAGGATAAATATCTGATTCTCTTAGGGCCCCCAAATGACTAGTTCGTGTCACTGTTTCTAGTGTTGCATAAATTTGCACTGCAATAAGCTATGTGAAATATTTTTCAGGATGAGCAATTGACAATTTAAATCAGCGGTTGACAAATCCAGTCCACTGCCTGCTTTTGTAAATAAAGTTTTAATAGCACACAGCCATGCTCATTTGCTTATGTATTATCTTCTGCTGCTTTTGTGCTATAATGGCAGAGTTGAGTAGTTGTGACAGCAAAGATATCATCTACAAGTCCTTAAGTATTTACTGATCCTTTACAGAAAGGAAAATATATATATATATATATTTTGTACATATATATGTATATATATCCAACTTTGATCTAAATAGCTAGCAATGTGGAATCCATTTTAAATACAATGCTTTGAAAGCTCGAGAATTAAAAGCTATAGTCCCAATTTACAATCGTAGGACAAATTCATAGTTTAGCTATCTATGCATTTATATGCAGTGTGAACTGGAATTTTAGGAATGATGTTCATAACCTCATGAAGCCGTAGAAATCCATCAGAATTTCCCAATCCGGCATTTAAAAATATTTATCTAGAGGTGAAATGATACATTTCAAAGTAAATAATAAATATTTTATAACAACTATTTTCTGCTAAAATTATCATTGAAACTAGCATAAAGAAATGCTAATATAAATAAATGATTGTTTAAATTAGTTTCAAGTCACTTGTTTCCTAAGCAATATAAATAGAAGCCAATCTACCTTATTTGCTGTGGAATGTTTGTTTTTAATTTTTCCTACTCAGTGCTTTTTTATACCTACATGCAAACTGCTGGTTGATGAAGAAAAACATCTGAACTCTTTTTCTTATGTTTATTTGTTATAAATACATTCTGAACCAAAATTAACTTACCATCATTTCAAGACCATATTGGTTACAGCTTAGCCACATCTTTTTCAGGATGTTGTCATTTTATAAAGAAGATGGACTGGTCAGTGGAATGATTTTTATTTTATCAATAAAAGTGAGACTTTTAAATGCCTTTATTATAATTGCACTGCTTGATATTGACTATCATTTTGTATCACATTATTCAGTATCAATTTCAGAAACATCGGGAGCCTCACACTCCTATGAGATTCTCAGAGCCAACTAGTGACGAACAGAGGAAGTAATACAATCACTTTTGTTAATGTTCTCATGCGACAGGCAGAGGCAGTCAGTGTTAGACCTGGTAAAACACATCTAGCTCTAGGTGAAATCTGAGGGGAGATGCAGCAACAAGAAAGCAGCACCGACTGAGCATGCTCCTATTCAGGCAGAGACAGAAAGGGAGTGGACGTACTGTAGAAGCTGGCCATTACGTAGTTTTGGCAGCGATCACCAGTAAACTCATTTGGGCACCTGAGAGAAGAAACAAAAAACAATGGTAGAAAAAACAGAGAAAAAGAGAAGAGGTGAACATATGCTAGAAAGAAGCTCCTTCAGTGTCATTTGACTGAACTTGGTGAGTTCAACCTCAGGAACTGAGTCTTTGTCCTAATCATGGCTTTTAGACTCTGGCATGTCTCCCAAAGGGTTAAAATTTTGGACAAATGTAGTCCTTGTGTATAGGTGTATAGGATAGAAAGACCCCAGCAGTTCAAATGACTGCTTTCTTTCAAAGGGAGCTACTTAAAACTAAATTTGATGTTTTCTTCGTCTCAGTTTTCCATTTGATAGCTTTAGTCAAAACATTGGAAGGACATGGTTTCTTTAGTTGGCTTGCCTGCCATGGTTGCAAGCATCACCAGCCATTCTGATGGGTCATTCTTTTAAATTTGTGACCTTTGGGGCCCATGTTGAGAGATAGTTAAACAAGGTCAGATTGAATAGTTTATGCCTCGAGTGGTTAAACCATAATTAGAACAAAAGGAATCGGTTACAACTGAACTGTAAAAACACCAAGTGGTAGTGACTCTTGCTGTAATTTGTGGGAGAAAGCAAATTTCAGATTATTTTAACATACTTTCTTGGTTTTGGACTTTCATGGGCACATTCTCAGTACATCTCGCTCCAGTGAATCCAGGTTGGCACCTAGAGGGCAAAAATCTGATAAGCAATAGAGTGGCTAAAGACACGGAACTTTCACACTGGCAATTTTCCTCCTATGGAATATGGAGAATCCTACAAATGACCTGGTGACCAAACAACATAAAGAAAAGGAAAAGACAAAACATTTAGAAAACCATGTCCCATGAAAACTGTGGAGTATATATTTTTGTTGTTACTTGCTTTAGTCCTCATAAGATCAGGTAACTGAAATTTAACTAGAATGTGGTTGAAAAGTTGAATATGGGTGGCAAGGCCTGAGCAGCTAAGCCATTTTCTTTCCCTTTGGCATTTGCTTCTCTGCCACTGATCATTGCCTCTTCCTATGTTAATCAGGGTGATCATTTCGTAAGGTATATAAATGTCTAATCACTACGTTTACACCTGGAACTAATATAATTTTATATGGCAACTGTAACTGAAAAATACATTTACAAAATAAACACTTGTTTTGGTGAGAACTTACATGGATTGATCCATAATCTTCAATTATTTAAATGATTCTGAGTTTTTTCTTTTATAGACACTCAATTTTGTACTTATTTCGCAGGTATTTTTATAAGTTAAATCATCAACCTATAAGTTAAGCACTTTCACACTCCAGTGATTACTGACAAGAAAAACTATATTCTCTGTTTTTTTAAAGATATTACAAATTAGGTCTCATTTTTAATGTTGAAAGACAGAAAAAGGCAGAGGTTTTTTTTATTAGAACATATTTCACTTCATCCAAGTACCCCTAAATGAAAGACAAATACATTTTAAAAATTTAAGCACTTATTCTTCTAAGTAGTACTTGACATATATCAATTTACTTTTAAGGCAAAACTATTGTGAAATTGTATAAAATTTACATTTTACTCACTCACATACATTTACCTATCTAAATTCTAGAATCCCGATACAATATTGTTGTTGAGGTCATGCAGTGGGGCTACTGTGCTTAAATATGGAAATCCTTTACAACTGCTCCTTTTGTGTTACTCCAGTAACTAAAGCATTTCAGATTGGATTCATTCTACTCAATACTCTAATAATTTGGGCCATCAAAGGTACTAGGAAGCAAATATATTTTCAGATGCTAAATACCCATAGCCATGATTATAGTTCATCTATACCATAACTACCATGCAAATCACTTACCTAATATAATTTAGCTCTGAGAGCACATACCTCATAATTTACATATTACCCTTTCTTCTCCAGAGTAAATAAGAATAAACACTATCTTTTGGCATCAAAGAGATGTGAATAAAAGTATTCATTTTTACTAACGTAAGGGTGATTTTAAAAAATTTCCCTTAAAGTCAGATTCAATGTCAAAAAATGTTATCATTTGATTTGGTATATCTTATTCTCCTATTTCATGAAGAACGGCCTGCAAGATAAGATACTGGCAGTTCCAAATTTTTAATCCCATGTGTACTTGTGTAAACTTATAGTATAAATGATCATTAACAATATATCAATAAGCTTAACAACAAATATTTGTATTAATTTATATAGTCCTTTTGAATGCTTCAAAACATTTTTATATAAACAAACTGGCTAGTTTTAGTTAGAATATTTTTGCTGCAATACATAGAAGATTTACCTAGAAAAAAATACATAAATAAAAACTATACCCCGTGAAGCTGGGTCATTTATCATAAAGATGTCATTCTACATGCTTCAATAAGAATGTCTTGACAGATATACAGAGGATGCCAAAAAAATGTATACACATTTTAAGAAAGGAAAAAACTGTTATTAATTGTAATACTCAATATATACCGATAACAAAACATGAAAACAAGTCACGTTTGACTTCTGCAATTACAAGAGGTTCTCAGAGTGGTTACCATCAGTGTCCAGACATGTCTGATTATGGCAAACTACTGCATGAGCAATGCTGGTCTACTTGTACACATTTTTTTGGCACCCCGATATAAGAAAAATACATGGAAAGTTATTTTCCATATAAATTATTTAACATAATAATTTCTGAAGTATTTGGGATTTTTATTTGTGTATCTGTTTCTGAACAGGACTGAAAATCCGTATAGACATATCCTACAATTAAGCAGGTAATTCCACAAGTAAAGGTATATTTCATAATGAACATTTCATCTTACCTGTTGACCGTCTTGAAAAAGAATTGAAATTCTCATATTGATCACAGAATAATCCACTTGTTTCATACAAAGGACATGGTATAAGATATGTGAATACTACGTGTTTGTGTGTGTACGTATGTCTGCTCAATACCCATAGCCATGATTCTTATTAACAGTCCATCTGTACCATAACTATCATGCAAAGCACTTACCTAATGTGTGTGTGGGAGGCAAGTGGAGAAGGAGGGAATGACGGAGAGAGAGAGAGAAACAGAGAGCTAGAGAGAGAGAGAGGCTATTCAAAGTAAGAAATGCACTTATTTAAGGATCATGAAATTAACAAATAGCTGAGGAACATGCTAAGAGAAAGAATATTCATTTTATTAGAAAATCCTCATGTATGCGTCTTAGATGACAGTTTTGCGATCATAGGGCACAGAACAACTAGGTGAAGGGGATCAAAAATCTTACCCCATCAATTTTCTATTTAGTATGAACTTCTAAAACGATGGTTCCTAGGAAACTAGCATTATGGGATGGTGGTTTATCTCTATCATAAGATGATACAGAATATTTGGTGCAGTAACACTAGGTCTTAAGATATTATTTTTCAATTTTTTTTGGAATTATCAGCTATATCTGAACCAGAAGTATGATTTCACTAATTTTGACCTTCACTCAGATAAATTATCTTAGTGTAAAGCCTTATTCTTCTTCAGTGTGGTCCATGGACCAACAGCACCAGCATCTTCTGGGGTCTTGTTAGTAGAAATGCAGAATCTTAGGCCCTGGTCTAGAACTACTAAATAAGACTCTGCCTTTTAACAAGAGCCCCAAGAGATTTGTATGTACATTAAAGTGTAAGGTGTCAGGGACCCTGACCTTGGAAGATGGAGACTAAGACCTTGTATCCTGGCACCTGAGTATCTTGCAGCTGGATGAGCTGCCCACTGGGTGTCACTGGGCCTTAGTTTTCCCCAGGGAAAAGATGAAGTGATTTAACTAAGTGATTATCAAAGGTTTCTTTACCGCAAATGTTCTGGGAAACGAAACTCATCCTAACACATGGAATCATTGTGAGAAAACCCTGACATCGTTTCTTCTGAATTCATTACCAGTCAGGAAGGGCTCAAGGACTTTTAAAAAACATTTTTAATAGAATGGTTTTTTAAGACAATCATGGAGGTAAAACAAATCGCAAATACCTATTCCTAAGCAATTCAAACGTTCAGCAACAATAGCCATTGTGTAACTTTTGTGGACCTCTAGAATTGTTGCCAAGTCAAAATGAAGGAAATGGAAACTGATATACTTTTTGCATAAGCAAACTGCAGACTTCATTGATTGTATAGAGAAAGCATATGCAAATGAAAACTCTCTGATCTATAAACTCTGAATAAAATTCTATGGAATTACTACTAAAAGAATAGGGAGACTATCTGGCTTCTGACATATTTCTATACTAGCATTATATGGTAAGCATCCAATCTATCACTTTCCTTGAATTTAAGAGTATGGTAAATTTAATCTGACTTTGAACAACATGCTTTGGCATGAGTCTGAGCAAATTCCAAGAATATTTTTCCTAGAATAACCTGTTTGAATAACAATCAAGTCCCTATTGTATTACCTTCAAAAATACATGTGCTATTTGTTTCACCGATTAGATGAGAAAATGGAAATCATTTTTATAATTTTAGTATTTGCTCATAATGTGATAAACAATCTTTGTTCTATATTTGCTTTTACTGAGATGAAACTTGACAGTTTTGTCTGAACTTAAGCATCACTTATTTCAACTAATCCTGACGCTCACCTGCCCCGTCTCCCCACTAACACACCCTGGGTGGGGATACCCTCTCGGCTCTCGCATGGCACCCTGTCCTAATCTCTTTCACTGCCCTTATCTACCTGTATTGTGATTATCTTTTTGTGAGGACAGTGACCTTATTTTGATCATTTTGTATCTCTGATGTTTAGCACAGTGCCCGGCTCATAAAGGGCTCTTATGTCTGTTAAACTGAGCCTAAGATAGGATCAGACTGCAATGTCCAATAAAGAACTGTAACAAAGAGACTTTCATACAGTCAATCGATTTGCCAAGTACAGGTGAATATCGAACTTCTGGCTTTTATTTTTATAGTTCATGACAGACTCCTCTGTAGACTCCTAAATTACTTTTTTGTAAGAACTCCTAGTATCCTCCTCACAGACTCCCTCCCCTAAATAGAAACCTTCAATATTGTGTTTGGAATTTCAAAAGACTATAACTCTTTAACAATAAGTCTATTATTTCATATTTAAATACTATTACTGAAATACCAGTTTATGTACAATTCAATAAAGCAGTACAATCTAGTAACCAAGACTTAGATACAGCATCAGTAAAATGAAAACTGTCCTTAATAATAACCTAATGCACTGTGAATATCCTGATATGCTTACTATGTAATGGACCATAGTCGTGTATTTTTTTTATTTTACACTTTATTAATTTATTTAAAATTAAGTTTATTGGGGTGACAATGGTTAGCAAAATTACAGTCATGTATTTTGAGAATCAATTTAGTGCTCTGTGTATTTTTGTATATTCTAACTGAATAAATTATTTCCCATTTTTTGAGGTGGATGCTAGATATATTCAAATATAATTACAGACCCCCAAGAAACTTCTAGTTATTTAGGGTTTGCTAATTTTATAAACCATTATAAATGGCTTTATGATTTTATAGATGTATAGTCAATTTATAAACCACCTTTAGACTTCTTCTTCCTTCCTTCCTTTTTTTCTTCCCTTCCTTCCTTCCTTCCTTCCTTCCTTCCTTCCTTCCTTCCTTCCTTCCTTCCTTCCTTCCTTCCTTCCTTCCTTCTTTCTTTCTTTCTTTCTTCATTAGTTTTCATTAGGCCCTCCCTTGATCAAGCAGGAGAAAGGAAACAAAGTCCTTATCTGACATTTCCTCTTTCTTTAGTCATCACTCTACAATGAAATATTTGGACAATTTTAAAATGCCTTGTCTAAACCAGAAAAGTCCCTATTGTCTGTTCGCTCTACCTCAATAGGTATTACTTTCAGATTGTACAACATCTGAAATAGTTTTTTTGGTGTCTATGTTTATAAATATCAAATAATGGAAACAACAACAAATATATATTGAGGAATATCAGTGGGTTTAAGTGTTAGATGTTCAGGTTTTTGCTCTCTGTACAAATGAGAGCTCGCAGTGTGTATATTAGCTCAAAGACTGCTGCTCTGTTTTTCTACAGTATTATGTTGCAAATGCTGACTTTTTTCACCCCTTCGCCTGCTCAGCATTCTGGCTCTACCTCACTCACTCACTGGCTGAGTATCTGTGTTGTAGATTATTCTTTCCCAAATGTACTGTTACTATTAGTCTGCATTTTTCCAAGATGACCCTCATTCTGTTATCTACCTTTAATTGAAATTTCTAAAGGTTTTTAATTTGTGTTTTAGTGGTTTCCTTTTTTCTGGCATCATCTGCAAAAGGTGTTTATTTCCTCAAGGGAATGCCTTCTTCAATATCATTAAAGAAAATATTAAATATAAAATGCTTCAATAACATTTCCTTCAGATCCAACCCTACACCTCCCCATCATGGTTTAGTTAGTATGCTATCATTCCTTTTCTTTTTAATTATCTGGAGACTAGTTCTCAATCCATGAAATAACAGTATATATATATATATATATATATATATATATATATATATATATATAGTCTCTCTCTCTCTCCATATATATATATATATATATATATATATATATATATATATATATATATATATATATAGCACACCTTGCTGATTTTAGAACGAAGTTCTAGCCCAATATATATCCCTTTTATCTGTTCCAAAATTTCTCTTTCTATAGCCTATATATATATATATATATATATATATATATATATATATATAGAGAGAGAGAGAGAGAGAGAGAGAGAGAGAGCCATTTTGGGGGTGCCAAAATAGATGTATACAAATGGACACTTTGGTCACCGTTGCTCAAGCAGTAGTTCGCCGTGATCAGAAGTGTGTGGATGCTGATGGTAACCACCTTGAGCACCTCTTGTAATTGCAGAAGTCAAATGTGACTTGTATTCATCTTTTGTTATCGGTATATATTGAGTGTTACAATTTTAATAGTTTTTTACTTTCTTAAAATGTGTATACATTATTTTGGCATCCTTTGTATATAGTGGCCACATTGGACTCTTGGGTAAATACTGAGGGAAAAAAAGCCCAACTTGTCCTTGTTCTCCAATGTTGTTTTTTAGTGTCTAAGACATAGAATCCCAATAATGAGAATGGCTGTGTTTATGAATGAGCCCGTCCTGTTTGAACCTTGGTGCCCTTAGGTGCCCTTCCCAAACCTCTGTTTGCACAGCTTGTTCTAAAATGCTCATCTGTGGACTAAAACCCTTGCCATTGTTTACTCTACATGATGTATCTGTAAGTTTGGAGTCAAACAATTCAATTGGATATGGAATCAATCTACATCCCATACATCTCCACATCATTTGTGACACAATGACATATTGAGTGTTAATTTGTGGTTGTTTCTTCCTCTCTGGAGAATATCCTTTCCTGTCTCATCAAACAAATTCTGCAAATTCAGAACTTTACAGTTTTATATACTCCACCAGCCCCACTTTAATGAAACACCTAAATATTTACTTATTACTTAAATCATTCAATGTGAATATTTCAAAACTGTACATTTTATTGTAAATAGACTATATGCCTCTCAAGGTGAGGGTTGAAGACATGTTTTTTTTCACAGTCTCTGAGTAATTGAGATCCCTGTTATACATTCCCTTAGCTCCCTAAATATCCTTCACAGCACTTGGCACACCTACAATTTAGAATTAAATTAATGACTTGCAATACATTAGTTACTCACAATAGCCTCCAGACCCTATGAGGGCAAAGACAGCATGGTTTTGTTCACCACTACAGCCTGAGCACCAGCACAGAGCCTGCCTCATAGAAGGAGCTCAGTAAATGTATGTGGCTCCCTTGCTGATTTTAGAACGAAGGAAGCAAAGCTATTAAGAATACATAGGTAGTCAGTGCACCTGATGTTAGGTAAAACTGTCCCTAAATTGGTTCCTATAAAAAAAAAAAAAAAGAATTTCGTCAATGAATCTTAGTGATAGTCAAAATGAACTAATAAATACCTAGTAGCATATAACAGGATCCTAGATATATGAGGCGCAGAGAAAAAATAGAAGACATGGTCCTCAAGGAGCTAATGACCTAGATCTAAGCCACAAGAGTCCCACTCTCTTTCACAAATGCTTCTGTATCTGTTAAAGATTACAGCATTTAGAAACAGAGAAGGGTTATAGGCAAGTGTCACACCCATTCTGAAGAACAAAGTCTTCTAGGGCTGGAGTTGGAGTACAATTAGCAGTCTGTTCTTATGGCCCAAAAGTTCTAGCCCAATATATATCCCTTTTATCTGTTCCAAAATTTCTCTTTCTATAGCCAAGAAGATGGGACTGCAGGACATAACCATAAATTTAATCATCATGCCTCTTTTAATTATGTTAATCCAGCTGCTAATAAGTATTACAAATATTATTTTTGCCATCATTAATATTATGCCAGGATTTTATAAAACTTTAACCTTAGCTAGTGTCTTTGATTTTCCCTTCCCATCTTACCTAGTCCCCAAACTTCTCTAGCCTGTACAGAAATCTCTCTTCCCTAAACATCTGCTATGTTTATGATGTCACTCTCCTCCTCTAGAAGTTACTTTGACTCCCTGTTAGCTACCACAAGGTCCAAAGTCCTCTGCCTGGCCTTCAGAGCTCATACACCGGCTCTAATGTCTAGCTTAGTTTTTGTTTGTTTGACTTCTCCGCATGAAGCTGCTGGTCTATATATGCATGTCACTGTGCCTCACAGAAACCATTACTGCAACTGCAACTCCTGCCTGTTATGTAGATATAAATGCTTCATAAATGATGGCTGTTGTTTATAAAGTCTTCTCCAACTTATTCCAATCTTTTCGTTTCGTTCTTTGAAATCTCATTGCCACAACAGTCAGCATTGTACCAATCAGCATATTTACTCTAATTGATTCACTGTTTCAGCTACTTCATTTTCCTAAACAGACTAAGTTCCCAGGGACCAGAGATCATGCCTTATATTTTCTCTGTGTTTTCAAAAATTCTGGCATAGATGTAGCTGTTCTATAAAAAAGTTAATTAATTTTTCATTTATTGAGTTTAATTTATTATAACATATTTGTTGTGACCTAATCTCCCATAGGTATGTATTTTTCATAACTGTCTCTTATG
The DNA here is from genome assembly GCF_964194185.1 of Rhinolophus hipposideros. NCBI lineage: Eukaryota > Metazoa > Chordata > Mammalia > Chiroptera > Rhinolophidae > Rhinolophus > Rhinolophus hipposideros. The sequence continues at coordinate 41,812,268 of NC_138050.1, read as the reverse complement.
ATAATATAATATAGGCCCTATGTATACTACATAGTTTCATAAAAAATAATTATAAAAATCATAATTCCATATTTGCAAGTACCTCCCATCTTCCCACGATTTGTTTCTCTTTTGTTTTTGCACATAAGGAATACAATGATTGGTGATATTAAATGATCTGTCAAATGCAAAGTTATAAAGCTAGTTGGTGGCCTCACTAAACCAAATGAAAACTGCTAGTGTTAAATAAGATGAAGAACTAGGGATTAAATATGATAACACAGTGTATTAAGACAGGTGTATATATTTTTCCAATGTCTACAGAGAGAATGTAATACTACCATTTACTTTTTATTATAAGGGAAAAAAAACAGTCTTGCTTTGCCAGAATTAGAAGTACTTTAGCAGAAACAAATTCATTTAATTTCACTGACTTCCTGGGAAGAAATTTGGTGAACATATTAACTCTATGTTATAAATAAAGATATTGTCCAGAGAGTGAAGTGAAAGGGCTCACAACCGTTCACCAAAATTGGTGGTAAAAGCTCTAATCCCCTCATGGGGAAGCCACATCTGTCCATGGGACAACATAATTGGTTTATAAATACGGTCTGGTATAAAATAATTTTTATATTAAAAAAATCACATCAACATCTTCCTAAATAGTTTTCCACCAAAACTGCTGAGAATAAGAGATACACAAAAATGAGGGAAAAAAGCAAAGAGGAAACTTTGGACAATGTCATGTTCAAATTGTCTTATTTCTTTGAACTATTTGACTATATAGGGTAATCTGGAATAGTAACTATTTTTTTTCCTAGGATAAAATTTAAATTGCTGTAGAGAGAAGAGAAATATAAAAGATGAGAACTAGCACTGAAATTCCCACACAGTGCCCAGGGGAGAAGTCCAAGTAACCAGCAAACCTCTTTTCAGAGAAGTGTTTAACTGTTATATGGTAAATCCATTTGGGACACCTTGTTCTACATGGAGAGACAAAGAGATTTGCTGTAAAGTCTTCTACTTCAACTCCCAAGAAGACAACAGTGGATTAGGTGACCAGAGAGACTATTTGGAAACTTCCATGCTTGTGGTGTTTCTGAGTCATGTCTTTAGTCAGGGATAAAGCTGATTTGGAATGATATAGCTCATGCTTCAGCAATGTTTTGCCCTAGACAGATGGACCATATGGAAACTATGAACTGGCTTCATACACAGGACCATGATGAGCCAATGCGACATTTTAATGCTTTCTGTTTCTAGTCAAGTGGTCTAGTGAAAATATATTATCCTAAGACATGGTATATTATGTGCCTTTGCTTCAATTCTGAGTAGTGATTATTTTTAACACTAGAAATGTTTTTAATACAGGGATTTTTTAAAAACACACTTTTATTTAAGAAAAAAGACCTGAAATATTTGGGGTGTTTAATATATTCCAATTTTTCCTTTAAGGTACTAGCTTGCTTTGATGCATCAATAAAGACATGGTCCAAAGGGGGGGGTTATCACGATCCTAGAGGTGAAAGATTTTCTTTCCAACAAGATCTAGTCATAAGCTTTAACACTTTCCTGAAAGGTTCTAATTACAAACAAACAAATAAATAAATAAACAAAATTATGATGCCAATTTTTGGAGAACTAGAAGATAGGCATAGCTCACTAGACAATGAGCTCAGGGAATATAGAGTGTTCATTCACGGTTTGCTGCTTTAATAATTATCAGAGGAATAGCAAACGTTTCACTACAAGATAAAAAATATATATATAGCAAGTATTTCTCTTTTTTTCTGAATTGGGCTTAAAATTTAATGAAAACCTGTGTGGGTGACAAAAATGCAGTTGTTGGCACAATACCAATATGAAACAAATGAACAGCAATTATGCGATTACATGTTTTGTATAGGATGTGGGAGGGCTACAGAATAGCTGAAATTAATATGTGGAAAATAACTGCACCGGTTCCTTAGAGGTATTTGGAAACTATCATATGTACTCACTCAGCTTGTAAATCTTTGCAAAGGCTATGATGAAAAATGATCATGTTTCATTATTATAATTAAAATATAGTGGTCTCAGATGCCTTTCTAAAGAAGTAAACATATGAGACATAGATAATATGGGTAAAATTGTTTAAAAAGGAGAAGAATTTAAGGAACTACAGTTTAAATGTTTTTCAAGGAGATTTATTGAAACATAATTAGATTGCATGCCTGAAATCAGGACAGAATAACAAGATTTCCCCATACAATAAATGAACCTCATATTTTACAGATTCTCAGGCTCTGATGTTTTCTATTTTGATCTGAGAAAATCTTATAGAAAACTATAAATGTTGTTCATTCCAATTCACTATGATAAATGTGGGGATGCCATGTCTGTGCTGTATTCATAGGAAGTTGTCAGAACCAAAGATTAACTCTTTGCCCTTGGTATATAGATTAGAATATACTGGAGATTCAAAAGTCAGTCTCTAAGATTAATTTTAAAACAATAAACATTGATAGGCATGTGAAATGATTCAAACCTGAAAGAAATATTTTTTCTTTCATTTTTATTTGCTCTTTCATTTTTATCTTGCTTTAAAGTTTTAAAAAGACTTTTATGTATTAATTTTATCGTGGCTCATAACTATTGCCTATCTCTATCAAAGATATGTTTAGTAATTACATCTCTCTTGTGATTCCTAGTCTTTTATTCACTCTAATAGACTATATTTAATTTTACAAGTTGTCTGATTGACAAAATCAGCTATACAACTACCAAAACTTGTCTTCTGTTGGAACTGCTTCTACTCTTTTAAAAGAAGAGCTTTTGAGAGCAAAAAGCAGTTCTGGGAGGTACTCGTTCACAGCCACTAGGTCCCATGAGACACTCTACAAGACAGCCCACAACTGGAACAACACAGGGAATAGCAAAATATTTCTTACAAAATGACATTTTTGTTTGGTGTTATGATTTTAAGACATGTCTTTTAAGATGCACTTTATTACTTACAAACAATGAAGGCTTTTTTAGAACTGGCACACAAATATTTGTTTATGATTTATATGATGTAAAATGAAAATGGCCTTTTAATTATTTCTTGTGCTTTTTTTCCATTTTGCCAATTGCTCTTTCTATGAGCTTCATAGAACAGCTATGAGCTTGCTGTTCTTTGTCAACATTTAAATCATAAGCAAATACTCTGGAGCAGGAGACAAATTTTATGATGGTACTTATGATGGTTTTTTTTCTCATTTAGGACAGGCATTGCTGCTTTAGGACAGTGGGACACAGCTATTGGTCAATTGCAAAATAAATGTGTATTTTTCATCATTTCAATGAGACATTAAACATCTCTTACCATGTCAAATTATATGAGTCCGTATACAACGTGTAGCCTAAGTATCAAGAGTAGAATTAAAATGCATGATACAAGAAACATGTGCTTTTTATTGAGAACTACTAATTTTAACTACAAGGTTTAAATATTTAATGTCCTGATAATATCATTGCTTTATTTTACCTGTTGAGACAGAATAACTGTAATACTTCTTAAAGATACATCAATTGCTTCATAGAAAAGAGCACCATTCTGAATGTAACAATAAATAACTGTAGTGCATGAAAGAACATTCTCCCTTCTACACACAGTGATGCTACACATGCTAACTCCATTTCCAAACACATGCAACTTGCTTCTTTTTCATTAGTGAGATCAACCTAAATTCCATTTTTAAAAATAGTTATGAAACAATATGCTAATGTCAGGTGTAACAGCTATGTCAGTAAAGAATCTTCTGCCCTTCTGTTTCGTTTAATTTTCCTATTCGTTGAGCAGGTGATCACTGGGGTAAAAAGGAACATTATCTTACTGCTTAATTCACACATTGGATGAAGAAGTAGGTACTAAAAGTTATAGACTTCTATGATATTTGCACATCTCTTCCAGGTAACAATGAGGAAAATTATGAGGAAAGCAACTTTATAAATATGAAGGCAAAAACAAAAAAACAAAAACATTGAAGAAAGCAAATAAATAAATAAATAAATAAACCAAACCAAAACAAAAAACACTCTGGAGATAACAGAGGAGATGACAAATGGTGTGAACTTTTCAGAACACTCTACAAATAAAACAGTATTATTCAGTAGGAGGCAATGGGATTGGAAAAAGAAGCAACAATACATCACGAGACACGGAATCATCTGAAAGAAGCCATTCCAGAAATAAGCCACACAGAGGATTTCTTTTCTTACTTGCATAAGTATCTTGAGGGGTTTGAGAGGTCTTTCACCATGAAGCACTCGCCTCCATTCACACAGAAAGTTTTCTCCTTCTCTGCACATTTTACAAGGTGGCTTGTCCCGGTAGTAGATGTGGATGTAGCTGGATGGAAGATAAAGAAGGGCAAAGGTTTAGCTCTATCTGGCCCTCTTCTAAGCAGCTTTTAATCTTAAAATCGCTTAAAAGGAAGAGTTCACGTGAGGTACAGTGGACTTGACTAAACTTTCAGGCTTAATAAACACCAGCAAAGAAGTTAAGTAAGTACTTTTGGGGTACAATTAAGTAGAATAAAATTATAAAAGGGTAATTATCATTAATCAATTAATAATTAAATAGGAAAAAGAGCTCAATATTTTTTATGAGCAATATTTTATCTTCTAAGTAAGTTGGAAATGAGAAGATCTATTGTCATGAAGTAAAATACATTTTCCACCAAGGCTCAACGATAATGAATGATACAGAGTTTTGTCGGTGCAACTCAAATTAGGTATCAATTTTTTAACAGCCACTAACTGATAATATTATTTATTTTGGAAATTATGGTTTATACACATATTGACTATATTTTTCACACATAATATATAGCAAAGAGAAAGACAAGGTGGCTTATTTGTTCCTAATGAAAAATTATATATTATTAATTGAACATATATTATCATACAGATCAGGGGCTATCCTTTTCAAAATTTCCATTCTACTCTAATTTCTACTCCAAAGAACACTGTCAAAATGTTCAAGTGCTATCATACTTTTAAGGAAGTGGAAAGATAGTCAAATATTGCTGACAATGCAGAGTGAGACACTACAAAATTCACATATTTTGAATTAGGAGTAGAAATAAGTCTTAATTTTGGTTTGCAACATCTTCATGTAACAAGCTTATTATTCACTTATCAAACCTCACAGTCATCTGAAAGTAAAACTGAAAATGATTCGTCCACCATTAGGTGCATGGATTAAATGAAGCCAAAGCTCTCTGTTCTGAGACTAGAAGGGCATTTAGTATCAGAACTCCCCACTACATCACTCAGAACACCACCAGCAGTGCTCCATCTCAACCAAAAGCAGTATAATTTAAATAATGTTTATCATCGATATGTTCAGGAAAAAATACAAAACCAGTATGTCAAGCCAATGAAGATTCTATTTACTCAGAAAAAAAACAGTCCATCATTCGACAAAGTTCTTTCCTTGTCTACTGACACATGATTTTGAATCCTGTCTTCCTTATTAATTTCTATTTTATTATTTGCATATGAGAGTCAGGTGCCCCTATGTACTCTTACTTGACCTGGCACGTATTATTTTTCCATTTTCGTTCGCCTTTCTTTTTCATTTCCTTCACAAGCACGTTTTGTTTTGGCTTTTAACCCAATTTGTCCTCTAACTGCTTGATTTTTACTTTACCTGATAGAAATACTCAACATCTGATTATTCAGTTTTTGAATCACTTAAGACCTTTCATGCTTTTTATTCTTCTGTTTTAAAATAGGCATGTTTTTGGACCATTTCAGTCTTCTCAGCATGGGTTTTAGGAGTAAGAGCAAAGGACAGTCAAAATGACTTGCACTTTGGAGATAGATCTGGCTCAGATCCCAGCTCCTACTAGTTTTGTGTCCTTGAGCAAGTCATTTAACCACCCAGATGCCCAATTTTCCCATTTAGAAAACAGGGGTAATGGCACTCTTAGAGGATTTTTGTAGTGATTATAAATAATGTAGGCAAAGGAACTGGCACAACACTGGCCCTCAATGAATAATAACAGGTATTATTAGTGGGCAAGTAGGGAAGGTATTCATTAATCAAATAAAAAGATTCCCCAATGGAAATCTGGGGATTTCAAAGATGCATGCTATTCTTGAATCATGATTATGGATAATTAAGAAATGGTTCAATTTTTTTATTATTATTATTCCAACAAAAAATCCCTTTCAAAATGTATCCCTAGGTATCCTTCACAGGTCTACAAACCAAACAAAAGACCCTAGGGAGAATAAGGAGAGAGGTCATTTTATCCTCCACTATCAGCTATATTTTTCCATCTTTACCAGGAAGAGGGGAATGTAAATAGCAACATTTGGTCTGTAAAATTAGAGTAGAAACCATTTCTATACATCACCTAACGTATAATTTAACATAATATTATATTTGTATGTGAAAAGCTGTTTACGTGGGTGCTATATGTTAGTTTCATCCATGGTGATTGCCTTTAAGAAACGTTAGGAGGAAGTTTGCCTTAAGTATTAAAGGTTTTGTACTTAAGACTTTTAACTGCTGACAGGATTCAATGGGATGACAAATCAGGCAGGGTATCTGTGCTGTCCCAGGTGACAGTGCCGAATGGACCACCTGCAGTGTGCTGTCACCACTCATTCCTGCAGGGAAACTCCGAGCCTCAAGCAGACCCCATGGTCCATGAATCTCTGACAGCTTGCTAAGGATTACCCCTCAGCAAACACTGCACTGGGCTCTTTCAGAACAAATCTGAGCCTTTTGCTAAAAGCAACAAAACCACCATCTTCCCAAAGCAGACACTCAATCTATAAATTGTAAACTAACAATTAAGATTAGCAGGGATATATACACAAGAGACATATGCATCATACCTATTCCTTGGACTTGCTCATCTTGTGTTGTCAAATAAATAAGATTAATAAACATGTGTTAAAACTAGAAATAATCCCTTTTTCTGGTCCTTTAAAAATGTTTTTCCCTGAAATGATTATCCTTTTAATGCTATACTGCAGCTCCAAGTTACGACACATCACTTGAAAAATTCTTAGATCATTACCTGAAACTAGCAATGGGCTATTTGATAGTAAAATAATTCTTGGAGACAATTAAGTAGTAATTACCTCATACGGTCATGGACTATCGTACTTAGAGCACTTTTATCTTTTAGCAGCAGCAACAACAAAAATGATCATGGAATTGTAAAGCAGCAATGAACTCCCAGGTGATGCAAAGTGTGAACTGACTGCATACAGCTATTCTGAACCAACAGTCAAACACAGAAATAAGTTGTATCTGTCAGAAGAACCTGGGATGGATACAGTGATATGTGCACGCTTCAGATTTTTGCCACGTTTCCTTTAATTCTCCTTAGTTGAACACAGTGCATAGTCAGTCTTAAGCAGATCTATCAATTCTGCACTATTATCTGCTCTATTTGGCTTACATATACTGTATTGCTAAGTCAGTGTCCATTTGGTAATTCTGACGAAGCAGCTTCTTAAAGCAAACTATGGAAGCAACATTCTTTCTGGGAGAACTGGGAGGAGTTTATCAGTGGTGAAATGAAAGGTTTTGGACACAGCATGTGTTTCCATATATAGAAGATGATCCTCACAGTTGTACCTGGAAGTAAGGGAAGTAGATCTCACTCATTCACTACTTAATAAACCCTGCCTCCCTTTGCTTTGTAATTCATTTGTCATAATTTGGGAGTTTGTCATCTTCTAGTAAGTGCTAAATGAACAGCAATTAGGGACACTATGAAATAGGACTTCATCTTAGGTTTGTCATTTATATGAACACCGTATCCCAAACACACTTTCCTTGGGATGTTAGCAACTACAATCCTATAAGGAAGAAAGTGTAAATAAAGCAGTAACTTGTTACCAGATAATGTATTTTGGGGTGCTTCACTCTTCATGGTCTTTCTTGGAAAAACAGGTCAAGACTGCGGCTTTGGAGACTAAGATCACCATTTCCAGACTCCCAGAATCCACACCACACACTAGGACTCCCTCCTTCTTTCTCGCCCCCCCCCCTTCCTCCTTTCCTTCCTTCCACACTTGTTTAATGATTACCTATTATGTGCAAGGCATAATAACAACAGCTAGAGTTAAAACTTGTAAGTCTGTGAACAAATCTCCTGAAAAGGAGACCTTTATAGAAAAGCTGTAGTGAAACGACACTGTAGTTCGCTGAGAAGAATCAGATCCAAGGCTCAATTTTGCCAATTACTATCCACGTGTCTCTTGTCCAGCTAACCTGCCTCAGTAAATTCAGCTGTAAAAATGAGATATCTCAGGGTTGTTTTGAAGTGTGATAAAATACTTTGTCAGTTGCAACACTGCACACAAATATATTACTATTACTACTATTATTATTATTATTACTATTACTAATGGTATAAATATGGAACAAAAAGATGAAAAAGCTTTTCTATGCAGGCTCTGGAATTCTATATAATCACGCTGCAAATGTTGTTTCCTAGTAAATTATGATTCTGTGGAATATGGAGAGAGATAGTCTAATTAGGAAGGGTAACCACTGCATGATTGTAAAACATTAAGTAAATATCAACAATCTACTCTAACTTTAGCACAACCTATAAAATAAATTGAACAATTTAGTTTAAAAGAAAAAAGAAACTAACATCTTAAATGTGTAATTATTTTCAACTTTCAAGAGCCACACAATTCTTCAGTATTTCCAACTGAACTTCCAAGTTACATCAATTAAGTTCACTTACAATATTGTGTGTCATTTTAAACAGTTCAAAAACTATAAAATATTTAAAAGTAGTGCGACATCCATTGTATATGGGACAGAGTATAAACTGTTTATAATTTAACATTTTGAAAATCACATACCACTGCACACTTAAAAATACACGGAATACAAATTTGAGGAGTAATTAATTGTCTTCTGTTCTATTACTAAATATCTTCATATAGAATCACACAATATTTCCCGTACAATGCCAGGCTTTTTCTGCTCAAGGCAGGCTAAAAAGAAAATAATGCTGGAAAGATTGTCTTACTTTCTTGCTGGTTTTAAGTGGTGTTTTCCTTATCAGTGAAGTAGACAGCAATAACAGACCGCAGCCATTACACAAATGCAAATTACTGATAAGAAGTCACTCTATTCTTTGACAATTAGCAGGAAGTAGTATCAGTGTACAGTGTTTACCCCAACGAGCAATCATTAGATCTTGTCTTCTCTGCGTGAATGAATCTTTATGAGCAGTTCTTAGGACAATTTTTAATGATTTCCTTGCAAAAAATTAAAGTAAATAACTATGTAGTTTTCTCAACGAAATATAAAAATTTGAACAATTATTATATTCCATTAAATATGAAACTGTCAATTGTTACAACATTACAGGTTTTTTGTTTGTTTGTTTGTTTGTTTAAACCTTACCTGTGATATCTTCAATGGCTATGAATTTAGAAATCTGCATATTTTCTTGCTCTTTGATCTCCCAGTTTAAAAAAAATCTGCAATTATTACTCTTGCTCGGAATACAGTGCCTCTGCAGTTAGTACTGGGAGCACTTTGAACTCCTACTGGGAAAAAAAATGCTTACATGGCTCCTGAAAATGAAGCTCTGGATGGAGCAGAAGCTGAGCAGGAAAAGCTGTGCTCCCTAAATGTAGCTTCTACAGACGCCAAGGAAATGACAGAGTCATTTGGCTTTCCAGAGGAAAAGGCCAGAGTCAGAACTACTGCAGCACTGTCATTCTGGTTTGGCATTTTTTTCTGAGTAGTAATTCAATACTATGCTGAATAGCAAATAGGTACTTGCAAAGGACAAAAATGACAGGAGGGGATCAAAGAAACCCATACTGACTTGGAGGTTCCCAGAGCCAATATTGTGACCTAAAGTAGCACACCATCTTCTTGGCCTCTCTCCTCTACTGAACTTTGTTAAGGAAACGAAAAAGGAAGACAGAGAACCATCATGGGACCACAAATGGAACAAGAACTTCCTAAAGTAGAACTTCCTGAAGCATCTCACTTTATGGACTTACTTAATAAGCTAGAAGCTAGAAGAGGTTCGTAGACTACTCACAAGGTGAGAGTTTGTCCAAAAAATAAGTTGACACAAGATTGAAGATTAACTAAATGATGAACTGGGGCATGGCCATCCTTTAAACACACACAGAATGGTGGACCAGAACAAACCGTACTATATTTTATAGTTTAGCCCATATTTGAAAAGAAGAAACACATAATCTTAAAAGAGTAATTCTGTAATCTTCAATAAAATACTTGTAGCTAAGAATTCACAAAAGGGCACAGGGGAAGGATGCACAAGGTCCTATAAGTGAATTAGGAAACGCTTGTTTTCTGTTTTGTTCAATGTATGTTGGGGCTGAAGTAGGTTAATGGATTGCCTTTAGATCCCTCTCTCTCTCTTCCAAGCACTCTGGGAAGACCCTAACATTATTTCTTCCTTCTTTAGTAGAATGAAAAGTGACCTCTGGGTGTTTCTCCTCATAAAAAAAAAAAAAGAAAAGAAAAAGAAAAAGAAGAAGAAAAGAAAGAAAAAAAAACTGTTATTTTTGTTATAACACTGATCTCATTTGCAGCTAAACAGAAAGCAGGTTCTAAGCTCCCAGCAGTTGCTGAGCAAATGATTTGGTGTCATTAGATAGTGTTATCCTTAGAAAAATAAAATTGTCAGGAAAGGTTATTTCTCAAAAAATACAAGTTGCCATTTCTTTTCTTTTTTTTAGGACAGCACATTTCACTCATGACACAGTGTAATCATTGTAGTCTACTTCTTTGACCAACATCTCAATGACATAAATGCCTTGTAGGATGTCACAGTTTTTCTGAAGAGGGAGAGTCTCTTCCCACAGTGGATCATTGGCTGAGTGAAGTCACAAGAAAGCTACATTTTTCTTCCTTACAAAGCCAATAATATTTCCTTAGCTAAGAAGCCAACTCCAGAAATACAGTTCTGCTATATATAATATTGTTTACTAATCACTGACAGTTTTATATGAGTATAAAATTTCCATGGCTGGGAGTTGACAGACTTTCAAGCTGTCCCTTGAATCTTTTCCCATCAATACCTATTCTAAAGGATTAAAATTCATCTAGCCTGCAAAGCAAATACTAGCAGTCCATTTGACTGGTTTAATTTGATATATTTTTAGATCTCATCAGGTTAAATGTAGAAGGCACACATTTTTTACTGTACTCTGCATTTTCTACCAATATCAAGTTGGTTGGGAGAAGGTCATGTCAATGTAGAAAATGTTAACCTGTCACTTTCCAAATTAGTTAAATGTTTTGAGCACCCAACAAAACAAATCAAAACAAAGAGAACTGATCAAGGATTCAGTTATTCAATGAGCTGCTAAAATTACCATGTGACATTTAATGACATAGGTTAATTTATTCATCAACTAAAATACATTTAAAAATGAAAGTAGATGAAAGGTCAAAAAATGGAAACTATGTGGCAATTTCATATTCAACAATTTTTTTTAATTGTGCAATATTAAAAAATAAAAGCCATATGATCATTTCAACAGACATGGAATCAACATTTGATGAGATTAAAAATCAATTTCTATAAAACTATCAAGTATTCTTATCCCCAAAAATCAAATCTGAATTTAATCAAAAATCCGGATACAACTACTAATTTACAGGAAGTACATAAGTCAGAGGAACATATTAAAAGACACTTTAGGGTACAATCTCTAAAACCCAGATTCCAAGGCAAATAACCTTGGTTTCTTAAAACAACAACAACAAAAACAAACAAACAAACAAAAATTAAAGGAGACAAAGACAGCTAGAGACAGCATGATAGGGTGATATCGAAGAAAAATCCAAAATATAAATGTTTAAAGGAGAATTAGGAGACATAAATCAATAAAGATGTGTGAAACTTATTTGGATCCTGATTCCAATAGTTATAAATGAATGATATTTATAAGAGGAAATCTGATCACTGATTAGATAACTAACATTACTAAGGGACTATCATTCATTCGTGGTTGTGTCGAATGTATTATGATTATATTTTAAAATAGTGTTTATCTATTAGAGATACATACTGAAATATTTATACATTAAGTAGTAAGATGTCTGGGATTTGCTTCAAAATAGTTAAGAAGGAAGGGAAGCGAGGGTGACCAAGATGAAACAAAACTGATAATTGCTGAATTAGATGATGGCTACCAGGAGACTCATATTGTTTTTAAATTTTCAAATGTTTATATGTATCCTATACATGAACATGTTTAAATATGTGCATAAATATGTTTAAAATCAAGTGCCAAAAATATCAATCTCAGGCTTTTCAAAGCATGTCTTTATAAAGTAAAATTAGAAATGCTACTCTCTATCATCTAAAAATATCAACTTTTCGCTAACAACCTAAATCATACCTAACATTGAAATTCTAGAAGAGATTTCCATTATTGTCAACAATAAGCCAAGGATGTTGACTACCAATGCTATTATTTAACATTGCTCTGCAAGTTGTAACCAATGCAATAAGATGAGAATAAAAAACTTTAGTATAATTGTAGGAAATGAGAAGATAAAAATAATGATCATTTGAAGATGACATAACTGGATACCAGTATTAATTAGCAAGAAAACCCAATGAAATAAAGGAATCATATTTATAATAGCAACAGGAAATATAAATCAATTAGTCTTGCCAGTTATGAATCTAACAATAAATATGCAGAATAGGAAATCTTTTAAAAGGGTGACATATTAAGAAGAGGAATTAGGTGTGTGCTTGGGGGAGAAGAAGGCATTCCATTAAAGGGAAAAGCAAATGAATTTGTGGAGGTAGAAAATGAATGTCATGTTCAGTGAAAGGAAGCAGCTCAGTTTGACGAGGAGATGGATTATAAATAGAAAGATGAAGTTAATGATGCTATACCATAATAATGTCTGCTCATCAGGGAAACATTTGCTTAACCTGGCTGGAATTAATTTTTAATCTGTAGGTCAGGGAGAGAGTTGGGTTTTTGAGTAGGTCTATAATTTATAAAATTCAGGGTCTATTCTATAGCTTTTAGAAGGGGAGGAAATGGAGGTGAGGAGACCGGAAGAAGCTATTACAAAGGTACAGGTGAGAGAGGAAGATTGCTCAAACCAGAACACTAATTATGGGAAAGGATTAGGGGCGATGGTTAAGAAACAACACAACTTTGTATTATTTATACACATTAAAATTAGGCAGGAGCTAAATGCTGGAGTTCATTTGTGTTTCACACGTTGTATTGCACCTCTTTCTAAGGCATTCAAACTGTTTAATACACATTTTCTCATTACTCTGTACACGATCTAGGAAATACCCATGGGTAGACAGAGGACTAAGGCCCATTCTCAGTATTCAGTGCTCATGGATAAAGTGACAATGTCTAAGTTACAGCCAAGACTACATGAATGATGGTTGCCTAATCTGACTATACCACATGTCTTCTGATATAAAGGAACCCACTAAAAAGAGACAGTACCACAGCAGGCCTGAAATTATACGTTACACAGGTGATCGAGGCAGCAAAGTTCCTAACAGTTATGGGAGCATCTTCATGACAGGAAATGATTTCTGACAAATAATTAATTTGAACTTTCAAAGTTTTGAATAAAGGAGGCTCCGTAACAGTGGGGAAAAATAGGGTCCAGCAATCCAGACACAATCTTCTAAGTGTTTCTGGTTTGAGCCAGGCCTCTTCTTTGATCAGTGGCTCTCTATCACAAGAAGCCTGAATAATGTTCTGTACACTGTCACCTTTGCAGCCCTAAAACACCAGATTGCACATTGCTACAAACCAGTTAGCCAAATTCCTGCAATTCTGGGTTTGTGTGATGGTTGTGGACCTAAACAGCCAGATTCTGTTTCCAGAAACATACCATTTTCCTCACGGAGGTGAACAGTTGCTGCATATAAAGTAACAAAGTAGTAAAATCATGTTTGAACATATGAACCTTGCTCTGCAACACTTGGCTAATTTCAGTCCATAGGTTTTCCCAGAAGTCCCAGGAGTTCCTTGTTCCCAAGTCCGTGATCAGAATAGCAAAACACCCTTCCCTGGTATTGTCATGCGTTATTAAATGTGTATCTGCAGTTTTTATGTTCCCAACACAAATTCTACGTAATCAAGTAATACGGAAAATCTAACTTTTTTCAATACCGTTACTGTCATTTACACAACGACCAAACAAACAGGAATGAAACAAGCTTTCAAAAAAACACATAATTTTAAATGCATCACCTCAAGAAAACGTTTTGCCCTGCCCCCAAAGGACAGAGCTGATCCCAACATATTTAGTTCATAACAGGTCTTGCTTCTCTAAAGAGCATACATTATACTTTTAAGGTTAGAGATAGGGGAAGCGGGGGAGGTAAAATTACAGGCAAATCCTGTGTCTTGGCAGGAACTGGGCCAAAATGATAAATTAGACTTGACCACATTATGCATAAAGGAGCTTTCCTTCAGCCTTCATTTTTAGTTGTTGTTGTTTTTAACTTCTGGGCCTCTATATGCCTACCTAACAGGTACCTGTTTTTCTCCTGTTGGCATTAAAATTTGCTGTTCAATGGAAGCAGGCAGGTGAACACTTTGAGCTCTTTTTCCCAAGTATACAATATTTTTAAAAAGCTGGAGCCATGTGTTCAGTGTCTTGCTCTCACCATCTGGCCTGGCTCTTTTATAGCTCTATATCATTTGGTTGTTGGAAGTACTCAATGGAAATCACCCTGCTTAGAGTTAAAACTGAAAAAGGACACGCTGAATCACATCATTAAAAAAAGGTAGAGTAGAGGTCAAGGCCTTATCTACACTTGCCTGGCTATTTCCCTGCACTGCCAGAACCAGGGAATATTAAGAAGGTCCACACATAAGATCTTAGTTATAATTTATTAGCTTTTTTTCCTGGTGGTGATATATCTATCTGTGTATATGGACTAATAAAACACTTCCATCTCCTGGAGCTATAATAATTCAAAATGGCTGAGGTCTTCCCCCTTTTAAAACAGAAACCATTTTGTAGACAGTGCAAGTGTGTGTTTAATACAGATATTTGTTCTTTGCATTCATTTCTAAGGTACTTCATACCCAAACACTGATAAAGAAAACAGCTGAAAGCAGGGAATCATGGCTGCTCAACATACCAGCCAAAAGGGAACCATGGCTCTACAAAGCCAGCTATAATAAAAACCAAAGCAGGCAGAACCAAATCCTAGGCCATGTCTACTATGCTAACTTAATTCCTCATATTCCCGTAGAGGAGTCAAATGTCTTCAGTTGAGATTTGTCTTTTATTCAAAAGCTTTCAAGAAGTCAAACACTTTGCGATACCAAATGGCATGTCTAGTAGGAATCTGCACTGCTGTTCTGCTCAAATACGATAGGATTGCCAATACCTGGTGAGAATTTTCCATTTCAGTAACTACAGAATCCAGTGAGTACTGTAATGGGGAAACATGTGCAGAGTTAGTTATGCTTCTGAACCCCACTGAGGGAGAGTTCACAGGTGACAAGTTCTGGTTTCATTTCTAAGCAGAAACAAGGCCTTCCTAGGCAAAAGAGAACTTGTTAATGAGAAGAAACCTTACCTCTAACCCTATTCTTTAAAAAGACCTGTTTTATTCATAGCTTCCCCTTAAGAAATCCTTACTTCTGAAGAATTTTGAAATATAGAACACTTTTGTTGAAAGAGTCAGAGATTTTTCTTGATTACACACCTTTTTGGTGTGTGAGACATTCAGTCACAGGGATATAATTATCTCTTCACAGCGATCAGTCACAGGGTGGAAGACCCTTCTGTTGAGAGACTCCCTTCACCTTGTACCCTTAATGTCCAATGTCATGAAGTGACAACTCTAATGCTTGCATTTTTCTCAAAGTTTGAAGAACTCAGGGAAGTGAGTCATTGTTCTATAGAAACCACACAAATCCCTGGAATTAAATGGTGATAATAAAAAAGGAGCTTAATTGCCAGATATACTTTGCGAGAATTTAGCAATCCTTCATTGCCCCTCATACTGTTCTCCATTAAAGATTATTAGAAGCTGTCAAATGGCTACATGGATCTATCACAGCCACTGGATTGTGCCCGAGGTCTTAGTTTCAGGCTTGGGAAGCTAGTTTCACCGCTTGCCAAAGCATTCTGCGTGTGTGTATGTGCGCGCGCGTGTGTATGTGTACGCACACATGCATGTTGTGTGTTGCATGTGTGAGCTGGTGACTTGACTTTCCTTTCATTGGAAAATCAAACTGCACTCTGCCACCCCCTGACTGAAAGGATGTTTTATATTCTTCAGATTTTCTTTTTTTGTAGAAGAAATGAAAGGAACTGAAAAATTCATTGGTAAATAAGGAATGTAGGCTATTTTGTCCTTAACTACATAAATGTCATCACTTCTGTAATCAAAGCTCTTTTCCTAGAGCTAGAAAAGTACCTAAGATATCCTAGAATTTTCCCCCAATTTTTGTTTTCTAGAGT
This sequence comes from Rhinolophus hipposideros, assembly GCF_964194185.1. Classification (NCBI taxonomy): domain Eukaryota; kingdom Metazoa; phylum Chordata; class Mammalia; order Chiroptera; family Rhinolophidae; genus Rhinolophus; species Rhinolophus hipposideros. The sequence goes on along the minus strand of NC_138050.1, from coordinate 41,795,797 downwards.
TTTTGTTTTAATCTCATCAATTCATGTTAGCTCACCATAAAGTCAAATATACTTTTAAGTGTACTAAATATAAACAAATTTATTAGTTAATAATACTACTAGAATATATGATTATTCTTTAAATTTTTTAAAATTGAATTTATCCTTTACCAAATTCACTCCTACAAATGTCCACTTGGTGATTTTATTTGTTTTCATTTTTTGCTTGTATGTTTGTTTGCTTTGAGGATTTGAAGACCATTTCATCTGTGAATTATTTTATTTGTAGATGATACATTTTAGTTGTTCAAAGGTGAGCAAGCAGAACACATGAATGAACAGATGGAAATTATAAATGAATGCATAGTGTCAAAATATTTCTTCTGAAGTCAGAATGAGGCATTGGTAAACCCAGGGTATTATCCATAGAAAATGCTGGCCGCATATATTAAAAACAAAACAAAAAAACAAAAAAAATGTCAGAGAGAAAGTAAACAATAAAAAAGTAGTCTGATGATAGATGCTTGGGAGAGAATTAGATAGGATGTTTGTTCTGTGAAAACTTAGCACTTTTTGGGAGCTAACAGTGAATTAGAAGTTCAATTTAATTAGGAGGGTTTGGGATGACAGTTTTGTGATGTAAATAAGGCTGTATATTCTTCAGGAAACACACTTAGACAGTCACAGGAGGGTTTAGTGCCACTGAAAGGGCTTTTGATGTTCAAGTGAAAGGTGGTAACAAACCTCAGTTTATTCCTTCCTGTGGAATGTACCATACTTGTATTCCTTGAGCTGACAGGCTAGAAAATTGCAATTTATAGTAAAGTCTAGCTTCAAATCCTGACATGAAGTTGGAGTTTCCCATGCAGAACTATAATAATAATGATATGGCAACAAGGAAATTTAGAGAAATTGAAAAAAATCTCATAAAATGTAATCTGTTAAATGAACAATGTGATCTATGCTGCTGGAAACACATGCTATAGAAGAGACAGGTAAACTAAGCATATATGCAAAGGTCAAGAGAAAAGGTGAGTGAATAGGAAGTGAGTTGTGTCTTCTGACTTGTGGGGGGATCAGTACTCCAGGCTCAAGACAACACAACTGACCATTTCAGCAACTCTGTGAAAGAAGTCATGAAAGACCTAACTCTAGAGATGAGAAATATATCTGATTTATTAAAACTTTTGCTCTGTTTTACAAGAAACTGTGACTAGGGAAAGCGTGAGGTCAGAACAACGTTCCAACTGTTCTTAAATCACAGATCCACAGGAGCAGAGGTCCAGACAGATGGGATCCATCACCATCTTAAGTAATTACAAGAACTACCAGTGTTGGCACTGAAGTCTTACTCATAACTACCTGAAAAATGATCAGGAGCATTTTCTGATCAAAATAACAAAGAGAACATGACCTCAATCCTCAGCTAAACTTGATGACTTAATAAGGTAAAAACGGTATGTTCGAAGTTAGCTGAGAAGTAATCATTTTAACAAGGTTGACATAGATCTGTACTGATTCCAAATATAGAACTTGATATGTGTAGCATTTTCAATTCCTTCAGGCATAATTTAAAATAAGAGACAAGTTCTTTAAAGATTATTCAAAAGTGAAACAACACACACTGTTGCTTCTAACTAGGAAGATACTGCTAAACTCCCCAATACACTTCTCTCATTTCCTACCTCCAACTTCTTTTGTTAAAATAAATAAAATAATAATAATAATAATAATAATAATAATATCAAATAGGCCTGGTTATCAATCTGTATAAGGTCACGAAACACTTTATAGGCAATTCTCACTAAATATATCATCGAACATGGTAATAAAATTAAAAAAAAAATACAAATTGGAACAATCTACATTGGACTATCATCTTTACTTGTGATAGAAAGTGCTCTTTTCTGTCCCAGAAACATGGAAGTCAGAGAGACTGTCTTGATTCTTCCACATGCTAGATGGAGGTACTATCCATCTAGCAGTACCCACAAGGTACTGTGGGGGATATGGTTACTGCAAAGCATAGGAGACAGAACCATCAATGTAATTGTAGGCTCAAAGAGAAAACTAAGGAAAAGGTCTCTGTCAGGCTCACTACTTACTTAGATGAATTCTCTTGCCCTATATCCAACCCAGTGTGAAATCTTAAAAAAGCATTGCCACCTTTGTGGGAATACAATAACCCTTCTGTTGCCTTTCTTGTTTTAGAAAAAAAATTAGCCATTTATAATATTCAAATTTCTAGAACATGATCCATCATAAAATATGTCCCAATGAAGTAAAGAGTTAAATACCAAAGACTGAAGTTAAATATGCTTACAACTACCACTTCTGTTGAACTATTTACCATGTTCTGGCTTTAAGGTGATCTTCAAGGTAGTCAAGGGAAAGATACTAAAGAAATGAGAAGCAGAGAAAAAAGACATTTTATACAGCAAAGATGGAAGAATTCTCTGGATACTATATTTTTTTCTTAAGTATCTTCCTCTTTATAGCATAAAAACTATCATTTTTTCCAGTAATCTTGTCTTTTGAAGTAGAAATCATATTCACCTAGCCCAGTAAGTGAATCAATAATGTTTGCTGTAAGTTGCAAAGGTATGTATTTTGCTTCTATTTTTTCTTTGTTCTTTTTTTGAAGGAGAAATAAATGCTGAAGAAAACTAGAAAGCTATCTGTATGGTAAAGGCAATATAATGCTTAGCAAAGAACAAGACTGATAGTCATTAAATATGTGCAGTGTGCCAGATGTTCTAGCCTTGTAATCGTCACAATAACCCTAGGAAATAGCTAACATTTTATCATTTTTACAGAAGAAAAAACTGAAGCTGAAAGAGGTTAAATTACACGTCTTTGTTCTCAATATAACAAATAATACGGAGAGGAATTCCAAGGCAGGTTGATGGCAAGGCCTACAATACAGCCACTAAAGCATCCTATCTCATGATTCTTTCATTCTGGAATTGCCTATGTGTCCTTGTATTTAATAAACAGACAACAAAAATCAACATTCTTTCTACAGGCTATTAGAAAAGCCATGTTCTTCCATATTCCAGAAAGTATCACTTTCTAAATATTTGCCTATGTTTGTGAACTGTATGTCAGGAAATGAGACTAGAAATATTACTTTTAGATTATGCTTTCTTAGCAGAAGACAGGAGGCCAATGTTAGTCAAATCGACGCTCTTTTAGTCTTAACTCAGGAAAAGTATTCAGTCCGTATCATCTAGTATTCTACTGTCTGTTTCAGAATAAAATGTTTATTATTTCAGGTAAGCTTGCCTAAGAATTAGAAAACTAAATCGATCCTGAAGAGGTTAGTCTAAATTAAGACAGTTCTCAGAAATTTGATGATATAACCATCTAGTGCTGCAGTGTTGTAAAGGATTCTATTTAACCTCTATTCAAATTACCCCTCATTTTCCTTTTCAAATTATTTTTAGGAAAACAATTTAATTTTCATTTATTAGTAATCTGAAAGTTAGAAAAAAAAACTACCTCATTTCTTTCTTTATGAGGCTAAAGTAAGAGAAATTATGGAAGTACATACAAATGATGTACAAATACAAATATGCTGAGTAATAGACATTTTTGGCGACTTATGATAGCAGGAACTATTCCAAATGAAATGCTAAATTTAGTTACAATGCTGGCATAATATTTAAAATTTGCATAAGATCACTGATTGACCTCAATGCAATATTAATATCACTAGTTCCTTTAAAAACTGATGTAGTCAGCAAAAAGATAAGGGCAAAAGGAAGAAAAATGTATATTTATAAGAGATGCAGATACATTATATAAAATGAAAAATTATGTCCAGTGACATTTGAAATTAGGCTCATTTTGTTATTGTGATTTTCTTTAACCTCATTTTCATGTAACATATAAATCACCCACAAGGTTTTAAAAATGGGTCACATGGTAGCATCCCTAACGAAAGTTAAATCCTGACAACCAATGAGCAGCTCTTACAAAAATGGACTATCTAAATAGCTATAAGATAGCTTTCTTTTGATTAAGTAAGGATCATCTAATCAGACCCACTTTACATATTCATCTCTAAAATAAAACTAATGTTATAAATCAGACAGTAGCAGACATAATTAAAGTGTTTACTAATTGCAAATGGTTGCAGAATTAGAATAAGAACATATAATATAGAGTTAATTTGTTTGATTTTCATCAGCTTCTTCTCTATTTAGTAGATTTTACTATTTTTTCATTCAGTTAACTGTGCCAAGTCTTATCTTCACTTATTGAAAATTTGAAATATTGTAGGATAAGTCACAGATTTGTTTCAAAGTAAGTTAAAGATATGGAAGAAATCTGATAATCATAGAATTTTATATTTATTTCTGCATTAAGAAGACAACTGAGGCACACAGCAAAATGGTTATATAGTTTTCCAAACTATTTAAGTGAGTGTAAGAGACATGACTAAAATATTGAACTTTGTACTTTCAAATGCACCATTAACATTTTCTCTTAACATCCTTTGTGTCCTAAAAATAAGCAGTCAATGTTGAGTAGAAATGTCAAAAAATCAATAAAAAGTAATTAGTAGGAGTGTTTCATGTCCTTGAGAAAAGCTTTGAAGGCAGAAAGGGAAGCTTCAGCATATGGGTAGTGAACAGTCAACATTCTTTCCCTTTTTTCCCATAATAAAAAGAAAAGGCAATAATTTAAATTATGTTATTAAAAAGTAACCATATAAATGTCAAGTGTCACCCTAGCCATATTGCAGTAATGTGGTTGTTTTCCATTATAAATTCACAATGGAAAGCTGCCTGGGAGAACTGACTCCTATATGCAGTATTAGATATATCCATATGAGCCAACAGAGAAATAAAACCTCATTATAACACTTAGTTGGTTTAACTATTTCTATCATCTCTGAGGAAAGATATTGAGGAAAAGGAAATAATTATTGAGTGACTTCAACGCGCCCGGAAAAAAATACACATGACCTCATAAATTTCTCACAATAACCTGTAAATTCTGTATTATTTCCCCCACTTATCAGAAAGTAAACAACGTCTCATAGACATCAAGGAGTTTGCCAAGGTCCTACAGATGGAAAATTTCAGTTAAGATTCAAACTCTGATCACAAAGTCCCTGGGCTTTTCAAGACACCACTGAACAATTTTAAATGGTGGTTCTTCTTATTTTTAAGGGCCATAGACTCCTTTCAGAATCTGGATAATGCTGTGGATTTTTGTTTAATGTGCAGATTAAAAACTAGCATATAATTCTGAGGTTTCATGAACTCCCTCCTTTGAAGCTAATTCATAGTTATTCCATGGATCTTTAGTTAAGAATTCTTCATGTGAGGTCAGACTCTAAAAGACCTTTGATTTCTTCTGTAATTCAGAATCTTCAATATCATGATTCCATTAGAGATAAGAAAAAAAGCTATTCCCCTTTGTTCATTTCTTTCACTTGCTTTATTTCAGAGGCCTTTCTTAATAATCTGTGTTAACTATATTAGAGGTAAATATAAGAATATTTAAGAACATCTCTACGGAGGCAGAAGGAGAACTGACTCTGGGTGGTGAACACACAATGTGATAGATAAATGATGCATTATAGAATTGTACACTTGAAACCAATATAATTTTACTAACCAATGTCACCCTAATAAATTAAATAAATTAATTAGTTAAATAAATAAATAGAACATCTCCAAAGTCATTGTAGATTACAAGAAGATAATATAAATTACGAAATGAAAGCTCATTTAGGAGGTGTTTTTATTGGGTAAGTATAATAAGGGTGACATAACCTTTAGGAGCTTATTAAAAATAATATCACTATGTTTTGCATATTAGCTATGGTAATGAAAGAATAGTTTATTTAAAAGTTGCCCCCATAGCTTAAAAAAACACACACCCTTTGTACCTATAATTTCAGTTGGGGGGTGGGAGTGGGGGAAGGGAGGAAGAAGGTCTCCAGCTTTTTCCTTTTTATTGAGAGAAGAAAAATACTAAATAGTCCTAGATATTGTTAATTTTAAACTTGGACTAGCATTACTTAACATAGAAACCAAATTTTTTGAAAGAGAACTGCAGCAACAACTTAATTTAACCAAAGTCACATTCCTCCTAAAATAAATATATACCTCTTAGACTTACTTTTATTTATGTGTTTGTTTTGAAGTGCATAGCTTTAAAACACCAGGGGGCTGAACTTAAATTTTTTTATAATATAATTTTTAATAGGAAATTCAACGTTGAATTATTTTAACATAGAGTACAGAAACCCACTCATATAATTCTAAACATTGTTGGCCATAAAATACAAGTGTGTGTTACATCTGAACAGTCAAGGTAACACTTTATTTCACATTAAAGTTAATAGAAAAATCTCTAATTTTTTCCTTCAGAATTGCTCTGAAAATGATTTTGAGGAAGCACTTTACTATCTATAGTAACTTTTGTTCTTCCTGTCCTTTTCTCAAGAGTATGACAAAAGACTAGAAAGAGAATCAATCTAGCTGTAAGTCTGTACAATTTTTTTACCCTAGGACATTATTATTGCTGATTTTAAGGACTATTTTGTTACTAATACTACTACTAATCAATATAAATATAACAATGCATGTTTATTTTATATAAATGGAATGACAATTCAGCAATCTGTAATAATTGGTTATGAATTATTCTAATTAACTGAATTGAAAGTACCATTTATCAAGTACCGAATAAGAATTACATCCAAACATGAAATGCACTTTACTTTAAAATGTATATATATTTCCTGTGTATATGGATTGCTTTTTATTTTTCCAGAATATTCAGATAATATTGGAATAAAAAGAAATATAAAAACACCTTTTACTATAGGAGTTTGTAAACTTACTAAATATTTGAAATTAATTTAACTTTGATAATAATCAATTAGCATTTATCTACAAAGAAACAGGTTCATTTCTAAAGCTTTCTTTCTGTTGAAATCCTATTCTACAGGATTAATTTTGACTATAAGTTTTAATGACCAATTGAATTCAAATTATACGAGTGAGACTAATATTTGATGAAATATTATTTGAGAAAATTTGAAAATCTAAAAGAAAACCTCCAATCTTTCCTTACGACTTCAATATCCAGGTCTCAAGGACTACTACAAAGGAATTTTTTTTCATCTTTTTGAAGATCTGCAATGTTTGTTATAGTTAAAGGCTAATATTCTTCCAATTTTAGTATATGTACTGCCGAAGCGAGCACAAGGCTAATATTCTTAAGAAAAAATGTTGGTCAATTATTGAAGTTAATTATTGTTATTTTATAATTCTATGATCTTGGAAATTGATACACACATACATACAAACCCACACTCACACACTTTCTTAAAATTCTTAATTTTTTAGTTTAACTTTAAAAAAAGCTAAGTGATCATCATACACATAGAAGCCTTTTCCCATTTGACTTGCTTTGTATTATATCACACAGTGGCCCAGATAAAATAAGAAAGCTATCTATTTTCTTCTTGTTTGCCTACTCAGATACTTACAAGTCACATTTATCTAGTAGTGGAAAAATAAATGAGAACAGATGAAAAATGTTCAAATATATCTAAGCCTACATATATCTATTTGTAAATACAATTCACATTTGAAGAGTTTTCATCCAAAATGGGCTTCTTCCTGAGAGTCACAAACCTTTGGTCTTACTACTTTTGTATCAGATCAGACCCCTTAGAGACTGATTCAGTATTTGTTAAATTGGCATATGTCCCTAAACCTAGTTTTGGATCACTTTTATCAGTCTAATTTATCTAATTTTGTTAGATCGTCTCTCTGCAAGAAATTCTACTTTACTTGACTGATTTCCTTTACATCCATGATGTCTGCTCTGTCCCGGTGGCTTAAAATCACGTCAATTTCCACTATCTTGTCTACTAGGGTACTGAAAGAATCCCATTATTTCTTTTCTCTAATTTATAGCTTAGGGGTAAACGCTTTGTCTTTAATGATAAACCTGATATTCCTGCCTTGGAACACACTCTCTTACATATCATGTCCTTGGCCCTCTGGCTCCCTCCACTCCTACTCACTTTGTAAAACCATCTGTGACCCAGCCACAGCCCCTAGAAAAGCAAAATCCTGGATGCTGCCCCTCTGTGTGGCCCCTGGCTCCTGGCCCTGTGAATTACAAGAAGGGATGAGATTCCTTCTGCCATTGAATAATCAATAGTTTTCATTTTTTAAAAGTTAAAAGACACTTTATCAAAGGCAGGAATCAGTTTCCTAGGAGGAAACTAGTACAGTCCCCTTCCCAGATCAAAATTCACGAGCTGTCGTGTCTCCCCTGAAAATAAGATTGTCAGGTTTAGCAAATAAAAATAAAGGACACCAAATTAAATTTAAACTTCCTATAAAGAATACATACTTTTTCGTACAAGTATGCCCATGCAATATTAGAGACATATGTAAATTGACAAACTGTTATTTATTGTAAATTCAAATTGAAACACACACACAGAGTCAAAGAAACAAACCACGAGTCTGTATTTTCTTCACTTAGTCCTGAAACTGGTTTTATCAAAAACATTAGAACTGAACTACTATATGGCTGCTGTACCTCAGGGATTTCCACTCCATTTCTACAGTGATTGAACCAAAGAGGATGGGGGAAGCTTTCAAATTAAAACTCACGTCAAGCTAACAAAACCTACCCTTTCCTCCCTTCCCTCTCTCTTTCTCCCCCTCCCCCGACCCTGTGCTCTGTCTTTGTGCTCTCAGGATGCAAGTCCAATGCAATAATAGCAGTTAATCACATTGCCAATGGAAAGACTTGCTTCTGGGGGCTCTAAGCAGTCCAGGAATAGGTACCGCACAAATTCTTAGAGTCAGATTTTCAACAATATGCCATGTCTGTAGGTTTCACTACACTTGCAAGATATAAAGCACATCCGGAAACCCTAAATGAGGCTGGATTTGCAATAGAACTGCTCTGACAGCACAAGCACCGCAAAGTAGAACATAATTCCCAACTGGTGTGGGTTAAAGAGAAGATGAGACATAGAGACAACTTTTCAAGCTATGTACTACTACTCCTACTGCTAGCAGGTTCCCTGAAGTGGAGGCCCAGAAGAAAAGGTGAAATAGTTTGGTCATCATATCCCTATATCACTTAGCCACCATGCATGCCACTGACTCCATCATTACAGGAAACAGCCTTCAGGAAAAAAAGAGTAGCTAAACAAATGTAACCTATTCAGAGGACAGAGATCAGCTTGGTTAAGAGGCCAAAATGTTACCGTATGAAGAAGGTAGATGAAATTAGTGCTTGCTGCAGAAGCACCTGGAGAAATGGTATTGTTTTTCAGATATATCAAAGTTGGTCTTACGACGTTTTTATATATTTAAGGCGTAGAAACTGGGTCCAATTGATGGAAGCTACAGGAACACCAATTTTCAGCTGAATATATGAATAAATTTGTAGAGCTAAACAAAGATAAAATGGGTAAGTCTAGATAGGTTGGGCATTTCATTATAATGAAAGAAAAGTGTGGACTGGTTGATGATTGCTCTTCAGTAGTATTCATTGCCATGAGGTATAGGGTTGGAGCTCACACCATTCAAGATTTTTTCCAAATTTGAAATTCTATGATTTTCAGTAGAGGATTAAATGATATATCAGTGATCCTGGTGGTTTGGCTAACCTCAACAATTTTCATTTTTAAGCAAGATCTGACATGATTTTTACGGATCACAAAAATGCTACACCTTCTTAATTGCAAGGATCTGATTCTCTAACTCATCAGTTCATAATGGGTACATATTGAGACAAAGCTAAAGAGCAGAACAAGAGGAGATACCTCTCAAGGTGGAAAAATACGGAATGTCCCTCACGAATTTTCTACTTCTGTAAATGTCTAATGCAAAAATGTTGCCATGTTAGCAGTTTTTGTCAAATATAATAGAAACCAGTTAAAATATGTGGTCACTTATCACATGCTGATTGCTATTCCTAAAATTTATTAAGTATTTTTAAAGCTTCATTTGGCTACCTAAGAACATTTTTGTGTTTAGAATTTTAAAATGTATTTAACAATAGAAATGACTTTATATTTTATTAAGTCAAGCCAATATTTTCAGTAGATATAAAAAGCATATCCCAATGATGACAAATCTAGAATGACAAGCATTTGCTGCATCTCTGTCCCCACAGATTACTAATTTCATTGATGAAACTTCCGATAGCTGTTATTGGCCATCAGCAGATGAATGGGGGTGGGGCTGACTAAATGCACCAGAACCAATAAAACCTGCCTGTAAATGATAAATGTGAGCTTGTTTGTCCTATGACTTAAAGAGCTCTGTATCTTAGTGATATTTTCCAAGCAGAAACACTTGAATATGTTCCATTAATTTCATGACAGTAGTGGCAAAATGAAGCACGAAATGATCAGACTTACTGTACAGAAATGTAGGCAATATTTATGCATTTACCTCAAATCATAAACTGGTTGGAGCCTTCAGCTATCAGATCTTGCCTTTTAATGTAAGTTTTGAACTACCTCTTCCGTGTGTTCGTTTGACTGTTGTCACATCATAAAATATGTGATTACTTGTTTCTCACTTTGTCTGTGTGACATGCAGATGAACCTTCCCATTTGTTATACAAAAGTTCTTCCATTGTGTCTTCTGCAAAGCTACGTCTACAATTTAGTCAATTTTAGGCAATTTAAGCCTGATAGAATCACTGCTCCTCAAATGAAAACATCCAAATTATAAATAGACCCTTGAAAAAAGAAATGATCATTTTGAAGATTCAACTCTAAATTAATTTAATCCAGCTCAACACATCACTGTTAAAAATTCACCTGTCTGTCACACATTTTGTTTAACCGTAGCCTTCACACACTTTTACTGCCTTCCTGGGGGTTAATGGGACATGGAGAATAGGAAGGAAAAAAAAATACGGAAAACATTCTTTTTAGCACACCTTACATATATCATTGTTCTGCTAAGATGGCTGGTGGGCAACTGGCAATTTGTTAAATTAATTCATTTCCTCTGTATCATTCTTTGTTATTGAAGCGCCACAGCTCTGTTCTACAAAGAGCCATTAGTTTTTAAGTGCTTGGTCAGCATATTCCATTTTTGCTGATGGTGTCTGAAATTACCATGTGCCAAGCAGTCAGAGAGACAGTGATAGCAAAGCCCATCCTTACCAGGAGTCACTGCTGTACAGGCCTAACCTTTCTCTAGAGAAGATGTTGCTTTTTCAAAGGCTGAGTAAGTTGTTAACACTATGAAAACAACAGGTACTTAGCCACTAGTTATTTTAAAAGTCCCCAAATTAAAAACTAGAGCATAAACTTTAAGTGGTATGAATACTTTTATTCCAAACGCTTGGCAAAATTTTCCTGTTTTGGGGCCAAATTTAAAAAAAATAGCTTACATTATTACCATATTTTTCAAAGAAGCCATGTCCTGTGTATAAGTAAGAATAAGACTTTCATTTCTATATTTTCCTTCCTGTGAGTAGACTCTCCAGAAGACAATAAATTATATTTTCTTTACCCATCAATTTATAGAAAGAGACATAAAAAGAAAATGAATGAGAACTAGATAACTGCCTCTTATTTAAAACAGTCCCAATCAATCCCTAAAGTCCTGAGAGAAACTATTTTAAAAGAAGCAAAAAGGGTAGAAGTTAAAGAGACTAATATAATATAGTCATTTTTATGCATGTCATAAGATTCATTTATATGTGTTTATGTGGTAGGAAAAATTATTTTTCTCATTCTAAGTAATACTGCTACTTCAAAAATATACAATGGATATTCAACTGATAAAAAATTGTTTTCTTTGGCCACATGCCTCCCTCTCACCTCCTTTTGATATCAGATGTACAACAAAGACTACTCATCCAAGAAGTTGACTTTGCATGTACCTTTATAAGCAGCACATTTAAAAATAATAACCTGTTGTTATTGGGGGGAGGGAGACTAATTTTATTTGATCCTGTTATTGACTGTCTGACTTCCAATTTGATGTCTTAGATTCCACCACACCAGACAAGTCTAGGAATCAGAATAGTTTATATCACTTTGCATGTAAGAAAGTTATAAATGTAGTATTATACTCCAGGTCAAATATTCGTGAAATAATAAGCATTTGAAAAAATCATCAACAGGACAGTTCTACAATATCATAAGACAAAAGAGCTCAAAGCATTTTTCAGATCATTTGGGAAATTTGAAGAGATGAAAGGATGTTTCAAAACTAATAGCATTGACGAGATTATTTGGCCCCACTATCAAACAACCAACAACTGAGAAGAAGAGAATATTTGAAGACTCCAAAGGGGTCAGTGCAATACTGTTTGTGTTCAGAGTCTAACTGGCTTCAAATCCAGTAGGATTGCAGGCAATAAGGCAAGAGAGGTGGGGAATACCTCTAGTCTTTGGAATTGCAATTCAGATGGTTCCCTCCTTTATCAAGATGCACCATTCATATTTTCTTTTGTTTCAAGCAAACCAATGCTGGACAGTTAGAATACCTTAAATCCTTCATGGAAGGAAGCAGGTTAAAATTATACAAATAATTCAGAAGTGATAATTGGTAAGTAATCTATAATTTTTGTCAAGTTTAGCAAAGTGAATCATCTTTTAGTTGAGCCCATTCTCTTTAGTTGACAGCTCTATTTCAAAATAGGTTTTAGTAAGTTGAGAAATCAGGGGTTTAATAAGATTTGAAAAATCAGAATTACTCAAATGAAAGACCACAACAATTAATATTTAAAAATTACTTTCACATATGCTGGCCCTTTAGTGTTTATGCCCCTCTATCACTGAATTGTCATTCTTCTGAGAGAAAGATGCTGGGTGAAAGAGTGAAAACTGGCCAATTACTGACAAGTTATCATTCTTGGCATTTCTTCCTCTTGATTTAAACACAGAGAATAAATCTCACAGCACTAATGTGTAAAATATATATATAGTAATTCTATATATATATATATATATATATATATATATATATATATATATATATATATAATTCTGAATTCTCCAGAGGAAGTGAGGTCTGACTTAACGGAAAGTCTAAAATGTAGATTTTCAAAAAAGATATTGGATCATTAGTATACACACACAGTGAGTGCATGAGCATATGTATGTGTCACACAATTAAACAAATGCTTCCTAATTTTTGTTACATCTTGGAAAATAAATGAAATTAGTATAGGATCATGAATGTTACTTACAAAAATAATGGTGCTCCAAGAATACTAACAGGGACCTGACTTCATGTGGATAGCTGAGAAAGGTTTCCCAGGGAAACACCACTGAGTTGAGATTTGAAGGAGAAATCATCTAAGTAAGCAAAGGGTGGGGTGATGTGGGAGGTGGGAGGTGGGTGGACTAGCTTTAGATTTTCAGAGAAGACTTGTTTGAAGATCCAAAGGCAGGAAGGGACATAGCCAGCTCCAGGAAGTGAGTGCAGGTCAGCGTGACTAGGGTCTGGAGGGCTGGATTGAGTTTGAAAAGGAGGTAGGGCAAGAGCTCGCAGAATCCTACATGAACATGACAATTGTTATTTTCAAATGTGTGCAGTATATTTACTTATATAAACTGCATGTTCCCTTTGTACTCTGTTTACCTTATAGAATAATTTATCAAGCCCTTCTATTCACAGAGATTAACTTCATTTCAATTCTTTTACTGATGTGCAGGATTAATCCAAAGTACCAATGAATAGAGGTGAACAGAATAAGGATTTATCATGTCTGAGGTGAAAAGGAAGTATTTGTTGAATAAATGAAAGGGGATGCAGATTTTTTAGAGGTAATTATGATCTGAGCTGTATTTATACGGTTACACAATTTATATAACACTTTGTACATTAGTGGCAAGGTAATTTATTTCTGTAAGAGAAATTGCCCTTAATATCTACCATGTTTCCCCGAAAATAAGACCTAACCAGAAAATAAGCCACAGTATGATTTTTTGTACTGTGAAAAATTATATTACGGATGCTCGTAATATAAAATAAGGCTTACTGTATTTCCCCCAAAATAAGACCAAATAATTTTTGCTCCAAAAGACACATTAGGGCTTATGTTCAGGGGATGTCCTCCTGAAAAATCATGCTAGGGCTTATTTTCTGGTTAGGTCTTATTTTGGGGGAAACACAGTATCTAGATAATTTAATTTTCTGCTGATGTCAATTTAATTAGATAAAAGCATTCATTTTAGCTCTTTCATTTAATTCCCAATATTGTTAAAATTATTTCACCAGTTATACATATTAAAATATTTCATCATTTATTTTATTTTATTAAAAATGAAATGAAAACATTCTAATACATTACATATATCAATATAAATGGAGAATCAATAATTTTGAATTAATAAGTTTTGCTAGCTACAAACATAAAAGATAGATGCAGACTTCTAATCAGAACACCAGCTTCAAAAATAACTTGAACAGCAGAGGGGAGCGAGGAAGAGGAAATGGGAAGTAACCGCTAGTGGGAATGAGGTTTGTTCTGGGTGATGAAAATGTTCTGCGATTACGAGTGATGATGGGTTGCACAATTTTGTAAATATACTAAAAGCAATGAATTGTATACTTTAAAAGGGTGAATCTAATGATATGTGACATATATCACAATAAAGTTGTCAGTAAAAAATCTTTTTTTAATACCTTGAACTATGAAATCCTTAGAAGGGGAAGATATGGGCATTTGAATATTTTCTTACCTACTCCTTTGATCTGTTGATAACCAAACCCCTACTTTACCGAAAAAGGATACACATATTGACATTAGACTAAAAGTTGAACCATTAGTAATATTAGCACGTTTCAAGGAGAAAAACGTCTCAAGACAACAAAACCCAAGAAATTCTAAAAGAATTATCTCACAAGCTGCAACCTAATCACATTCATGTAGTGACATAAAACAAAAAATAGAAATATACCAGAAAATTTCTGTTGTCTTACATTCGAAGTCATCTTTCCATTCAAGTCCCAATATTAAAATACATCTACATTTGACTAAGCTCAAAGATGGTTCACAGAATCAGACACTGTCAAACAACTCTATTCCATTCAATTTCTTCTGACTTCTCTAGCAAAGCAGATTTCATTCCTTACAAATACATTAATCACTAACCCAGGCAAGCTGTTTAACTAATAAGAATCTGGATGTGACAATTGCTGAAATTTACTGATTCCATTTTTCTGCCACCCTGGGCATACCAGGCGCCTTGATCACTGTCAACTACAGAATAGCAGGAAGTAGACAAGTTTTGTTTTTAATAATTACTTAATTAAAGGCTGAGTTACACTTGCATGGCAGTTTTTATCCATGCAAAATTATCGATACGTAATTTCAAATAAATTGACCATGGGAAAAATGCATTCATATGAAGTAGGAAAAATACAAATTCACAAGGATGAAATAGAGAGAATCAGTATCATTTATTTAAGACATTTAAATATACTTGGCAAAATAACTATGGGTTAGCTTTAGGGTCTTCATCACTGGAAGCATTTATGTTAGCAGTTGTAGAATTTCTTCCAGTAAGGTTAATGCCTTATTTGTGAATGGATCAGGTAGGTAACGTATTCCCTTGGTCTATGCAGGTGAAGGACTCTCTGAGGGCAGTGGTTAGACTCAATGCCTTTGGGAAATCACACTCAGCCCTGAGATTTTAATATTATATGAAAAGTCAAAGCCAAACAATAGCTGTATGTGGGGTAGTTTTATCATCTTACTTACTTGATATATTTGGTCCCAAAAAGACAGATCAGAAATTTTCTGAAACTAGCTTTGGTAAACTGGAGTAAGCCATAGAGGATGCGAGCCATTCCTCTCACAAAGGCCATCCTGAATTAAACTGAAGTGGGCCCTTGCTTCTTTACCCAGGTCTCTTGCTGAGCTTCCTCTGGGCCTTTCTTCTGCCATTATCCATCGTCATAGCTGCTCAGGGCTCTTTTATAGGCCCTTATTTCCTGAGGCTTTTTTACCATCTGAATTTTCTTTCTTGTGCAGTCAGAGACAGGTATGGCTGCTACTGAACCACCTTAAAGCTGTGCTTATGTCTTATAATGCCCTTGTTGGGATGTGGGTACATTAACGCACAGCTCCTTGAAAACTAGAAGATCCTATCTACTCTCATAACTCTCCTGTAATGAACTTTGCCTGCACTTAAATCACCAATATATGTTTCTTGATGTTTCACTCGTTTACACTTCTTCCATTTTCCAGCTGTTGCTTGAATGCTATACAAAAAAGCAATTTGATTCTATGTGCTTTACTTATGTGTTTACTCATTGAAAATTGCTGTTATCTTTTCAGCACATTTATATCTAACAGATTGTTCCATATTGCACTGAGGCATCATTGACAGCACTGAAATTTGTTTTTCTGATCCTTAATAAGCCTAAGCCATAATTCAGATGCTATAAAAAGTAACAGACCCACACTTCTCTGATTTATGAAAATCATATCTGCTTTTGCAATTTATTTTTGTAATACAGCTTTGCTCTGATTGCTGTGTCTTTTGATTGGTCTCCTATTGCTGTATACTAACCAGTTCCAGCACAGAAATATATAGGTTGGATATAGGTCTCTTTTCAGCTCTAAATGTAACCAGCTCTCTTTTGGGAAGTCATGGAACTGAATTGAAATCCTACTACAGTGTGCATTTATTCTGGAGGACTATATCAACCCCAGAAAAGAATGTTAACACTTGAGGGTAGTTCAACAGCATCATATCAGCCAATAAGAAAGTGTTTCCAAGTTCGTACCTAAAGAACAAAGAGGCAAGCTATCCTCTGATTTGCTCAAGCCAAAACTCAATGATTAACTTCAGATCAGAAGGAAACACTTAATAATGACATTGAGAGTTTCTCTCATTGATCCGTGATGAAAATTATAGGCATGGCAAAGCTCAGAGAGACGACTAGTCCTGGACTCTTTGGTGTGCCATAGTAGTTCTGCAACAGAATATACTGACTCAAACTCAGCCCACATGACATCACTTCAATCATTCTCAATCCATTTCAGTGAAGAACTTGTTCTTTTACCTCTAATGTTTGATGTAACAATAAAGTTAGATCCACAGATGGAATGGCAGGCAACGCCCCTCCAATCCTACAGTTTCTACAGCTTTGACACTATTAACCTACATGAAGTCCACAGCTCAGACAAATGAAACAATCCTTAAAGATTGATTCCGTGGCATAGTAAAGTTCTTGGAAAAGAATCAAGAGCCTTTACTACTTCTCATCATCAATGAACTTGTGAAAATTTTTTTTTAAAGACAGCTATGGGTAAAAGCAGGAGAAAAAATTGAGAATGCTTAATATAATCAATATTGCTGAAACAATGATACTTTTCAAGGCTCTTGCATTCTTCAACACTTGGAGCAGCCAGAGGTTTCCTTTGATGGAGGATGTCAATTAAATGTCAATGAAAAGCAGCTTGAGAAATTCAAGAGGGCTTTCCATTGAAGAGCACTGTGCTCTTTTTTCACTAAGGAAAAAGAAATGTAGATTTCCACCACTTGTATTTTTTTATTCCCCCTCCCTAAGGTAATTAAGGAACTTTGAAAGTGAAGAGGATTATGACATTATCCAATATGATCCCACTCTTGGGAAAGCTTTTCTAAGACACAAGTAGTTTTTTTTGTTTTTGTTTTTCTTTTTTCTTTCTTTCTTTTTTTTTTTATTTTCCTTGTCTCCCTGAGACTGTTGGTTTTCATGAGAACAGTTTCCCCTCACATTATAGTTCAGTGACATAAGGCTCTCTCTGCAAAACTAAACAAATGGAAAACCATCTTCATTTCCACCTGCAGCTGGGGTGAAGAGGGGAAACACAGAAATGGAAAACTGGCAAACACTGTTGGAACAGAGGCTAATGCATTCTTTTGGGTCAAAATCATCTAATTTTGTGGTCACTTTCATTGACTAGTCAGTCTGATTTCTACTGTCCAGACACTGACTTAAAATCCTGTGGACAGTCCCTTGCTACACTCTTAGATTTTGGGGTTGTTTGACCATGTCCTTATTTGGATATTATACTTCAATAAAAAATATAACACACAATCTCCTACTTCCTGCAATTATTCACATGCTCTCACTTGTAAGCATCTGATTTTTGTAGATGGTGCTTAATAATATTAGCAGAAAGCAGTGGTACTTCTGATCATGTGGCAGTCTGTGAATCAGGAGACCCACACACGCCCTGCAGAGTGCTACCACCCAACGTCACATAATGTCTAGTCACCCAATTTTAAACTAGGTCTTACACAATTTGTGATTTTCACAATTCTGTTTTTTAATCCCACAGGGAACAATCTGTCTGTAACTAATGCTTCCTTAACTGCTTTGTGATGTCTCCATTTACCATTTACAGAAGGTATCATTATTTGGCTTTTTATTCTGTCTGTACTTCCCCATAAAACTGTGATAAAGTCACACAGATATTCTTCCATTCCGTTTAGCAACTCTTGAATTCACGACCTTGCTGGTAAATTTTAGAATCTCAAGACTGACTAGTAGGCTAAAACTTCCCCTACTGTCTCCTTTTGTACGATCAGTAGTAGACTGCCAGCCAGTGTCTCAGGTCCTGTTCAGAACTGGCCTCAAGTAAAGAGAGCTGGACAGGGAGGGAGCACAGTGGGAGACCTGAGTTCTAGCTCCACTGGGGCCCAGCTCTGTGGGATTTTAGTCAAATCATGTATTCTCTCTAGGCTTTATGATCCTAATCTGTAACATGAATACTAAGTACATCCCAACATCCCTTTCATTTTACTATAACACTGTGTAGAAGCTGTCTGAGGAGAGTATTAGCACCGTGGGCTGTGTGGGAGTGCTCTCTCTCTCTCTCTCTCTCTCTCTCTCTCTCTCTCCTACACACCCACACATTTTGCTTGATTCTCAGGATGATTTCTTTCAGACATGACCTAATTTCATTTAGGCTTAGGATCTTGTCAGTGTGGGTCTTCATAGTTGCTTTATACAATTAAAATATGGAATATGAGACCGGAGCTCAGACTTTATTATTATTAGTCATGCTCAAAAGAAAAATAAGAAACCGATCTAGAACAATGATGGGTCAGCAAGAAAAAAACCACACACACAATGAAAAGAGTACTTTAAAAAATGAAGCACCTCATGAGACTAAATATTAGGAATACTACAATCTCTGAAATGTCAGAATAGTTACATAGTGAAAACTCTTGAAAAGAAAACACTTAAATTGGAACACTCATCTATGGGAAAAAAAACAGACATGAGAATATTGGCAAAGTCCTAGAATGAACATCTGCAATCTAAGATTTAAAATTATGATAATAATTGATATTAACAAGTGTTGGATATAATTTAGGATATATATTTTTTAAAATGTGAGTTTTAGCCAGATAGATTCCAGGGGTGAAAGGCAGAATAGAAGATGAAGTTATGACCCTCAAACCTTAGTGAGAAGGATATATTAGCCCCTACCTGGTAGAATGTGCTTGACGCACAGCAGTTAAGAAAGCACAGCTGAAACCATGCCAAAAACCTGTTCATGAGGCTAGCCAGGAAGAAACAAAAGGCAAGGGGAAAAGCAACAAGCATGAGGTATGTATCATTATGTACTATCTTTCAAAAATGAATCCAAGAAGAAAAGCAGAGAGTGTATGCAGCTAAGCTGTTGTTTACATACTTTTAACCAATACAGTGTAGGAATAATGGGATACTTTTCCTATCCATGGGAGCATCTGTCCCTATTCAACAATGGTTCAAAAGATTTTCATTTTACTGTATCAAACCGAAGAAAATGAACAAAAGCGATATATATGTTAAGTCACTGTTTCGCCAAGGGGAATGAAAAACTTGCAGTTTTTTTAGACCTACCACTTCCCATCTAATGATTTCTGAAACAGACACTGCTCGCTGAAAAGGAAGGGCACGCTGCCTCTGTCTCTGCCTCCTCGTGTCAGGACCTAGTATGCCACTTTAGAAATGTGAAGTCTTGGAAAACTATTCACTTGAAAAATGAGTGACCTATAGAGAAGACAGATTAGGCTGTTTTTGAGCCATTAGCTAAAACAATAATATTTTTGCATAATGTAGCTTTTTTGCATAATGTAATCTCTTCTAAGATCATGTGTATGTACAAACAGCAGCCCCCACCCCCTTCATTATCTTCCTTAAAGAAAAAATGACTCCTTGGTTGTTCTCAACCAATCAAAACAGCTATCAGCAACAGCATTTGGTGACAGGACTCTCCTCCCCAAGGACCATGATAATTTGCTACTATATTAAAACTCTGACATGTGTGATGATGTCTCCCTTCTAGGTACCTAACTGGACTTGGACATTCCAATGGAATGACCCCTGACAGAGAAATTACATGGCAATATTGGAGGAGTGGACATAGAGGAGTGCTTATCTCACCTCCTGCCCAGACTTGGTCCCTTGTCCCATACACTGGGCAGATTTCCTTAAAAAGAGGCACACTGACTCTTAAATACTGGGGTGTGACTCAGGTGTATTAGAAAATGCTATTCCATGCCTTCCAGATGTACCCTGATTTCTTTCTTTTCCTTCAACATAACATAGAAAGAGCAATTGGGCCTGAAGTCATCAAAAGGCAAATGCTATTGTTCATTATACGCAAATATTAAGCCAACTTAATTCATGGATATTTTTGTGACCCACTTTTGAACACAGGTGAATTGTAGAGCCTGACTAATTTTTCCAGGAAGATTTCATTTCACCATTTTTCCTCCTTAGAGGGGACTATGAGTCCCTAGAGCAGCCATCTGGGGCCAAAGCCCGGTTGGAATCTAGAGATGCAGAAACAGTTAGACTGCACTTGTTACAGCAGTGCCAGGCAAAGACCCTCTATGACAGAAAATTGTTGCTGCTGGACAAATTGACTTTGCTAAGAGGCTAAATGAAACTGACTCACTCATGATCCATTAGGCAACTGGCTGGCATCCAACAGGCTAGAAAATAGCTACCCAGAATAAATTTGTGCATCTGTTGCCAGCAGCCAACTGTGCTAAATTCTCATAGTGTATGTATGTAATAGGTAGTGTTTACCCTGTCCTGAGAACACTTAAAAAACAAAACAAAAAAAACAACAACAAAAAAACTACCTGATTGAATCTGGACTATACTTAAAGTCATTATGCATATTTGAATTGGGTTTCGGAGGCTAGTTAAGTTATGGAAATAAAGTAGGAAGAACAGGAAATAGACCTCAAAGCCTTATTCATTTGCTTGCCTTAGATTAGAATAGTGTTATGTATACAGTGACGCTCAATAAAAGTATTTTGCTGCTAGCTATGAAGATGATGATGACGTGATAAAGTCAGCATCATTCGTTTTTCAGGGAAAACAGGATATACATATATAAGCTGTTTTTAACTATCAAGGTAGAAAGCAGCCCAACCATTAATATAAAAAGCTAAAACCATATGCCGCTGAAGTATCTTCTTAACAACAAATATGAATACATCTCCCTAATTAGTAGGAAAAAATACAAAATTTATAAAATGAATCACAGCAGCAATTCCCATAACTTCTTCGCTATTATTCTTATATTTAACTTTTGCATAATCTCACTACTTAAAAAGCTGTCTTTTTGCAAAGTTTTAACCAGTTAAACAAGAATACATGAACATGTTATAAAAAAATGCTCAACACGTCACAATAAATATCTTTATCTACTTACTGGTATATAAAAAATTGGTGGTTGCAATTGGAGGTCGCTTTTCAGAGAAGCCATTTTCAGATTCTGTGTTTCTTATCGGCATATTTAGTGTATTTTGGAGAAGTGAAGTCCTGGGCAACTAGGTATGTTTTGGGGGAGTCAGCAGTAAGGGACAATGACTTAGAACACGAGGCTTAGTGGAATCATGAAAAGAATCTGCATTTCACCTTTTAACTTATGTGAAAAGTAAGTTTATAGAGTGTCCTTTTTTGAGGGGGGGGACGGGATACAGAAATGTACGTTCAATAAATGGTCGACACACACAGAGAGATAGACATAACGAACAACAAAATCACTATATCCCCATGTAACTTTCAGAAGGATATCCAGCAGATAAGACAGTAAGAAGCCAGATACTCCTGCTAAGACTATAAAATAAATAAAAATCACCTTAAATTCCTAATTCTTCCATTTGTGATGACCACCCCAGCATAAGAATCAAGAGCCTTGATAAAGAGTCATTCTGCTCAAGGGTATTACTGATATACAAAAGGTAAAAAAAGAAAAAGGTAATGGTGTATATCTTCCTTGCTTCCTTTAAAGGCCCACGGAGTTTATCTTCACTAGGCGATCTAGGGGTGGTCATGTTAATCCTTTGGAGCCCTAAGTCTTCACAGACTATTACTGTTTCAGAGCTTCAATTCCTAAAGAAAATCAAACAGGGCCTAAGATGTTGGGGGAGGTGTCCTGGGGTAATATAGCACATCCTTCTGGTAAGGCAGCAGGAGGCACTTGGCAAACAGTGCTCTCTGCATCCCTGATGTCCTCCCTGCACACATGGCCAGGAGGTCCAGCCATGTTAAGCTGGTACATCCTGCAGGTCCCGTCTGGCCCGGTGAGTTGAGGAGGCATTAAAGTAGCCTCAGGGGCTGTTGCACAGGCTAAGTGCAGCATGGGGCCAATGGAATTATGGATTCCTGGGGAGTCCCATAAGTACTTCAACAAGAGGAAATAATGATTTTCTTGTTTTAAAACAAAACAATAGGATTTCATGTGAGAAAACAAGGATTCGGATGCTTTAAAAAATGTGAAAAGCACTAGGATCTCAACCAGCCTTGAGTAGCTAGCTATTGGAGCCTGACTCATTCAAATACTGTGTCCAGGATCTTGAAGTTGAGGGTGTATCACAGTTGAGCTCAGGAAGGGCATGGACATCTCGGAGCATCTTTCCTACGACTGACCTAACGTCCCGGACAGACCCCAGAACCAAATCAGCTTCCTGTTGCTTCTCCCCTCCTAGACTAGGCCACACAATAGTATAATTCAAACTAGTAAGATTAGAACAGAAGCCAAAACATTTTCAGAGGCAAGAGACAGGAAAAACTTGACTAGAGCATTATCATGACATATACATAAAATTATACAGTTCTTTAGGATTTGATACTCATGACCATGAGCTATGTTAATAGTTATAAAAAAGAGGTGAAGCAGTTAATAAAATAATGAAAAGATAAATGCAACATCACCACATCATTCTTTGATAATAGCTATCTATGTAAGCCAGAAGTGGCCCTCAACACAAAAAGATATAATTTATTTATTTATTTATTTATTTATTTATTTTTTTAAAAAGATATAATTTAGCTATTTAAAAAAATCATAACTGCAGGTACCCCTGTTCCCTTCAAAAATACAAAAGACAAACCTCGTCAGGGGAAAAACAGGCACAAGAACAAGAGCAGTTTATTCACATTTGCTGCAGTCTTAGTTCTAGAAACAATCTTTGTTCATTCTGTGCATTACTTGCAAATATTAGGAAAGAAAGGTAATTTTTATTATGTCACATGTATGGAGAAACAATGCACAGCTCGTGAACGGTTTCTTGTTTTTTCTTGTTGTTGTTATAATCCTAGTTTTATCTACAAACTGCCAAATGCCCCAAGTCCACACTAGAAAAGCAGATATTATGAGAATCTGTGAAGTAAGGTCTTATCATAAAAAATTTTTGCGAATTCTACGATTTGATCACAAAAACTCCAACTATACAAATAATAGGCTCACTTTTTCTTGGACAACTATCCAGTTGGCTGTACGGTTGCTTTTTTAGTCATATCAACCCCTTGGGTATTCAAGATAGTATCTTGCTTTTCTTGGCAGCAGCACTCCCTCTTGGAAAACATCTGGGCCACAAGGCACATGTTGTGTTTAAGATTATGGTGTGACGACCCTAGGAGGCCGACTAGAGCCCAGACAATACAAGAACAAATGTGATGCAGAATAATTCAACATTTCAAATGCCTAATAGATGAACCAGCAACAAGCTGTGGTTTCAGGAGTACAATAAAAACAGGAACAAGAGTTCACTGGGAACCAAACTGATCTAACAGAGAAGAGAATATTTACTTAATCTTTATTAACAACCTAAAGCAGCAATTGCCTTAATAACTTAATGTAGTATTTAACTTGTTGTTGAAAAGCTGTCACTACCATCACACTGGGTCTACTGGGGCTTCGAAAAAGAACTTCTGAGCGGTTTATCAGGAAGTGAAACTCCTTGCATATACAGATTTGGGATTCCATCATACTTCAACAAATACATTTTGTGTACATACTACACAAGGGCTCAGAATTGGCAGATGGGTAAATATTAAAATAAATGGTAGTGATAACAGGATTTTTATTTTAAAGAGTTTACAGTGTAATGGAAAAGTAAGGCAAATTCAAAAATGATCTTTATGAAAAGCAGCTTTCAGCAAATCCCTGTAGCTGGGAATAAAGGCAGTTTTGTTCCATGTTTTCTTTGAAAGATGGGTATAATGTTAGTTAATGGAAACTGGTTATGGGACAAAGCATTGCAAGTGGGGTGAGTGGCACAGGTGAGAAAACCCACAAGGTATTTGAGTATTATAATGAACACGGAAGGACCGCCTATCTTAGCTCTTAGTAGCTATAAATTTTCTAAGTATGTTAGTAACAATTCTGTTTTTCCTTTCATTAAAAATATCTGTAGCCTGATGCTTTGTTTTGCCATCTCATGGTTTTCTCTTCCTATATGCCATCAAAGATAATTCCTATTTTCTTCGTAAGAACTAGCCAGGATGTTAGAGAAGCCCATTTCTCCTCTTCTCCTGCTATGTCACCACCTCATATCAATCTTTGCCCACAGGGCCATGGATATGCTCCTGCAAATGCACACCCACACATCGCTCCAAGAATAACAGAAGGAAGTGATAGAGATAGCGAAATATATGTTTTTGGGTGGTAGTGTTTGCTGTGTGCCAGATACTGCCAAAGTGCTTTACATATAGTAACTCAGCTGAACTTCATGATTTTATGATTTAAGTGCTTTTTTATCCCTATTTTATGGATGAGCAAACTGAGGCTCCAAAACATTAAGTAAATTATCTAGGGCTGCACAGCCAGTAGGATGTGGAGGCAAGAATCAAACCGAGGCAATTTGCTTCCAGTCCACACTCTTAAACAATTCATTATACTGTCTCTGACCAAGCTGAGTCGGGCACAGTGGTGACATATAGCATATAAAAATACCATTTCTAAAAGCAATGATACCAGCTCTCCCCCCGCCACAAAGTACTTATAACATATTCTTTTGAAAATCAAGTCTTTCACTGACACATTTTGATAATAAAAGTGCAGCACGATTAGCACTGTTGTAAAAAGGGCTTATTTGTACTCTTCAGTACCCCTGAGCTGTAGGCTGGCTATAGCTAGGAACATCTTAAATTGAGCAATTTGCTTTGTCTTTTACAAAAAAACTTGGTGGTTTGGCCCTAGTGATGTTCTCATGACTGTCATGTAAGAAGCAATGCCATTTCCACGCGGTTTCTGATCGCCTCCCAGGCACTCAGAGCCAGGTCACTGCCTGAGAGGATTACAGTCTCAGCTAATGGTTTTGAGCTTCTTGGTTTCCACTGGTAATGGATCATCTGTCTAGTTTGACAACCTCCTTAATAGCTCTTCCTCCTGACACTGTCTTCAGGCTCATGCTCAGCTTTGCTAATCCCGTCTATGGTTTCTGGGTTTTCCTTTGTTTCTCTTCCCTTTTAAATTCAAGTGACTTTAGATGATAGTGCTCTCTTACATCTGTCAATGACCATATCCCTTTAGCCCCCATCCGTCCATCCATCCATCCATCTGAATCTATCTGTCTGCTTTCCTCCAAAAAGAGCTTGTCTAAAATTCTCACAGATACTGGAACAATCTTGTTTCACCTTTTACTTAAATGTTGGTAATGCTAATATATTTTAGATTTTATCAATTCTTTGTAGTTTCTCTTTTCTCCTCTTCTCTGCGAATGATCCATATTGTCCTTTCTATTTCATTACTATGGAGTGGTACGGTGAAGATGGTTGGATGTGGCTGATAGATCATTATAGAGATCAGCATTTTTTATTTTTTTATTTTTTACAAGACACATCAATAACCCCAAAGACTCCTGAATCTGGCGCTCATTCAGAATCAAGATTATAAAGAATTTAGCAGCTGGCCCCTCACAGCCTCTTGTGCCCAGATTCAGATACCGGGTTAATATAAATCAGTTCTTTACTTCAGTGGTAACTGGCTATAGTTCCTATCCTCTGTGGTATCGCTGCATCATTAATACCAAATGATTTGTCTTACGTACTGCCCTGACCCTACCCATAAACTGAGCACATTTTCCTCCGCCTCCTATGAGCCATTACTGGATGCTCTCAAGCACAGAGCTGGTCTGCCTTCACAGTCTCTGGGGCTCTCTCACTTAGACTTTCCTCAGTGCATTACTGTGGAGCTGGCCATTCATCTCTTAGGACAGCTGTGTCACTTGCCTTATAGAATTAAAGAATCTTCCTTGAGAGCAGGTTTCCAGGTTTATGTTTCCTTCCCTTAGTTCTTTATATCTCTTAAGTCGCAGTCAAGTGTGCCACAAATTATCCTGTATCTGAGTAAGGAATTTTGATGTTTTCAGAGTTACTTTAAACCTGGAGGCTGACACACGGACCAATACTTTTCTCTCCTCATCACTCTGTGCTCCACCTCTCGGACTTGGCTCATTCTAGGGTGAGTCCAAAACTCTCATTTAGCTGTCATTTTGGAAAATATATTATTGTTTCTGGCTTTCCTCAAGTTTTCTTTTATGTATCATCCCTAATGGGATATAGAAAGACTTTATTTCCTTTTCTTTTTCCTTGCCTCTTTGTTTGGTTCTCAGTTCAGATTCATTTCTTTTTTTTCAACATTCCAATGTGAGTTAAGTATGTAGTTTGAAATCCTATTTTTTTTTCTTTTTTCCATATGTTTTGGTTCCTTAAGAAAAAAAATAGAGTCACATTGGTAACTTGAATCTGCCACAGTCAAGGAGATAGCACTAACCAGAAGTATAAAACTAAGTTGGTTTAATAACCTAGACTGGATCCTGGAAAGAAATGTTTAAGATAGCAATTATAATGATAAAAACACACTGTGTCTTTATGTAAAACATTTTACAATAAATCTGTTTTAGAGATAGAACATCAGTTATAGATTAAGCAACCTAGTTCTAAAATTTGAAAAAAAAACAACAACAACGCTTATAAATTAGGCCTCAGACAGAGTCAAATTCTTACGTAGAGTGACTCATTTTCTTTGAGTTCTCAATATAGGTGATTTAATTTCTGCAGGCTCATTCCCTCCTAAGAACTGCACTTCCTCAGACCCCATTTCCCTAACATCCCTCTTGGAAGAGACCTTCTTCACATACCAGCTCTGAAGTTGGCTCATAGATCGAGCCCATTTTCCTAGACTCTAATGAGTCATTAGCTGGATGCTATGATGTAAGAAGATTTTTAATGTTCTTTAGATACTTTTTTTCTTATTAAAGTTGAACAGTAACTTAGAGATGCTGGAGATGAGTTGTTGGCAAACTATATACCTACAGTCCACTAGTGACATGTTTAATTATTTTCATAAGCAATTCTCCATGGAGGATGAGGAAGTGGAAATCCTGGAAGTCTAAGGGCAAAACCCAGAATCTGCAAGTAATGGAGGCGGCGGTTTGGAGGGAAGGGAGTTGGCTGTGTCTGAAACACCCCACAACCCAAGATTCTGACAAGTCTTTATGGGAGAAGGACACATCCCTCCCTTTCTTTCTAGTTCAGAGTCACTGATTTAGAAGTCCCTACAAAAGAATAAACTAAGGCACAATGAGACCATGATTCCCAAAATGAGATTACAGCAGTTATAGCGGCAGAGCTGAGAACTGAACTCAGGCTTATTGACCCCTAGTCAAGTAATTTTTCCTGTAAGCCCTGTTGTTACTTTATCCAGATGTAAGAAGATTTAGTACCAAAAAAATTAAGGATGGGATACTCCTCAAAATCTATTTAACTGCTGTTTCATAGCCACATTCCTTGTGGTGATGGAAATGTTCTGCATCTCGATGGAATCAAGGTCAGTACCTGATTGTGATATTACACTGTAGTTCTGTAGAATGTTACCATTGGGGCACACAGTAAAGGGTTCCTGGGAATCTCTGTATTATTTCTTACAACTGAAAGTAGATCTATAAGTATCTCAAATTCAAAAAACTAACTTTAGTAAAAACATGTATTTAATTATCAGCTGGATTATGTATATGTATATATATATATACATAAAATATATGTGTATTAAAATATACATATGTACATATATGTAAAATATATGTACATAAAATATATATGTGTGTATATATATTTTTTTTCCCGTGAAAAGGTCAGTAGAGTCAAAACTGTCCAAAATTTATACCACCTATGTAATTATCTCTCATAATGAATTTACCAGGTATCTCATAATAAAATGTTCAAATGGATAAGAACTGTCAAAAGAAAAAAATCAATAGGAAGCACTGACTAAAGTTATTCAAATCTGAGAACTAGTCAGGAAGGTTCTCCCCATGCATATTTGAAGAAATTGTTATTCTCAAAAAATGGGGTTTACACCTCTCTTTGTATTTTTAATAGAAGAAAAAAATATGAAGAAAGCAGAAAAATATACACCGAAGATGAGGACACCTCTGTTCCATTAAAATGTAAGCCATTTATCAATACAAATAACTTACCAGTACAAGTGAAAAAGTAAACCTGTGCTAAAATCACTTTCTTTCCTATCACTCTATTTAGAAGCAGAATACCTCTTGAGACAGCAAATAGAAAATCATCTTACTTTGATGAGACAGATTAAAAGCAAAAATTGTAGAATTAAACATTCTCTTAAGTAAAATAATTCTTTAAATGTGAGTGATATTTAAGGCACTCATAGGCATGACAAAAATTTTTAAAAAAGTTATATGCCTTCTAGTTTGTTCCTTTGGTCCCTCTGACCTAGAGATCTTAGAATTCATTTTTATTCACAAAACAAATTAGAAGTGCCCAAGGCTTTGTAACAGGGATTTAGACCAGTTCCCTGGCTACAGTACATGATGAGTCTGCAGAAGACACTACTAATCTGTAAATGCAAATATAAAAACATAGCATTTCATCAGCATAACGGTACAAAGGTAACAGAAGAGACTGGCTTCAGAATAAGTCTTTCCTTCTAACCCTACCAAGTGGGGGAGGGTTGGAAGACTTCCCTGTGTAGGAAGGAGGGGAAACATCAAGATAAATTAGAATGAGGTAACCCTTCTCCCCTGAGCATTGTATGGCTCCAATAAAACACCGGGATAGCAGAAGGTCCAGTCTGAATATCTATTGTGAATGAACAAATGGGATCCTATTTTTGTCTTCATGAAAGCAGCTTTGCCTAAAGTGCATTCAGCTTGTTTTGTGGCTCCTCACTTTCCACCTCTTTTGTTCCAGAGACTGTGAAGTTGAGGCCAATTTGCATTTACAGTCAACATCCAAAGACTGACACTGAACCTTTCTGCAAATGCTTTTCTTAAATTGTGCTGTTCTGCAGTGCTGAGCTTCCCTGACAGTACTGTGCCTGTGTTTCCTTGTTTTATGGCAACTCACATCAACACAAGCCCTGAATACTGTCAACTGACATAACACACTAAAACAAAGAGTAAATAAACATAGAAATAGACTCTGTTGGCTTCTGGTCATAAATGCAGAAATGGTGAGGTTTTCTCTCAAGTTTGTCTGCACTGAGCAAAAATATGTTTCTTAACAAAGTGGATCCAAAAATTTAAAGCTGATTTTTAAAAAAAATGTCAGCATTCTTGATGTATAAACAATAGCTAAAGACTTTAACCAATAGATGTAAATTAAAGTTGCCCACTCAAACTGGTTGTAATAATATTTGTTATAATAAAGATAAAAGGTTAAGTATAAATTATACTGAAAGTATAGTTGACATTGTGATCAAGCTGGTTTTTTTTGGTTCCAAAGTTTATGAATTCCCATAGATATTTGTCAAAATACATGCTTTATAAATCAGTTTAGATAAGGTACATAATTTTACTCTAAACTAAGTTATGACAAAGGAGATTTGCTTAAAAGAGAGCAAGAAGTTTTCCTACATAAATTTTATACAAATTACAGATTTACAACATTTTCATTTCCTTAAGCCTTACGATAACTATTTACTATTCTCATATTTTATACATGGAGAAAAAAACAGTATACGCTTGGGAAATCGCACCTGCTACCTTCCACATGGTTAGAAATATCCCATGTGCAAAACAGCCTTCCATAAAGCTTTGTAGCATATGAGATTTGATTTCTAGAAGGGAATCAATCTATTCTGAAAAGTAAAAGGAGGCATCAGAAGCAGGTAGTATACAACTGATGATACGTTTCAAGATTATTTCACTCATGGCTAAGTTTTAATAAACCTAATACATCTTTTAAGCATAATAAGATCTCCTTTTAGTCAGGTCATCTTCAAAACCATAAAGTATAATTTATACAAAACTATACATTAAAAAACAAAATTTTAAAATAGTGACTACAACTTTTACTTTGTCCAGACTTAAGGAAAAACATCTTGTTCTGATGGGAACTAATAATCCAATTACTATAATTTTTTAATACAATCAAGGAATCATAGGTATTGCTCCCAGTATATTACCAGAAATATGGAAGCAAAAAGAAGTTTACCAACCTTCTATTTTGGAATTCTCCTTTTGGTTTACCCATTAGCGTTTAGTCTGATATTTCAATAAGAGCCCTATTTCCAAAAGTAAGCAGATGTTCAGAGAAAAAAAACAAACACCACTGGCAAAGCTTCTGGGAAACACTACTTAGGTAGTAAAACAGTGGCATGTTGCATTCAGAAGCATGTTGAAGAGAGGGTGAGCTGGTTGTCATGTTACACTTCTCTCTGTAGCAGTTAATGCTCTTCGGGGTGGAAAGGACTGAAAAGACTATGGGAATAAGTTACTTTTTGAACTGCCTCAAACACTTCTAATATAATGGGTTTAAATGCTTCTCCCTAGTCACAGTTTTCTTATTACTTTCATCTGAGAAGAGTGTGGCAACGCATGTAAACACATGAAAAGTTATCACAATCACTTTAAATAGCTGGAAAGAATAGCAATCAGTTATGTCAACAACAATAAAACAATTATTATTTTAAAAAGTAAGCAGGTTATTTTAATTCAGGACTTCTCTTACTTGTATATGCTAAAGTGCTCTGTGAATCTCCAGGAATGAAAAACAATTGCTAAACTTTGGCCATGAAACAATCCCCCTTAATTTTTTTTTCTGTAGTATTCCTATTAACATGTGTTCCACTGAATTCATTTTTTTGATAGCCCTAGATCACAAAATTACTACCTAACTAATGAGAATATTCTGCATTTGGTTGTAATTTTTAATTTATTCCTCCACTTAGTGTTCCAGATTAAATATTTGCTGCTTGCCTACTTCTGGCTTCAAGGTTTGCTAGAAAACATGAGAACTGGCATGAAAACAACATTCAACTTGGGAGACAGAGCAGCTGAGTCCAATGTCAGTTCTGCCACTAACAAGCTCTGGGGCTCTCAGGAGGTCTTTTAACTACTATAGACAGCAGTTTTCTCATCTAATATAAGGAAGTTCAACTAAAAATCTCTGTGGCTCTTCCCATGTGACTCTTGTAATAGCAAAGAGTGTATGGATGTTCCCAAGGAGGGATGTATTTATCCAGTCAATGCCTGGCAGTTAATTAGTCAGTGGGTATAGACTGACAATCATATGTAAGGAAAAACAACCACTCAGAGTGTGGCGCTTCTCATCAGCTACACAGTAAGAGAATAACTAGCTGAAAATAAAACGAAAAGGAAGAAAAGTCAATTTGTTACAAAAGTGCCTGCCTCTCATTCATTTGATTCACTGGGGTGAGGAGGTGAGGATACCTGTGTGTAATTCTAGATATACATTATACATGCAAAGGTTATGATGAATTCAAAGGATTTCATGTTCAACAAATTAATGGATGTGATCCATTAAAATGAGTAAACCAAAAAGGGTTACCCTTAGACTTAAAAAAAAAAATGCGGACACAAGTAAAACAATGGTCCAGATTCTAATACGCGAGAAACATATCTGCTATGTGAGTGGGCTTAAATTAGGTATTGATGCTATTACTGAAAATACTAGCAGCCTATCTGCTGTTAATCTCCAGACATGGTAATTAGGGAATGACCTGTCCAAGCATGGGGGAAACACATCTTTTTGTTATGTTGGCATGATAGGTTAGTCTGATTTTCCCTATTATAAAAACACATTTTTGAATTGGTAAAAAATGGTAGCATACTCATAAACCTGATCATTTGCCTACAACTGTTCCAGGAGAGCCATCGGACCATACCTCTTTCCACCCTGAATTTCTCTCTACCATGTCAACACTATAGTTCCAACAATTTAAAGCTGGTAAACGGAAGAGAGAAGAACTCAAGTTAACACGGGCACGTTACGAAATGCTTGTAGTCACTGACTGGGACTTAATGAATTCAGTTGACATGAATGTCTTGCATCCTATCTTAGTTCTTTATCTAGGATGATTGGAAAGAAACCATAGATGCTTGGAAATAAATTATTTAAAAGATAGAAAATAAGTTCTTGTGGATGTCAATGCACTGCATTTTTTTCCCATGAAAAGAGAAAGTGGAGAATAACTATTTGCAAGCATATGAAAAGTTATTAGAAAATAAAAAGAAGAGTAAACTGTCTGAATGGGAGAGAATTGAAATACCACTTCTTCTACATGGAAGAATAAAGTACACTATTCGAGTTTTAGGTTGAACATTTCCCTCTAGGGAAAATATATTTATATTCTCTAAGGATATAATTCTTCTACAGCCTGTCCAGTTAATCTTAATAGGCTAAATACTCTAATCCCTCTGCTAAACATATCATCACAGTGTCACCAATACTTATCCAATTAAGTTCAGATTCTTCAATCTAGCATTTCAAGTCCTTTACAGTAAGGCCCTAACTATGATTCCTATCTTATCTTCTTCTCTATCCCACACGTGTTCTTGGCTTGAAATTACCTACATTCCTGCTATGTGAAAAACTGACTGCCTGCTTATAAACCTTGGAATGCTTTTTTCTACGCCATCAATTTTTGCTTTTCAAAATGCTACCATTCACTTAAGGTCTCCCTCGATTTGTCTAGCCAGATAGGATACTGTGTGTGTAGCATTCATTTGCTCTCTTTTTCTCTTCCCACATTGAACTATGAAGTTCTGAACTACTGAACGACACTGAACTACAAAGAACAGCAAATTTCTTTGCATTGTCTTTCTTAAGTCACATGAAGTTTATAAGTCTCTCTCAAGGTGCGAAGTCTAAATTTTATTATATTTCTCTGGATTTTTCTGTAACAGTCTGATGTTGTGGTCAAGCATTTGGCCTCTGGAAGCAGATTTGCTGCTTACTAGCTTGGGTAAAACTATTTCCTCATTTAAAAGAGTAATAGGTTAGAAATAGAATACAATTCCTATGGTAGTTATGAGAATTCAATTAGATGACAAATGTGAAGCCCTTAAAATTGGCTTGATCCATAAATAAATAAGCATTCAAGATCTATAAAATTAAACTGAAAAACTATCTCAAAATACTTTAAATACCAAAAACTCACTTGTTATTCATGGTGTAGGTTCAGATAATCCTTGACTCTCCTACATTTGACTATTTTATGCTGACTGTGCATTTTTGTATTTACCTGTAAATTTAAAAAGACTGGACTTATGCAGGCTAACAGTATATTCAATTTTTAAGAGAAAAATGCATAAACATTATGGAAGTATACAACATAGCTTTAAACAGTGAGATGCAATTACAGCTTTCTTAGGGGTATAAATCTATTGTTTGACTTTTGTAAGTTCAACTTATAGGCCCATTTTTATATGAAAATAGAGCACTGCCTATTTATATTTACTAGCCTAATAGTAGTAGAGGCTCAACAGGATGCTATCTTGGGTTTCTTCCAGACTTATATAATCGGACTGAGTAAAACAGTTTACACTCATCAGTAGCTCTCAAGTTCTTGTCTTTTTGATGACCATGTGAGGATAGATGGATATAAAACAGGTGAATTTTTACTAATATGTAAATAAGTAAGGCATTTATATTTAAGTGAAAGTGCTAAATATTAGATATTTAAGTTAAAGTACTGAAAAATCTAAGTATTTATCAATGTTGCTTAATGTGGACGAATGCGCTTCTTAGAATAAAAATAGCATAATTTCCTAAGATTCCAAATCACCTTATTACGTACAAAAAGTTGTTACACTAATTTTGATGACTTTTTAAAGGCAAAAACTTTCCAGTGATTTTGCCACTGACAACACATTTTATCTATAATCAATTTTTTTTTCAAAATGTAAAATATAACAAAAGAGAATATTAAAAAATTTAATTTTATCTGATCATGGATTTTCATTAATACACTCCTGGAAAACAGGGACTTGCGCATAGTAGGTCCTGAGCATATAGGCACTCAAAGAATGTATTTACTCTGTGTACACGTTTCTGTGTTTTATCTCATTTTGCACTGAGGATTTGAAATATTAAACATTTAATTCCTGGCAAATATTTTGTGATGTCTTTAAAGTCCGTATCACATCTGCATAATGAACCTTAATAAATGTGTCACTGTTTGTTTTCATGTCCTATAAACTGAAGTCATATGCATGTTTACTTGCAGATGGCTAGTTTCCTATAAATATCCTGAATTTGCCTGAATTGTAGCATTTCTATGGTGACAATATACCAAGAGCTAATTATTAATGAAACTGTGTGCAAATGTTTTCCAAACAGCTGGGAGATTTTGTTTTTGTTGCTGTTCTCTTGTTTTGCTTAATTATTGGTGCATCACTTTGTACAAGAAAAGGTGCTAGTATAAATACATTCTTCACATACCCTGTTTCCCCGAAAATAAGACCTAGATGGACAATCAGCTCTAATGCGTCTTTTGGAGCAAAAATTAATATAAGACCCAGTCTTATTTTATTATAAGACCTGGTCTTATAATATAATATAATATAATATAATATAATATAACATAACATAATATAATATAATATAATATAATATAATATACTGGGGTCTTAGATTAATTTTTGCTCCAAAAGACACATTAGAGCTG
The DNA here is from genome assembly GCF_964194185.1 of Rhinolophus hipposideros. NCBI lineage: Eukaryota > Metazoa > Chordata > Mammalia > Chiroptera > Rhinolophidae > Rhinolophus > Rhinolophus hipposideros. The sequence continues at coordinate 41,760,604 of NC_138050.1, read as the reverse complement.
ATTGTCTGGCAAGGTCTTATTTTGGGGGAAATGGAATATTTTATAATATTGACAGACTTCATTATCTTTGGTTCCCTGTTAATGACTAAAAAGAGTGAAGCAATACATAGAAAAAGGTTCAGAAGAAGAAAGAGGACACAGAAAAATAGGGTTAAAAAAGAATTTCTTAGGGTAGAGCCAGCCACTTCACTTGTCTAAAAAAAGAGAATTTGTAGTCAACCAACCATCAGACAAATTAACAATAATCTTTTACTAAGGATATGGTAATTACGTTAGACACTGTACCCAATTCAACTCATTACTTTAATTCATAGTTAAATATAATCAAAGGTAAATATGAAGATTAACAAAAATGTAAAATGTCACAGATTAATTTACAAAATGACATCCTCAACATCTAAGATAATACGACATTTTATTATTTTGAAAGCAATCAAATTTTCTTTAACTCTAAGAGACTAGAAGAAGCAAGGTAATAACTTTCAGGAGTTAGGATACTTAGCTCACAGGAGAAAGCATACTTATAAGTTCACGTAGCAAAAATGCCCTTCATTCTGACAAAATGTTTTCATTCAAGAACATTCGAACTTATTATTTTTCAGTTAAGGAAGTGAATAAGTGAGACCAGAGAAATAGATTGGGCCTGCAATTCAGTCATTACTCACTATATTTGGAATTAAAACCAGTTTAAATGACGAGTGAACTTAAAATCAAATAAACAAATATCAAATCATTTTGGCAACAAGTGCCCAAATAGTCAAATTAATCCTAAATAGTAGTGAGGTATCTTATATATTATACTATAGTGGTAGGAAGGAAAGAAGAATCCATTCAATTTGTCAGTGTATTAGAGTAAAATTTAAAATGATAGAGTTTTTTTGATAGAGCCAGATTCTTTTAATTCTTTTACGAAAGACAACTAAAGTTATCATAGTAAGATGATTACTGGGCCATAAAAGGAGGGTATGAACCTATTTAGAACTTTGAAAAGTTACAGTTCATTTGTAACATTAGAACTACTAGAAAATAGACATGTACTACATATTGTTAAGAATTTACTAAACTATTAGTCAATGCATTTAAACTGCTGGCAATTGTATGTAGCTCTAGAATTCTAACAACTATGATGGCTACAAGATTTTTCAACTTTTTTGTACAAGAATAAACAGAAAAATATAAATGAGTCATCATTTCTCTAGAACTGATAGCTTATTATCTAACAGTATAAATATTTACTTCTTCCTTTTCTATGTCATTTAAAAAATATTTTTCAATTTTCATTCTACTCAAGCAATTGTCTGGATTTAATAGCCAAGTTTTACCCAGTTCAATTTGCCAATTAATGGAACCTTTTTAATTTTGAACAATCAAAATTATAGAAAAATATCTTGCAATACACAGATTTAAAAGATACCATATTCAGCATGGGTTAACTTTGTACAAGTCTGTTTGCTGCACATGTGATAATCTCTTTCAAATAAAGTAATGAAAATAGTTATCTACTTCATGTCTCCACTGGTGAAGTGATATTAATTTCACCAAAGCCCAGAAGTTTAATTTAATCCCCTTTATTTTTATGTTAATTGCTTTGAAGAAGGTTAAGCAATTGATTGAGACAGGAGCCTATTTCAAACGCTTTGTATATAATGAGAGTATTTCTGAGCACTCATTAAAGCTGACCACCATATAATGCTACAGATGAGCACTCTGAGGAACCTTTAATTGGAATCAGAGTGAGAAAGTGCACAGGAGTCATTTCAAATAAGACCAATAGAAAAAAAAGGCTAATATAGGCTATAGGCCCAATAGCCAAAATACCCGGTACTGAGTATTTTTAGACCACAGATGACATTTACATTATCATTTGTCTCTGCTTTTCAAACCTGTGGGGCATCCCTTGTGATGGTCTGCCCTCTGCCCTTTTAAGTAGTCCTTTTCAATAGGTAACTTAGAATAGTAGCTGAAAAACACTCCGATGAGATTTCCAAGATGGATTGTTGTAAAATGTGAATTTATGCTCCACTTGACTTGAAAAGAATTTAAACATGATAAAATGGAATTTTTTGAGTATCATCTCAATAAACAATATGCGTGCTTTACCACTATAGGAAATGAGTTAGCATTTATCTATATTTCTCTATAATACAATGTGACTGATATAGAAAAGATCAAGAGTTTAGATTTGTGTAAATAGAATCTAAATTGAAAGATGAGGTGACAGAGCAGAAGAGATCAAACTCTTTCTAGTGACAGGTGTACTCAATATAGAAAAATATTTTATCATTAGAGGAAGAAAGCTTTGGTCGGTATTAGAAATGTACTTTCAACTCCATAAGTTGAAATGTACTTTCAACTCCATAAGAGTAACCATGGGTGGTGTGGTGAATTGGGTGGGAGAAACTGATAAATTCTGCTTTCAGTTATATGGTCTCAATGGCCCGCAAGCAAGTGGAAACTGCTTGAGGAAGTACTTTTAAAGGATCTGGGAGAAATTCTAGAGAACACAAATGACTGAATAAAATTCTAGTCTTTATTAAGACCCTGAAGGAATCATAACTTATTTTAAGAGTCATCTGTAATATTCATGCTATAGAGAGATGGCTAGATTGTACCTATTCCTTAGAATATAGTTTTATTATACAACAAAAAGAGAAGCTAGACAATATTTGGGAAGGAGTCAGATAAAGTATTCACTAATAAGTTTCAAAATTATTCCCCTGTAAGAAGACAGTATGATGATCACTGAACTACAAACTTAAGGATTGTCACATATTTATGATTTGGTCTCCCTCCATACTGTTCAGGTTAACACAAAAGCCATTCATTAAAAAATTATTTCCAGAGAACCTAGCACTGGCAAAGTACTGTGGATGACGAGAATCTGAGTAAGATCAAGTCCCTATATTTTACAGAACTTACAGTAGGGTTTAAGAAAACAATATTAGTTAAGTTACTATCATTAATATTTATTAACTTGACCATCCCCACTTGGATAGACTGACATCAACAAAGGACTACATTCCACATCTATATTGTGCTTCTCTTCAGTTGTAAGTAGAAGATATTTGGGGTAAAAATGTTGGACCAAAATTAAATGTTCATTGCTGTTGTTCTTCCTGGCAATACCACATTACTGTAACTGGGACTTGTACTGACAACTGAAACTAGGCATTCTTCAGGCACACGTGAAAAGCTGAGAACAGCATAACTCAATATATACATATGTGATAAAAGCATAGGTAATATTGTGTCAGCCATTGTTAAAGTTTACAAAATCCTATCCACATGCATCATCTCATTTCACTCTTATGAAAGAAGTATATCCATTTTATAGGTGGTAAAAAAATGATAAAATTGAAATAGATTGGCAAGTTCATATAGCCAGTAAATGGGAGAGCTGAAACTAAAATCTAGATTTGTCAACTTCTTTCTTCATATTGAGAAACTTAGAGCATTCTTGCGAGAAATACAACTCAAGTAGCAGTAAGTCTACCACTGCCTGGGGCAGGTGGAAAGCAACTGTTGCACAACCCCACCTAGCAAAGTGAACAAAGCCTCCCAGGGTGACACATGCCATGTTGTGTCTATGTTGTGGTTCATGATGACTAACTTAGAAACAGCTCCCAGATATCTTTCGTTGGCACTTTCCGATAGAAAAAGCAGGAGTCACCAACTGTTGGATCACCAGATAATACCAGTTAGGTAGTCATTAAAATACCAGAACGAGACAGATGGTCTTGGCAATATTGCAACATTTACCTTCAGAGCATCACTCATCTATTATGATTATTATAATGATAATTGATATGATGATTAATTGTATTAATTATTATCATTCTCATGCTCTCAGATATATTACCCAAGCAAGTTAGTGAAAGGAGTTGACAGTATGCAAATATTGCCGATTGTTTTGATTCATGGTCAGTTGAATAGAGAATGACTAGACATTTCTTCTTAATAAGTTCAATGAAGCCATATTAACATGACAAAGTAACTCTTAATGTGTTTTACAAACAAAAGAGTACTTGTTTAATTTTAATCAAATAATAAGCTACCATACATTACTATCACATATTTGCCTTCATTATAAGCTTCATTATAATTGCCTTTTTGTAATATTTCTCTTTCACACACCCACACAAGCAGGCAGTCTCTTCTCTCTATTCTCTCCTTTCAAATACTTAATAGTTTTGGAATACAGCTGTTGCTCAATAAAATATTGAATAAATGTGTTCTAGCAGAAAATTCAGGCCGCCCAAATCTGAAGTATTTTATTGTAGATATTTCTAAATACAATCAAGTACCGCATTCTGTACAACCATAGATGTTATCTGTACACAGGTAAACTACCCTCATTCAAATTGCTATTTCCTAGGGGAAAAAAAAGTCTATGAAAGAGCAGATTGACAAAGGCTTGAACAAAGTCTGAGAGCATCCACAAAAGTTATTCTCTTAATGTATAAGGAGTCTTAACATTCACTTAAAAAAAAAAGTCTTGCGCAAATAACTAGATATATACTAAGGAGTAAGTGTTCTTTGTTACAAAATAAGAAACACTATGAATTCAAAATTCTCAAGAAAAAAGACTGCTTGGTTTGAGTGGGTGAGAGAGGAATACTACAACATGAGTAAATTTTCCACAAGAACATATGTGAATGCGGTCTTGCTCTTTTTAGGGCAGGTAATAGGGATAACACCACGGCATTGTACAGTGTCCAATTCAGCACTACGAAAGCTATTCTCTCATCATTGCATGTTTTGTAAATTAGTGCAAAGCATGAAATGTACCCCAAGGTGACAATGACACTCTTACATTTTTGCAGTGATGTTTCATATAATACAAAATCCAACTGCTCTGTAATTTTGGCCCACAGATATGACTGAAAAGTACCTTCATGACAAGTACAGCACTAGATTGGAAAGCAGACCTGGGCTCAATCAAAATATGTCAATCTCTTAGTGGCATCAAGGGCAAGAAACTCAACATCTTTGAGTCTTAGTTTTATCACATTAAAAATGCTGGGGGTGATGGGCAGAGAACGTTTATACAAATGATACTATTTATAATTTTTATATTAAAATTATCACTACTTTTTAAATTATATTTTTATGGATGAAAAAGGGCATGTATCCATATTGTGTTTAGGTATTTTGCCTTCCTGGGCCTTTTGAACATTTAATATTTTGCTTTTGTATCAATTGCTCTAAAAGGAGCATCAGAGAACATATTCAAGTAGATTCCTATGGTCTGAATGAAATTGTTCCAAACTTTTGCAGTTGTTTTTTGCCAAGTCTTAATACAACACCTTTACAATCACTGCTGTCACTCTTTTGTCTATAAATGTCCTTAAAAAGTTCTCTAAAAATGGGCAGGAATTGAAAGTCTACGCTCATTGTGAGGAGAACTTTGGTGAAAACTTTTATGAGTTTTCTTGCATGACTGATAAGCTTCAATTATGCTTTCTTCGACTTATTAAACATTACTTTTTACTTTCTGCATATGTCTTGGACTTTGAATGATTACAGGCTTGTTTCATAAAATAAAATTTGATAGCTTTGGTAATCTTTTACATGTCAAAACAGTAATTCCTCGGTTAAAAAGTAAAACTGAACTGCATTGATAAGACAAATACACATATAAAATTATATTTAGTTCTGCAAAGATACTTGTACAGGGTTAGAAACAGAGGAAAATGATAGATGCTCACATAGAAATACCTTTTGTTACAACTAATACAACTTTGTGTTAGTATAAAGTTGAAGTCAGACATGAGTGAAATATATTAAAAGGAGTAAAGATTGCTTTATTCAGTTTTCATCATGACAGTGAATTTCAGCCTCACAGAGGGCACATAACAGTATTTTTTCCATCCACATAAAGAACTTCATAAGAAAAGATTCATCTGTACCCTTATGGAAATGGACAAAGAGCATCCAGCTCAAGTGTCATTCTGGTGCAGAGTCAAATAATTTTGAAACAGGAAACTTCCAGTTCACTGCATGATTCATGGGTCAATTCGAAATGATGTGGAGGAATGCACAGAATTTTCATAGTGCAAAGAGAGTCACAAATTCACTGCAGCAGTGAATCGAGAGTAGATTTTTTTTTTTCTGTAGGTATCTGATTCACTGTCTCTACATAGGAATGAACCACGTGGGAGACAATGCAGGACAGAACAGTATTTTTTTAAAATCCATTGTCAGAGAGCCGTGATTTAAGATTACAACTTGCTACTTACTTATGTAATCTGTCAAAAGGAAATACTGAAAGTGCAACAGTAGAAGACAGTGATTGGTGAGGCGTAACCATTTTTAATTACTTGCTACGTGCTATCATTCATTACGCAAATATCGTTTAATCTTTTCAACTATAGATACACTAGAATGCTTTAAATTCTACTATAACTTTACTTAGAGATGTCTTACCTGATAAAATGATACATAAACTCTATCATTTACCCCTTGTTACAATAGTGCCCCATCTATAATTATAAGACTAAGTTTAATGGAAAACTTTATGAAGCTTTGAAGGAGATTTCACTTTACAGACTGTGGTACATGATCAAATCATCCAGACCAGAAAGGCAGTACCTGCTTAGTTGCTGAGATCATCTGGCTGCTTTAAAATAATTTGCTTTGTGGTCAGTCTGACACTAAACCATTTAAAAATAGGTTTTGGGTTTGTTGTTTAATTATATGGGTAAATACTATGGTCATACTGGATGCTTATTCTTAAACATGATTCAATTTGAGCTTTTAAGTTTAGTGAAAATAATTTTTCACATTCTTGTTTTATAAAATAAATAATTACTTTATCAGGTGCAGGGAGTTAAAAAGGAAAAAAAAAAGTTCTGTCTATCTACAACCTACGAAGAAGGGGAGAGATGGGTACCAGGATACTTGGGTACTTTGCTAGCTCTGTTCACTAGCTTCTCTGGGCTAACAAGCGCAGAGAGCATAATAATCATCATCGTAATAATAGCTGTTATTGTTATGGTCATTATTTTCATGAGTTTAACAGAAAAGTGGTGCCTTGAAGGTCAATATTTCAAGATGCTTTTTGATCTCAAAGTGAAAGATACTATGTAAGTGAAAGAAATACTTTCGTAATTTAAAAAATAATGCATTATGTCATCCACTGTATACCTATGACCTATGTGAATTAATATTTTGGCTACATAAATATCCATTTGAAAATATACTGCACATACTGAAAATTTATTTAACCAATAAATATGGACATTTGGATTTATTTACAGGGTGTTGCTTTATAAACAGTCACATAAATGTAGATTAATTTGTTTAACCTAGAACTTGGGAGTTCTAGGATATCCAGTATTTTTCATGTGGGATATTCTTACAATGAAGGAATATACAGAAGCTAGCAGACCAATGAGATCAATGTGAAGAAAAAGATGTTAGAAGTAGTTAATAAAAATGCTTGACAATAAAAAAAGTAGATGAAAATCAGGTATTGGAATAGGCGTCAGAAAGAATGGTCTGGTTTCAAGGCAAGCAGAGGAGGAGTTAATTTAGAAAAAAAAAATAATAACTAGACACCTCTATCAGGTATACTTTGGTACCAAAAGGAGTTTGGAAAAGTAATGTGGGAACCAGTATCTTTTCAGTGCAAGTGTATATGATGACTTTCTAAGCACATAAATATGTTTATGTCACATGTGTCTTTAATTGAATTTACTAACCAAATTGTTATTTAAGTAAAAGCTCTTTGAACTTATTTATAGAAAGATTTCAGAGAGTCCATCTTAAAACACTCATTCTTCAGGAATACATGAAATTTTGACACTACTAGTTTCTGCTTTTAGGATTTTCTTTATATTTAATCAAAACAAGAAAAAGATTAAGAAGTTGGTAATGTGTGTTTGCTGTTTAACATTTTTAAAGCATTTGAAGATGAAAATCATCTTCCTGATTATGAAGATAATTCTATTCCATAGATTTCATGTGAGCTTTAATTAATTAAGGCAAGATTTTTCCTAGAGTGTAGGTGAAAAATCACCCCCAGGCAACCCCTAATACTCCCCTCTCATTTGTTACAAAGGCTCTCTGGTGCAAGATACCTGGAACAAAGACATCCATAATCAAATCAGCCTTTGCATTTCTGGATAAGGCCCTGCACGTCAATCCTGCTAAAAGCAGAAGGAACCCTGAACCAGAATTCATTGTAATGTGATGAGGATGAACAAAAGAAGAGGTAAGGGAAAGCAAAATAATCCCTGGCCTTTGTCACTGAACTCCCTTCCAACATTCTCTAGTCAAAAAACAAACAAACAAACAAACAAACAAACCATATGTATATATTAAACTAGAACTATTCAAGGATGATTTTTCTTTTTAATTTGTTTAAGAATAAAGCAGCATAAAAATAAACCCAAATGCATATAGTGGTCCTGAGAGAAGGAGCAATAATTAAATAACAAAAGCTTCCTAAGTGTATTGTCATTGCTACTCCCCTGTTCTTGGGGCTAACAGAGAAAGCCTGAGCCTCTGCTGCCCTCCTCTCACTGAGAGGTGTATGGTTTTCAGGAACCACAGACCTCTCTGGGCCTCTATTCTCTCATGGGTAAAACAGCTTTGGTCAGTGCTCACTTCCTCCGCTGATGCCCTCTTTCTTGCTATGAGGTAATTCATGTCAAAGTACTTGTGGGAACACAGTCCCAGAGAGCAGTTTCCAGGCTCTCGGCCTCGCAAGGGGAGGTGCTGGCTCGGGTAGTAAATGACCATCAGCTGTGATTGCTTGGCCATCAGCTGTAACTGGTTAGCCAATTGGCTACTGATGTAACTGGGGGGCTGTGTTGATTGGTTGATTGGTTGGCAGGCAGAGAAGTGAATGGCGGACTGCAGATCGTGTGGCTACTACTGTGTGTGTCTCGCCCGGCCCCCCAGAAGGAATATAGTGGTATGACTTCCCTATCTATGGCTCTGTGGGTGTTTCTTATTGACTTAGCCATATCCTGCATTCTTATGTGGGGAGCAGGACCAGAGGCCCCGCAGGCCGCCCTGCATGACAAATGGCGCTGCAAGCAGGATCTCCCACACGACTGTACTTCAATATTTTAAAGATGCTACCCATACAATTTTAACTTCACTAAATTCATTGATTTTTTTCACTTTCTGCATGCAGGACATTTATAACTTCTAATACTTTGAAATGTCTTCCTGTTTTCAGCGATGCCAAGTTTTGATGGGAAGGGGAGGGTGGAGGTGGAGGCAGGATGGCAGATGAGAATGGAATAATTCCAAACATATCACTAACAGCCCTTACAGCCATTCTCTCAGGAGCATATAGATGGGAGGAGAGGGCTGACAAGCTCTCTGAAGAGTAAGAGAAAGTTCTGGATTGTGTTTGAAAGCACTTTTTCTTGGCTCAAAATTAAATGTATTTATGGCTTCCAACCCGTCTTCTCTTCTTGGCCCTCAAATTGGAATGCAGTTCAACCTCAAAATCCCTTCACTTCAAACCTTAAGTATACCTGCACCTGATCAAATGGCCAAAGCAGCTCAAGTTTGAGCTGGAGTCCTGTGGCATGATTAGTATAGCAAAGCAGACAAGGAGCACCAAAAAGGTTTAATTTAAACAGAAAATCCTTCAAAATCAACAGGAATACTTGGTTCCTAATAAACCAAGACGAAAAAGTTCAGGTGTTTGAAAATTTAATGACACAAAAATGCTTGTAATATAATATTAAAATTTTTAAAGCAAAATAGGAAATTAAATATATAGCTAGATATCATTTTGGTGAATACTTACACATAAATCCATGGGATAAGAATAAAAGACATCGAAATGTATTATGTGTCATTTTCTTTCTTTTGCAATTTGCACTTTTCCAATCCTCTCTCATGAATATAAGAATAACAGTAACAATAAACAGTATTTCTAAATGGTACGCTTAGGACTCAATCTGGCTAGGAAAACCACATTACACTGTTTTAGCACAAGACGTGAGGCAAAATTAAGGATTTTGAGAACCCTGACCCAATAAGACCAACTTCAATCATTTCTCCAGAGTAAGTAAAATATTTTTAACCAAATGTCAGATGAACGGCAATATTTTAAAGAACTCCATTAGAAACCACTCTATTAACTCAAATGTCAGTACACAGCAGAGAAAAGCTGCTTAACTCCAAAGGCCAGACTCCAATCTGACTTTACTCAACTGATCTACCTCTTTCTGGACACAGCCACTGGGTTTTAAATATCCAGAGCAATTCAAACTAAATGTAACTTTCAGCTTTCTTGGTTATTTTCTTTTCCTCGGGTCCACATGAAAAGTTGTCTACAGAACATGGGATTTACTAAGCTGTATACCTCTTTCATTATTTCTTTTTGGGCCCAGGGTAGGAGATGAGGAAGGTTGGAGTGGACCTCAGCAAGAAGGAAAGACAAAAAGATTTGGTAAAGAGATTTAACATCTCTTAGACATTATGGACTAGTCCAAATCAATACAATTGGTAAAAACATCATGTTGTACACATGCCTCAATCTATCTTTTGCTTTCTTCCTTTTTTCCCTATACTTTTCACATTGTCCCTTAACCAGTCTCATCCTTATTATGAATGATAAATGAATAATGAACATCTAGAACAATGTAAATTAAGCAGTATGCCAGCAGGAGTATTTTGAGGCTTAAGCAAGAAATTCCCAGAAAGGGTTGAATTGTCAAAATGAGAGAGGTTAGTTAGTATGTCGTTAGGTAGACAGGAAGGTCCCTGGTGGAATAAACAAAAAAAGCAGCCATATCCTGAAGCCCCAAGTTCTGGAATATCTCCTTCACTCCAGGACAAAGATATGAGACAGTGCCTTGAGGTTAATAAATTATCTCAAGTCCCTTCTGGCTGGACAAAGGAGCAGATCTGATAGACAGGAATGGGATGGTTCGTTAATCCCTTCAGGATGAGCAAATAGGATAGACCTAATAGATGAATTCCATTAGAAGGCTCTAGCCTCCTTCCACAAGCAGGCAAGGGAAGGTATGAAAATAAGAGTTTTTGCCTCCCAGTCACTGGGACCCCCTCCCGCTAGGGAGCTGCAACCTCTTCTTTTGCCTCTAATAAACTATCTTCCTTTACAACTTTTTGCCTCGTCCTGGCCCGTGTTTCCATTCTTCGTCTCCACGAGACATGGTCCCGGCCCACACCCAGAAACTGCAGACAGATCCAAATCATTTAAAAATATTCCTGCTTTAAAAACATCACTTGAGTTTCCCTATACATGAGCAGTACACTCTGCCTTGCAATCCTCAGATACTGTATTCCTTATAAATATCTTTATGCAATATTCTTTATCAAGAAATATTAGAGAATCCTATTCCATATAACCCCCAAAAAATTATTAAATGAGAAAATTATTATTAAATGGAAAAAGCATTATCAAAAGGGGGGAAACAACACATTGCTGTTAACAGAAGTCGGATCCATGCTAATTAGAACAAAAGAGCTATTGACACCAACATGTCTTTTCCTTTTTCTATTTGTAAAGTTGTATGTTAGAGTCAGAGAAGCAGACACCTCCTATTTCCTCAAAACAACAGGCATCTTATAGGACAGAAATTAAACAGAAAATTAATGTTTTGCTCTGGAAACTAAAAAATAAACAAACAAAATATCAGAATAATACGTGGTATCATTATATATGCCAAACCACGATCTGGGATTTCACTATGTCTCTAGCATACATAAAGCAACCAATGGATTCAACAGACCAGGTGAGGCGGATGTGTGGCGAAGCTGGTGATCCAGGACAGGAACACTCATTCTTCTGGTTCAGTCCCAGTTGGCACATGGCCAAGAGGGCCAAAACAGCCCTGATACTTCAGTCATTATATTCATATTTTTCTGATTGAGACCCATTAGAGATCTAAACTGGATTACTTCCATGAGCTCAGCTGGAGAAAACACTCTGTTGACAACAAAAAACGCAATACATCTTAACAGGAAATCCTGGCTGAGACTCTTGCGGAAGGGGCATGTGGCCCTTTACTGAGACCCCCCCCCCCAATTTAAAGTTGCAACATAATAGTCCTACTTCCTTCCACCATTATCATCATCTGTGGGAAAATGTCTGGAGACCCTTTTTATAAAAAATTCAGAGGCAGATGCACTTCAAAACTGATAACCTGTTTGAAATACTCTAATGTATCAGTCACCAAAATCAGTCAGGCAATTTTAATGATTAAGGATGAAGGAAAGTCTTATAAATGGTCAAACAGGTTAAGAAAAAAAGAAAAAAGTAAATTCTGTCTTACTCTGGTTAAAAGCATCTTTCCAGCCAAACACTTACTACATCTTCACAAATCCACAGTATTACTGGAAGCAGGGATCATTTTAATTTATAATAAGGAAATTACATTTATCAGATGTTTCCCTAGGAAATTCCATTTTTCACAAATTTGACTAAATTCATTTTAAAAAGGGATACTATTGTTTTGATCCTCACACCCTAGATTAGACTGAATAATAACCACCTAGAATTTGGGTGGTGTTTGCAGAGCTCCTCCTTCAATCAGTCTGTCCAAGGCAAACTGGAAGGGATACAATAGGGATAAGAAACCAGGCTCTCATTTTTTCCCTTGAAAAATATGAAAATGTCGCTTTTATTTGCAAGTTTGACAACCAAAGGCAAAAGCCAATAGAGCTAAATTGAATCCTTTCCTATATTGTTACTAGAGGGGTTTTCACTTGCAGTTACAGGTGATTTTCATTTCTTCTCTAAGAAGCAGGGCACAAGAGGGCAGACTTTTAAATGCTAAAGAACATTCAGTCTCTGATCTCTGCCCTAAATTCATCTGTGATTTTAAAGTCTCTCTAGAAAGGAGTACCCATACATTTACAAAGTTTACATATGCAATTTGATGCATAAACGGAAGTATGTAGAATTAAATTCTAACTTCTAAGCTAAAATGGAGAAATTCAGTTTTCTCTTTAAACTACTGTTTTGGACACTAAGGGATTTTGGTGCAAATGTAAAAGAACTGTTTACAAAAGAAGTTCCATTTCAAGAAATACAAGATCAAGATGATACAGCAGGCGAGAAGGAATAGAAATTCGAATTTCTGCATCACGAAATGAATTTTAATTCAAATGGGACTGCATCTTTGAATAGAAAATATTAAATATTCTAGTCACATTAAATAGTATACTTAACTTCTTGCTCAAGACTTTTCTTTTTATACATTGTTTTAACCATGAAGTATTTTTGTTATACTTATTTTACTCTGATCCTAAAGATAATAACTTGCTTAATAAAATTAACTTAAGAATCACTGCTTTAAATAAACAACTAAATATTTCTAGCATTATTTATATCTGCAGCCATGCTATATTTGATACACCTCCAGTATCAATGGCTAGTTTTTGAACAGTGTCAGTAGAAATTATTTGGCCTTTTTCTATTTACTAGCTTTGAAAAACTGAATGCACCAACATATTGATTACCTCTTCAATCTTGAAATATTCCTTTTCTTATACCACAGTAATATAGCACTAAGATTACATGGATGAAAGGACTACAAATTGAGAATGTTATTATTAATAGTCTGCCAAAATCTTACATGAACTGTGGTACTTCAGACCTCATATTTTGAACAAACTGAATGAAGTAACTTGAGGAATTTAATGAAAATATAGCTTTGCTTGAATATTCCATGAAAAAGAGAAAAAATAAAACAATGATTTTGTAGAAATTATATTTTCTAGGTGCTTTTTGTAATAATTTATAATTGTAAGCTGAGAATTCACACATAACATCCCTAACATAAAAGGATTTGAAAAAGTTAAATAGAGATACAACATAGAGACTATATACTAGACTGAGCTAACTACAAATTCAATGTGATTCTATATGTGATTTCCATGTCAAAATATATCTCAATACATAAATTACAGGTGTTTATTAAAGAGGATACACATCCCAAAAGGATTTTGATTCATCGGCAACAATGAATAATGTCAATAAAAAAAAATAAAGTGAAAATGACTTTACTTTCTGTATTCTATCAATTTTGATTTTTACATAATGCCAGGGGAAGAACAATTAATATTATTTAATTGAGTGGCCTCATCAGGAAGAAGCAGTGAATGCTTCCTGAAATTGGAGCACGAGTCACTTCCTGTCATAAATCTACTGATTCTGTACATTACTGAATACATAAAGACTTAGCAGAGCACACTAAATACACACTGAATAAATGCACGATGTTGTCATTGAGAAATTCATTAATTTAACAACCACTAAATCACTGATGTGGACAAATCATTTCCTTCCTTCCTTCTCCACATTCAATTAGTCCTTTCTTCACAGATTCTCTCATATCTCTGTCTTTCTTCCCAGTCTCTTGTACAATGCATGCTTAAAAAATGCTAGCGATGAACAAATTCCTTCATACCACTCAAACTGGTCTACTCACTTTGTGCCTAACGTGCCTCTGTCATTCTTGCCTCTAGCAGTATCTTTCCTTTCACCTGAATTACCTACACCCATCAGAACTGCATATATCTTTCAATGCCCATCCTGTTTCCTTTATCCCTAAATTGAACTAAGTTCTCTCTTTCAAGTCTTTCATTAACTGTTACCTTCTTTTTTTTTAATTTATTAGTTTCAGGTGTACAAGACAAGGTAATATTTAGACGTTCATCATTTATATCCCTCACACTGTGAACCCCAGTCCCCCCATCCACTATCCCTCCGACCTCACACCGAGCCATCACATTATATATATAAAATTATAGTTGGCATTCATTAATGTTTAGCTTCTGGTGTACAATGCCATGATCAGGCATCCACAGTATCTCTGAGGTGGTCTCCCAAATAGGACGCATGTCCATCGGATACCCAACAAAATCTTTACAACATTATTGAGTAAGTTCCCCAAATTAATTTTCAAAAAACCCTGAGGCCATCTTGTGGTTACCAGCTGCTTCCTAATCCCTTCACCTTTCCCCTTATCCCTAACCCCCCCCATCTAACAACTCTCGTTTTTTTCTTTGTGTCCCCAAAACTGTTTCTGATTAGTTCATTCACATATTCTTTTCTTCAGATTCCGCATATAAGTGAGATAATATGGTACTTGTCTTTCTCTTTCTGACTTATTTCACTTAACATAACTGTTACCTTCTTGATGCAGCCTATGCTGCTCAATCTATTTTAAAGCCCCATGCTTCTCCCTTAGCACTCTGATCACCTTACATTGGCTATTTTTACTCTACAACTTACCACCTTTCAAAATAGTACATGATTTACTTATTATTCTTTTGTTTCTTTTCCCTTTTCTGAGATAAATTCCTGGCACAAAGCCTACTAAACAGGTACTCAATAAAGATTATGGAAAGATGGGGAAAATGAAGTTCTTCAGCTCTAAAAGATTATCTAATGTATGTAAAGTAGCACAGGATATTGAAAAAAGTACAAGAGGAGGTGGCATCTCATTTTTTTTGGACCAGTCTCTGTTTATTACCATGAAAATATGCAAGGCCCAATCGTTTCGTTTTTCTGTATCTTGGTTTCTTTAGGAGTAAAGTAAAATATTTTGACTAGTTTATCTGTAAGAGCTCTTCCGTCTTTAAAATGCAAATGGTTCTACTGTGATACTGTTTAATAAAATTCAGGTACTCCCAAATCACTGTTATCTCATCATGGATAGCACCAACCATCACATTAATTTATTAACTACATCTGGATAATGAGCAAATTTCTGCTTCACAAAAATGATAGCATTACAGAATCCAAAGCTTCTGCAATTGTTCTTCAGCAACTAAGGGAAGTTGATTGTCACCTTGTAGACCTGCACACCATTCATGACAGAGTAAGGAGTTGCAGCAATAACTTTCAGCATGCACGCATGCACGCATATGATTGTCCACAACAATATCAATAGATGGCATTTGGCTGGGAGGGTAAGGACAGCTTTCTCTTTCAAACCACCTCAATCATGTAGCTCTATTTCTGACTGATAGGTGGACAGATGGTTATTCTTCTCAGCTCTCCTTCTAATTCCTGAGAACAATGCAGATATGATCGTAACACATTTCACACATAGGAAAAACCACGTGAACAAACCAAACCAAACTGGTTGCATATCCATATCTTTACCAAAACGTTCCTTGGAAGTCTCATCCCTTTCTTCAAGCCTGTTATAGCAATAGGAAAGTATCCAATTTGAAATTCAAGAAAATGTGATTTAATTTTTAAAATGGTATAGTAATCATACCTCAAATTTACATAGTGGTTATGTGCCAGGGGCTAGTCCCAATGCTTTATATATATCAACTCATTTGAGCCTCATAACTCCTCCTGAGGGAGGTACAATTATTGCCACAAATTCACAGATAAAGAAAGTCGGTCAGAGGTAGTTTAAATAACATACTGTCACGGCCAGAGATGGAGCTTGAATTCGAACCCACACAATCTGGTTCTAAAGTATGTGCTCCTAATTGCTACACTACCATGAAATAAAATTCCATGTAGCCTAGTCTCTCATATCCCTTGATGTGAATTTTTCAGGAGAATCTATCTATCTATCTATCTATCTATCTATCTATCTATCTATCTATCTATCTACATAGATATATATGTGATAATGATACATACACAAGCTTTGCAAATCATATATTATAGGGCCCAGAATCATGTCTCCATAAAGTTTGTAATGATGGAACTCTATATTGAATTTCTCCCAATTATAATTCCAGAAATGTAAGATGGTTTCACACCATTTTCTTTCTTACTATGCTGCCCTAAGCAAGTCACTCTTTGTGAACAATGAGTCAGCTCTAACTCTAGGCCTCAGGAAAATTTCAGTCTAGCATGAGTAATAAGCAAGGGTCCAAACAAGAACATCACAATGAGAATACGGGAAGTACCTTGAAGAGGCACAGAAGATGTGCTCTGGGGTTCTAGAAGAAGAAGGGTCCACATCTGATTTAGAAGGTATCTTGAGGGCTGACTAGAATTTGGGAAGGTAGAGATTGTTGGGAGAGAATATGTTTGGTAGAGGCAACAGGATGAGCAAAAGAATGGAGGAGAGAAATAAAATAATATTCCAGGTAGACTTGCACTTGGTCCATGTGGTTTTGGGGGGGGCGGGTGGCAGCTGGAGTTGAGCTAGAGGACTGGGATCCTTTTGTGTCAGGGCTCTGAATACCAGAAAAGAGTTTATGAGACAAAATAAGTGTTTTCTAAATACTGGCTATGGTGGACTCAAGAAATAAAACTAAAAAGAAAGTAATTCCTATTCTGCGAATCGTAAGATTTCTCAAATCAAGCTTGTGATAGATCCAATGAAATACATTAACTTTACATGATTTGTATGTTCAAAACATAATTTCCTATCAAGTACTATAATCAAAGTCTAAAGATTTATTATCCCCATTCTACATATTATGAAAGGAGTGACAACTGAATGAATAAAACATCCTGGAATTAAATTCAGGCCCTCTAAATCTAAGCATGAAGAGAACCAAGTAGTTACTCTTGCTCTCTATCTGTCATTTACCTCTCATCCTGAGTTCTGCTGATTCAGTATATAGGAGAGTCAGGTTTAATAAGCAAAATACTATATGTCACCAAAGCCTATGTATTTTCTCAAGGAGAGAACCTTACTCAGAGACATCTCTTTTATATGAATGTTTAACCTGCTTAAAGCTTGATTTATAAACCCCATAGGAGAAAAAAACTGTAAGTTAAAAGGTGTGCAAAAAACAATTCCATCAATATATACTGCTTGCAAAGTGACTTCATAGCTGAAAGCATGGAATACATGAAAATATGATCAAAATTTTCTGGTTCAATGTGATCTCTGGCAAAAAGTTTAACAACTGTGAGACTGTTTCTCTGTGCTAAAAAAAAAAAATTGGTTTAAATTGTCTCTATGATGCCTTAAAGCTCTGCAATTCTAATCATGATTACGCAATAACTCAACACACATTCAAAATATATGTGGATCTGAGGTTAGAATTCATGCTATAACTTAATATGTCCTAGTAACATAACAGTATTCAAGAAAATTATATTAGGTTTGTGCAAAAGTAATTGAGGTTTAAAAGGTTAAAAATAATTCCAAAAACTGCAACTACTTTTGCACCAACCTAATAACATATTATGTCCTCAAGATATCACGGTAGTCAACATTATGAAGATCTTATATTCAATAAATCCTATTTAATAAGTAGCATAGACTAAAATATTTCAATCCAAAATGGATAAAATTAAAGTTTCAACGTGACAAGTCATCAACTATTTAGAAAACTCAGCAATCTAAAACAACTAATTTCCCAAGGATTTTGGAAAACCAAAGATTTACTGTATTGAAACCAATGTTTTTATGTATAGTTTACTGAATAGGTAGGGATACACAGGGTATTGGCTATGTGTACCTCAGGTTCCAGAGAGCAGATTAGTGAAAATTATAGAATCATAATCATATGAAACTCAACTTCCTAGGCAGGGGTTAATTTAGATATCTCCCTGTTGTCACTGAAATAGATAAAAATGCAGGACTATTTTACATAATGTCTTTGTTTTCTGTGTAAACTGTAGTATTCACAGATTACATGGCATTGTTTTTGTTTCTCTTTTCTTTAAAAAAAATCATAAAAGTTGTGTGATGGGAAAAAAACCGTAAACATCCAGCTTGCTTTAAGGATTATAGTAAGGAAAGATCAGAGTTGTAACACTGAATGCTGCCACTAATCATTCTTAAGATTTGCTTTGTAGGCAATACTTAGCATCACGTAACAATCAATGGTTACTGATTCCTTTCTCTCCCAGAAGACCAAGCAATTATGACCCAGGAAGCTCCACCAAGGGATTACAAACAAATGCTAACAGGAGCTTAATTCCACTGTCCTTAGATCATTCCATTTATTTATGGAGCTTTTATTGCATGACACCAACATATTTCATAAAACAAATACTTCCTGTTACTTAGCAAAGGAAGAGGCAACACTGAAAGTCATCAGGCTAATCGTGGTCCAGCCTGCGGTTAAGGTCTCACTCACTCTCTCCCCCAACCCATCTGGTGAGAAACCACAGGCCTGGGCCATCCGCTCCATAATTTCTGATGCTCCCAGACACTGGCTGCAGAATAGACTGGGAGAACTGCAGAGGTACATTCCATGATGTCACTGAAGAAGAAATAATACTACTAATCTCATAGGTAAGTGAGAAAACAGATTTAGAGGGATAACCTAACTTGCTCAAGGCCATGGAAAATGGCAGGTAGGGTTAAATTGAAGTCTGCCCAACTGGAAAGCCAATGCCTTAGGACAAGCGGTAGAGAATCAGACCTGTAAGAAACTTCAGAGGTAAATGTATTCAATAACATGCTTGGAACATGAATCTCCCTCAACAGTGTCACTACTTGAATAGTTCCAGTAAGAAGAAAATAAATTCTTTCCAAATAAGTAGCACATTTCAGTTGGGATGACTTTGATTGTTAGAAAATTCTTCCATATGCTATGTAGTTGGAAGAGGGATGGCTAACCTCCCCTCCAGAGGGATGTCTAATACTGATCATAATCATGGAGGCAAAAGTCTCTGTTCTCTAAAGAAGACATCTGCAATGTAGTGATGAAAGTTTTACTAATTAGATTTAAATAATAAATGGGAAAATCAAAACTATTTAAATTAAAACAATATTTACAGTAGTCCCCCCCCCCCTTATCCATAGGTGATATGTTCCAAGACCCCCAGTGGATGCCTCAAACTGCAGATAGCACAGAACCCTATATACACTATGGTTTTTCCTATGCATACATGCCTATGGTAAAGTTTAATTTATAAATTAGGCACAATAAAAGGTTAACAATAACTAATAAAATAGAACAATTATAACAATGTACTCTAATAAGTTACGTGAATGTGGTCTCTGTCTCTCTGTCTCTCTCTCTCTCTCTCTCTCTCTCTCTCTCTCTCTCTCTCTCTCTCATAACTAACTGATCCAATAACTGAGATGTCTACTAAGTGACTAATGGGTGAGGAGTGTCTACAGTGTAGACACAAGGGACAAAGGGGTGATTCAAGTTCCAAACAGGATGGAGTAGATTTAATCATGCCACTCACAACAGCATACAATTTAAAACTTACAAATTGTTTATTTCTGTAATTTTCCATTTAATATTTTTGGACCGCAGTTGGCCATGGGTAATTGAAATCACAGAAACAAAATGGCAGATATTGGGGGACTACTGTACTATTTGAATATACATGCTAAAAACAGTTTGGAAAACAAAAGCAGCGTGTAGCGAAGGAAAGGATCGTTTTGGTTTTAGTGTCAGTGCTGACACTAATTACCTGTAGAGACCTTGGGCAAGTCACTTTGCTTTTCCAGATCTGAATTTCCTTACTTTGCAAATCACTCAGATAATGTCTACAAAGGTTCAACATATAAAATTCTATGCTTACAGAATGTCGATTATATTATGCAGAAATAACCTTGGAATTAATGCTTACCAAGACACATAGAAAACAGTGATTACATTTATTGCAGTAAAAACTATAGCAAAGTTCAAGATAATGAGGATTAACTTTCTTCACTTCTAGTCTTCAAGTGAACGATACACGAACCCAAGTTTTTATTCAGTTGGAGAACTAAATAACTTAATGGCAGAGTGTAGCCTTTCTCTGGACAGTGGGACTAAAATTCCTTGGGAATATTTTAATATTCCTGTTCTGTCAGCCAGAATAATAAATAGAAAATAGGACCAAAACATAAAAACATTTACAGCTATCAGCTTTCTAGAACCTGAAAATAATCTTAGAATCTTTACATGCTAGAAAACTTGTATATATATTTTCCACTTAAGAGAGCGCTCCTAAGGAACTACACAGATGTTATTTTTTTACCACCACTCCAATGATTTGTTTAAATAGTGTCACACAAGCCAAACGTAAATCATGCCAAGTTACCCAACTTCTTGGGAGCAGAGGTGGGGCTGGTGTGACTTTAAGATGTGGACATTGCCGTCAAATCTTCTATTTCAACAATATGGAAGAGGAACATAGTAAGGGAGGAAAAGGAGTGGTTGTCAAAATATGAATGAAGGTAAAGAGAAGAAATGTTGAATTCAGAGGTATATGTATGGGAAAGTAAAGACATACCTCATATTGAGTTGTGCCACTAAATTCTTAAATTCCATTAGAACATAAGCTCTATGAGGGCAAGCACTTTCACTACTTTTCATTGCCATATGTGATCTAACAATTGAGTTCATGAACTCATCCTAGAAAAAAGTGCTACACACCTCATTGGTGAATATCACTACAGTCACCTTCGATGTCCTCCCCTTGGGAAGCTGTGCACCGACGCTAGCACCTAGTTCACCCTTCAAAGCAATCTTGGAACTTTTTCTGGAATGACCATCAGAACTACCATTGTATTACCCTTGATGTCCTGAATGTCATCAAAATGTCTTTCTTTCAATATTTCCTTTCTCTTTCGGTAAAGAAAAAAGTCATTGGGGCCAGATCAGGTGAGTAGGGAGGGTGTTCCAATACAGATATCTGTTTACTGGCTAAAAATTCCCTCATAGACTGTGCCGTGTGAGCTGGTGCATTGTCGTGATGCAAGAGCCATGAATTGTTGGCGAAAAGTTCAGGTGTTCTAACTTTTTCATGCAACCTTTTCAGCACTTCCAAACAGTAAACTTGCTTAACTGTTTGTCCAGTTGGTACAAATTCATAATAAATAATCCCTCTTATGTCAAAAAAAAGTTAGTAACATTGTTGCAACAAGTTAACGAACTTAACTGTCAGACCTCATATAACCAATCTAGAACCATGCCTGGCACACAGCAGGTGCTTAATGTGTATTCATGGAATGAAAAAAAAGAGGAAACAATGGAATCATTGACATATAACAAAAATAATAAAACTGGATAAATGAGCATAAAAGTAGACATGGTAAAGTTTATGAAAGATTCAGTGGACAAGAATTATATTTGCAATTCTTAGGGGCTTCTAAGCTTAACTTTAGCTTTAAGCCATGACATTGTTATGTCTCTGTTCCTTAATTTACAAGTTATCTCTTTCTTCCTGCGTTAAAATGATCCTATGAGGTGTTATGAATAGGAAAAAGGAGCAAGAAGAACAAAGACATATGGTTCGGGCACAATGATTTTCTGGGAACGCAGAGAGGCTGATGTGTACAAATATGTAAAGGAGTCAACAGAGAAAATGGCATGAAGCATACTAAAGAAAAGAAGAGAGGGAGATAAAGAAAAGGAACAAAAGTTTGAATTGACTGTGTCAATAACAAACCAGTATATTGTTTACTGGCTGGAGACATTTATTTATTTATTTTTATGTCTTTGTAATATGTGTAAACAGCATTTAGTATTAAAATGCAATAAAGTTATTATATATGAAAGAAAAGACAGGTGAAGATGCTTTGATGTCTTAGAATGCAATGGAACATTGACATATAAAGCCAAAATAGCATAATTACAAAAATAAGTAAGATTCAGGCTAGAATTGGGAAGGTGGGAAGAGAGAGGAAGGAAAACAAAGAACAGAAGCTGATCTGGTATCATAAAGGAACAAGAAGAAACAATCAAAGTGGAATGTGCAGGAAACAGGTGAGCCATTTAGCCATATGGTACATGCCAGGAAAGAGCTCACTCTAGAAAACCCAAGCTATTTTCAAAAGCAAGCTGAACATTTTATGGATGGTCAAATAAAAAGAGAACAGAGTACCACTACTGAAAATTTAATAAGAGCAAAACAAGAAGGTGAGAATATAATTTAATTTTAATAGTATGAACTATACACACTTGACGGTGGTCCCACTTGAAGTACTTTCCTGTGGGTAAGATGCCACGTAACTACCAGTTAGTCTCCAGTTCTAACTCTCATGAGGATAAGAGAAAAATAGCAGTATGGGGTTTAAATTCTGGGAGACAGGACACTACTCTGTTTTCTACTATTCTGGATTTCACTAAACCTTCAAGAGTTTTGTGAATTTTAGTAAAAGAATTTCACTACATCTTTCAGAGTTTGGGTTTTCTCATCATAAGTTGATAAAATTATTTGGTCCCAACTGAGGATCTTTCAGTTTCTTCCAGTTTTTAATGTAATGGGCTTTAAACAAGTATGGTTGAAATGGAGAAAAGTTATTTGAAATCACTGTTCTGAAATACCTACAGGTACAGCTGCAAGTATGTAGAAGAATCTATTAGGCTTAAAATGAATGGCACTTTTAAATTGAAGGGAAGAAATCCTTTGGTAAATTAAATTAATCATGTTGAGCTTTTGCACATGGTAGTGATTCATATTGTCACTGTGGTAACAATGATTTGCCATGCAACCCAATACAAAGATTTAAGACAAAGCAAAACAAATTTGGCCTAAGATGAAAATACTAATACATTCTTGTACCCAAGCATCTGTTGTCAAGCAGGCTCTCCAATCCAGAAATACATTTTCTTTCAAGAAGGCACTATAGTTTCCTGGCTACAATTTAATTAACCAGCTCTTTTTACAGTAATCTAAGTTTGCAATCTCCCAGAGTCAGTGCTTTCTATATAAATAGAGGGTAAGAAAAAATGTAAAGTCTAGACAAAAAAAAAAGGACAAAAACCTACAAAGTAATGGTTCAAATATTATGTGACTTGATGAAAAATAAAAACTTAACTATTATCATGTCGATATAATGACTGGTAGTGGGAAACCACTATCACACACAGAAAAATTACTTCAGAATTAAATATATATACATATATATTTTCCAGGCCTGTATTAGATTTCTGAAGCTCTCTATGTATGCGTAAGTTATTATGGTGAACAGATGAATTGTTATTACCTTATGAAAGAAATACCCATTTTAGAAAACCTGGCATAACCACTATATCTATAGGAAATTTAAAATGGTATATTTTGATTTTTATTATAATAAAGACAAAGAATGTTTTAATTTTGAAAGAGTCAGTGAGTAAGGGAGTAACTCTAGTATTTTTATAGACTAAAACCCTAATACTAGTAGGTAGATTGGTTTGGGAATAACACAGCAGACACAATTACTAGGATTGTCTCTCTTCCACTCTCTCAGGCTCCAGGATAGAGAACAATCAATTAGCCCTCAACAGACTATGACCTTGAGGGCTGCAGTTCTGTGCACAACATTCTGAATATGCTGAGACAGATAGAAAAGGGAGAATAAAGTCCTGAAACCGATGAAGAGCATCTTGCAGATATGATAACGTCATTTAAAAATATACACCATGACATTTAGTTCATGTGAAAAACATACATGACGAAAGGAAAGTTCTGTTTTTTTCTCTCTTTCTCTGACTAAGCAATACTTTTTCCGTTGAACAGAAAAAAAAGTGAAAGAGATCACAAAACGACAAAATCTAATGTCAAGCCTTTTTTTTCCTTTTGCTTCCCTTTAGTTAATGGTTACAAGATTTTTAAACAATAAAGCAACCACTCATAAGTGTCTGAAAACAAAGCTTCACGGACCAATCCTCAAAAAACCGAACACACTTTTTAGGATACTAGTGACTTGGTTGTTTTCACACACTAGCCCCAAAAATTAACACAGAGTTTCCCACACGGAAAACCCGATAGGTTGCACCAACACCAATAGGTGTTAACCAACTGTCTACCCCTAACTTTTCAGGAGAAGACAACTTCCCAGACTGCTTTTCCAGGCTTATTTCCGGCACACTTCAGAAGGCTGCTACTGTGCATCTCGCCAGGACTGGTCACTTTTAGGCAGCAAAACTGGATGCTTTTAGGCAGCAGTAAATCTTTTCCACTCAATGCAAATGCCAGAAAATCAATGCCCTGGCTTGGAAAAAAAAATTGGAAAAAAAAAAAAACAGAAAGAAAAGAAACTATATGGAATGTATAATCTATTGAAACACTTACTAGAAGAATTTAAAATAACTTAAAAAATAACTTCTCAAGAAGTCACAACATACTTTTTGACATGGTCCTAGATCAGGAAAATGTGCTGGATGTTTCTTTGTTTGCTTGCTTTCCTCAGATGATAAAATTATAGAATTTAGCTGAAGAGTTTTTCAAAGGGTCCTCTTTCTTTTTCTGGACAACTAAACCTATTCAGCCACATTTTCATTAAAGACTTAAGTTTACAATGCTAAAGACAAAGAAGTAACCTTGTCTTCACGGTGTATTTTGCTTCTCTTTGCAGGATCTGTACTTGCTTTTTATAGCCTGTCATTTCATCTGGGTATTATTTCCAGGTCACTTTGCCAGGTGGGAAGAGGCAGCGAATGCAGTGATATCTGTCAGACCTTTAATGATGCTTTAGGGATTTGATAAAGATACAAAGCAGTGTCTGCAGAAAGGAGCTTCTTCCCTAATTACACCTGAAAAACAAGCCTTTTTTTAAAAAAATCTTTGCCACTGAAACTAGTGCATATGAAACCATCTTGAGTCACAAGCACAAATCAAGTTTATCTGTGTTTCTATAACACATGTCTCTGCCGCCTACGGAACATAATGTCTGGAAGAGATATTCTTTATTCTTCATTAACATCTAGAGGGAAACAGAAGGGGTGAGTATTTCATCACTAAATCCTTACCCTCAACTCTCCTTTAACTCTAAGAGATTTTACATATGTTATTAAGAACAAAATTCTTGGATTTTTTACTTTTTTTCTAGTAAGAAAATATTCACCAATAGTAAATAGTGATAGAAGACAGAGAAATAAAAGTAAATTAAAAACATGTTTTTTAAAAGCTATAGAAAACTCCTCCCTTCTATACTGATTTTTAGAACAATCTGACTAGTCATGATTTCATCCTTGTCAAGTTTCCATTATAGAGCATTGCAATTACCCAGTATAAATAGTAGCATATTGTTCCGGATGATTTTAAGACTGTGGGCTCTCTTCCCTTAGAGGTTCGTAAGCTGGGATGCTGCAATGTGATGGGCAAACAACACATGTCTGAAAAAACCATGTACCTTCCTAATGGATCTTATGCTTTTTAATGACCAAGGAAGTTACTTACACCATTGATTACGGAAGACAAGACTAATCTGGGAAAATCATTTCATGCAGAATTGTATGGTGTCCTGAATAAAATAAAGCTGCCTCTAAGAAGTGCTCAGTAACCGAAACTACAATCTGGGCAGGACAGCAATCATCTGATGCTGGTGAGAGGTAAGCACTGTAAGTGGCTAAAGACTTGATGCAATATCAGGAAAACCCAATTAAGGTATACATATGGGGAGAAGTGGTTAGGGGAACAGAAAGAAGAGATGGAGAAAGATAACAGGCAAGTTGGGATTGCTGAGAGGCAGAGGGTAATGGAAAGATGAAGAGAGATGACAGGGAGTCCACCTGAGAAAAGGAAAGACACAAAATCATACTCACTGCTATATGGAAGTTACATTTACATAAAAAATAGAGGTGGTTTGATATTTTAAGAAGTGGCAGAAATACATTGAATTTAACTTATATTCAAGCACGACTCAAAGACGCTGAAGTTTTGTGTCCCCCATCTCAGATTTAACAATCAGCCTGGAGGGGGCTGCTGTTAGAGCACTGACCCATACCAGCAGTTTATAGGATCTTTTCACTCATCTCTTCAATGCCCCCCCAAGCATCCCAGTCAAATGATATGCTTAAACAAAACCATGCCATTAAAATCTGAGGACAAAGGAGCTACATGTTCTAGAGCACACTTCTTAGGACCTCAAGCCCACCCTTGTCCTTTATTCGTCATCACTCTCTCTACTTACAAAGTTTAGGAGCAGTTTGGAGATTAGTTTCTGTTGTTTGTGGCTGAGTTGCTGACTTGGGTGTTCTCACCTCAGGGTTCCGAGTGGGTGAAGGGAAGGATGGTGCAGTGGATGGCAGGAAAGAAAAAGCAAAAATACGATTCTTCGGGGTCGGTACTGTGGAAGGTTCAGAGGACACAACAGCATTGTCAACTTGCACTGTAACTTGAACCTCTGTTTCCGATTGAGCCCTAGAGACAGGTGAAGTGTATGCCTCAGATGATACCCACACAGCTGAGGCAGCAGTTGGATCCAGAGAAATAATAGGGTCCTGGCCTAACCCCCCAGGGTCAAGGTGAGTAGGAGAGTCATACTCAAATATCTTGTCCACAAATACCCACTTGAGGCCGGCAATGCAGAGGCAGAGGCTGACTAGGCAAGCCAGAATGGGGACAATGCAGATTTTCTCTGAGTTGAGACAACCTCTGAGGCGCTCAGCTTCCAGGCAGACACAGCAGGGAACCGCCAGTCCAGGGGTTCTCCCATCTTCAGTCTGGGTCTCTGGCATGTCTTCTGCTGCCGGAAGCCCCACAAGAGATGGGTCTGTACTCAGCTGAGTGGAGGGGCTGGAGGACCTCTCAGCAGATACCTCAGACATGTCTGGGGAATAGATCTCCATCGGCTCACCTCCAGAAGGCCTGGCCTAACTCGCGGTCCATTACCATGCAGAGCCCCCCCCAACCAAATGATACAGCATCTTAGAGGGGGAAATCGATAAGTCGTCCAAGTCCAAGGCCATTATCAAAAGCAAGAGGAGTTCAGGAGGCAGGGAGGGAAAGAAGCCTCTAGCAACTACCAAATAAAAGTATATCGTAATTCTTTACTGCTGTTTCTGGGCCACTTTTGCAGTTCCTTTAAACGCTTCTCCAAACCATCCCGGCTGGTCAAGAGGACAAGAGCCAAAATAGAAACCAAGCTGACTGTTGGTCGATTAAGTAAACCAGTAGCCCAAACTGAAAGGCATGTTTCTCACCTCGAGCATCTGAAGCTGGTATCTGCTTAGATGGAAAAAACAACTGTCATGCAGTAGAAGTAAGAGCAAAAGCAGGACCAGCGCTGGCGGCGGCGGTGGCAGCAGCGGCGGTGGCAGAAGAGGCAGCAGCGACAGTAGCAACAGCATCCTGTCGTGTTAACGCGACGGTGGAAAGAGGCTGAATCATTACAGAGCAGCAGGTGCCTGCCCTCCGAGCATCACTGCAAACAGTCTCATCACAGAGGGATCTGAAGGGAAGAGTGCGGCCAGGAGGGGCGGTAACTCCCCTCCCCGCCCTGCCTCCACCCCCACCCGCAACCACTCCTCTTTGTCCTTCCTGAGCGCTCATTCACTTTCTTCCTCTGCGGTGCTCCCCTTCTTCAGTCTCTTTCTCTTTCTTTCCCCTCCTCATTCAAAGACTCTCTCTCTCTCTCTCTCCTCTCTCTCCTCTCTCTCTCTCTCTCTCTCTCTCTCTCTCTCTCTCTCTCTCTCTCTCTCTCCACCCTCCTCTCCCAACCCCCACCCTCTATCCGCACTCTGGAGCTGCTGGCTGGTCTGAGTAAAATCAGTATACCCAGCAACACAGGACTGCCAGTGACTTCCTATTTTATCCAATTAGAAGGGATAAAGGCCATCAAATCAAAGAGAAGCAGGCAGGCACCAGTTAAGCTTAGTCCCCATGGCCCTCAGCCCTTTTCTTCCTTTTCTCTTTTTCTCTCTGCAAAAGCTGCCCCAGTCCTCCACCCCCACCTTGCTTGCTTTCAGTCTGGCTGGCTCTCTTTCCTTCACTCACTGTTGGGTCAGTAAAAGTCAGCGATTGATGCTGGCAATCTAACAAAGCTGGGATGGGGCGGGGGCTGTAGGTGGGACTTTATGGGTTGGACCTGAGGCTTGGCAAAGTCTGATATCTGATTCCTCCCTAGAGAGGTAAGCTTTTCAACAGCAATTTCTCCCTGCCTGCTGCCGAGAGATAGCATTCCTTCCCCAGCCCTCTAATAAGTTTTGTTCACTAAAAGGACTATTATTACCTGCTTTTCAACCAACAGAACATTTTTTCCAACCATGGACAGCTCTGCCTTCCACCCTTCTCGCAATGATCCTAAAAGACTTTGTAATGTCCAGTGTGAAGCCCGCAGTGTATGCTGGGGGGGGGGGGCTAGAAAGGGGAGAGAGAGCTTTCTAGATCCTTACTGTGGTTCCCTTTGAATTTCCACTTCCCTGTCCCACTCACTGCAGTCCTAGACTGATGGCAAGCTAATAAGAAACACTGGTAAGTAACAGAGCTACATAGGAAGGGAGTAAAGGCTACCACTTCATTTTGAAATTAGCTTTCCTTGTGACTCCACACTGCGGAGGTTTGAATTCCCTGGGCGCTGTAATATATACCACATGTCTTCAGCTATAACCACACTGCAAGTATTAAGAAGAGGTTTTCTGTAAGAGCATGCCTTTTGGGTTAGGTTTCAAGAGCTTTACCTTACAGATAGTTTCAATGCTGATTTTTTTTCCTCCTTTTAAAACAGCAATTGTCAAAAGACCAAAAGAAATGTACTGTCCTTAATAGAGGCAGGCTCCCCTAAACTTCCCGTTTGTTGTGTGTCAGTGCACACTTTATGCATCTGAGCCTTTAATCCACGGTCTACTATGACTGGGCACCTGAATGGTTTCCAAGGAACCATTTTGCTCACCTATGTCAATAGGAGTCTTAAAAACTCCCTCTAAATCTCCATTATATAACCATCACATGAGTCCCAGAAGCAATAAAATTTAGGGCTCACGTCCTGAGAAAATCAGCTTTTAGCATCTTACATTTTGTATAGCGCAATCTCCACTGCTTTGAATTCTTTTTAAGCTTTAAGTGGGCATGAGATAAGGATATTATAATTTCTTTCAAGATGAAATTAGTCCATAGTTATAATTTAAAGAGTATTAATATCTTAAAATGTGTTTGCAGTACTTTAGCTAAAAACAACAAAAGCCTGAACCAATTTTTATAATGGTAATTATGACTCTGACAAGCTTAGGTACAAAATGAGTTATCCTTAAGTTCACCTCTACATAACCTGCACTTACATACTCCAAGCCAGTTTTTAAAAATAATTCCTATACCTTTTTTTCTAGCTTTCACTATTTGATTTTAAAGCAGTGAGAGTTTTCCTAAAGATTCTAGCAGTGGACATGAAATTCTATATCATAGAAAATCTATATTGAAGCACTTAAAGAATTCAAACTTGAAGGCATTAAGATTTTAATTATCAATATACATGTAAATATTCAAAAACAATAAGCAAGTAAAAGTTTATGCTAAATTAGGGTAATTTATAGTTCCTTTAGAGATCACCCACTTTAAATATGTGGCATTTAGCTTCTCAAGTCTGCCCCAAACCAAAATTATACTCAAGTATAATACATTTCCATTTCATCCACAGTCAAGGTCATCTAAATTTCAAAGACCAAAATGGGGTTCAGGTAACCCAAGTAGGCAGGGAAGAGAGATAACCAAGAACAGTAACCCATACTTAAGAAAAGTAGTCCTTAACTGATACCAATAACAACTACTCACCTTACCTTAATCATTAAGAGCAAACATAGTCAGCAGAAAAAGAAATTACTGGGCACTGCTCTAGTTATATTAAAGACGCCCAACACTTATAAAGGAAAACAGCATATTATACAAAGGCTAGGACAGAACAGAGACAGACGTGTGGGCTACCATGGCTGTTCTTTCCCCTGGACCATACAAATCAGACTGTACACATGGCCTGTGCATGTGCCATGTGTCCTCTCTGGAGATGAGGCAGAACTTTGTGGCACCTTGGAGCTCAGATCAGCTTGCAGAGAGCCAGCATCTTATAAAGTTGTTTCCCACCAAACTGCAAGGTGAATGTAATTGAGGAACAGGAGTAGGACAGGAGGTAAAGAATAAAAGGAATTTTCTATTGGTTTTACTAGAGAAGCCAGAAGTTGCCTTTAACCTTTTATTAAATCCTCAATAGGAATAATGAAATGAAGAAGGGTAGTGTACATGGGATCAGGGATTGGAATTTCCTTCAGAGAAAACATAGCTACTTGTAGGAAGAACTGCAAGGATATATCACTGTAACCCTTTAGACTCCACCCCATTAAAGCCCAGGAACACCCATATTTCCATATCCCCTTAAAAACCGAATAAAGCATTTTTACTACCTTTTTAAACCCACATTGCCACCTCTTTCATAACAACAACAGCTACATGTATTAAGCTTCACCTTTGTGCCAAGAACTCTGCTAGGTTCTTAACATACATTAATTCTGATCTTCACAAATCCTGTACGTCTTGAAAACAAAGAAACAGACTCAGGCAGCTTAGGTAATTTAGTCATGGACACACCGTTTTGAAGCTACAGGGCCAAGATCTGAGCAAAGGTCTGACTCATGCTATTTCTGCTGAAAAATACTGCTTCTCTTTTTAAATCAAGGAATACATCTTATTATGTATTGCTTACCTATCACTTCAATGGGAGAATAAGTGAACCTGAAATAGTCATTACTTTAATGTAGTTGGTAAACAAACTTAATGGTACCTAACTTCCAAAATACGAACCTTATACATTTTGTCTCGTGATTTTCAGAAGTTATAAGGATTAAGCATAGACTATTTATATATGATCTATTTATAGTTTAAATTGAATGAACTATTCAGCAGTCTCTGTTCCATGTTTTTCTTCGGAAAATTATTTCAGTTGTGTACTGCTGCAAAACAAAGTGTCCTGAAATAGCTAAAAAAAGCCACCACTGTATTATATCTCACTAGTCTGCAGGTTTACTGGGTTCAGCTAAGTGGTTCTTCTGTTCCTTTTGATGTCAGCAGAGGCTAAACAGCTGGAGGTGCAATTGGGCTGCGACATTCAAGATGGCTCACGTACGTGACTGGCAGCTGATGCCAGATGTGAGCTAGGAGCTCAGCTGGGGCTGTCGGATGGTGCAAGAACATGTGGCCTCCCTATGTGGCTTGGGCATATCACAGGGAGGCAGCTGAGCTCTGAGAGGGAGCATCCCTGCGGGAGGAAGTGCAAGTTGCCATTCCTCCCAAAGACTAGATCTGGAAGCCACACCCGAGATTCAAGTATGGAGCAAGTAAACCTTGATGGGGAGAGTGACAAAGAATTTGCAGCCACAATTATTCCACCACAGAAGGTAAGGAAGTAAATGTCAGTAAGTCAACCCGGGTCAAGAAGAGACAGTAATGTAGAAAGGGATCTGTCAGAACAAAGTAAAAATATGCTCTTAGTTCTGATCCACTTTCATAATATGCCAGCTTCCATCTAAGCCAGCTTCAGTGAAGAAAGAAATCCCATTATGTCACCAAATAAAAAATACTCAAATTCCTCTGCTACCTCAATTCAAGTTAGGCTATTTGGTTCTGCATTAATTTTGTTTATTTTACTATCAGAAGTACTTAGCATAGTTCTGACAGATAAAAAAAAAAAAAACATGGTAAATTTGCTTTTGACCATTTTGCTTTTGACCATATTCCCCAAACTTATTTCCTCTTTTACATTACTTTTTCTGTATTTTGGCTAGTTCACTCTGAAAATGTTTGTCTCTGAAAAAGTTTATCCTTGCACCTAAATTTTACGGCTGAAAAAGTAGAATTTATTTCATGTTAATTTCACGATGATGGCAGTCATTTCACTTTTGGATTACAATCTTTCGTCATGAGTATGTATAACTTATCATGATTTATTGATTTGCTAATGAATTAGGAAATCAAAATTTTCCCAATAAAGCTTCAGGGCTTAAAGGTTAGCCTAAAACCTTGCTTCCTATGAGAGAGAGAACCAAGTACCCAAATGGATCTGTGAGCCTCTTCCCACATCACCTGAAAATCAACCTTCAGCTGCAGTCTCAGCTCTGCCATGGAGCCTCTTCCTTCCAAGGCACAGACCCAGCATTTCTTTACCATTATTGGGGCATATTTTCAAAGTTTAGTGTTATTATTTAATTATGATATGTAGATAGGACTGAAGAATCCAATTCTTTGAAAGTCTGATCTATCAGTAAACAGGTATCCCAAACCTAGAGTTTTGCTAACTATTCAGTACATATTTTGTGTGGTTTTGTTTTTAACTGAGATTGAATTACACAGATTATGGTACTTCTAATAAGTTGGCAGACTTTTTTCACATCATCTATCTATTCAAAATACCCTCTACACTCCCTTCCATTTTTTTTGATTATTTAATGTCCAGTTCAGATACATCCTTATCATATTTTTGTGATTGTTCACAAATATGCCTCTCGTGAATTTATCTCTGTTACCTTACCCCAACTATGCTTAACTCTTAACCACCTCAGATCCTGTCAGTGAATGAAAATTGGGAATAAACTAAAATTGAACGGTTTTTCCTGTAATTTTTTTCTTATCAACTAAACAAAAGAGATCTCTTAGGGCAAGCCAAATCCATGTAGTGTTCAATGTTCTTCTACATTATTCATAATGCTAAATGGTAAGATGAAACTCATTTCACCTTACTGGAAAGGTATGTTTTCTCTACTTTTAGAGTGAGTTAGGAAGACTCTGATTATACTTAATTCTTACCCAGTGAAAATTTCCTCAGAGAAGACAATGTGACTTAATTGGGGGAATTATTTTATGAGATGCTATATCAAATGTTTAATATTGACTGTGGGTGTGCTCATTTTGTACCAAGATGATCAATTTACTCTGGCAAATTTTGTTCTTCATGAGTTTAGAGCCTTTGTAGCTCAAGATACAGTAAATGATCTCAAAGATGAGGATATGATAATTTTACATAGAAAGATATTTTTTATTAAACGTGATAGTTATAATGTGTTTACTTTACTTTGAGAGGACCTATTAATTTCTCACTCCCCATAAGTAAAACCATTAATTATATACAGCCACAGTTTATTTTATTTTTAATTTTACAAGTTACTGGACATATTTTGGAACCAAATGGAAATGGTGGTTGTTCAACATTATGATAAATGCAAATAATCTGTTCACATATAAAATGGTTAATTTTATGTTGTGTGAATTCCAACTCAGTTGGAAACAAACAATTATACTGGAGACTCATCATGGTTTTGATTTCAGCTTCTTTAACATTTAACTTTGAAACCTGTCCTCTATGACTGTGGACTGCACTAAAATAATGAGATTTTTTAATGTGTAGGTTTCCCTTTCTTCTACAAAATTTTAGTAGGTCACGTGGCATTAAATCTCTGACAATTATTTATTAACTATGAATTCTGAAGATGCCATACTACATCTCAAGGAACTCGAAAGCACAAATAAAGATATAATAAATTGACATGTCATTGAGAGTTTCAATTCAAAAGAAGTTTTATTATAAAATGAGAAAGGTTTGTAACTATCCCATTTTTATGTACCTAAAATATTATTACTTATTGTTCAATTTCATCCATTACCCTATTTAGAATATACTAGAAATATGAACAAAAGACGGGAGAAAAGGGGCAGTTATTCTGAATTATCTGTATTTTCTACACAGTGTGCTTTCTTGTGAAACGTGTGATAAACTCACCACCAGAATGTAAGTTCCAGAAAGGGCAAGCATGTGCGTCTGTTAGCATTGCTGTAGCTCTACTACCTCAAATGTGCCTGGCACACACAAGGCATTCAGTAAGTATTGTTGAATGAGTGTATCAGTATGGACACTCTACTAAACGGGGATGAGTAAACTATGGGAAAACATCTTCAAGACATGGGTACTCCAGATAGAGTTTTATTTGTGTGAATAAATGCAAATAACATAAATTACTCTGCTTATGTATGTATAATAGAAAGAAGAAGAAAAAACAAAAGGAAAATTACCTTTATAGTGACTACTATGATGTTATATAAATGGATGGTCATTCATAATGTTTATCAGAGCAATATATATTGGATTCCTTGAACAAAGATATTTGTTTCCTTGAACAAGTATCTTTGCTTTGTTTCCTTAATATTCACTACTATAATGTCATAGCACAGGGTGACACACCTAAGAGAAAATTTCTGTTTGTCTGTTTTATCCTAGAGCTGTATGGCAAATGTAATAAGGGATAATTATATATGTACATATGCATAAAAGTATGGTCTCATTTAAAGAAAATAATAAGGGCTGTACTTTGGTGCAGTAAGAGAAATAAAACATGAGGAAAAAATGCTTCTAATAAGCGATGCTAGCTTAATACAAATTCCATAAAGTTTCAAAAAGGAAGTAATTGAATTTGATTTATACTTAGACACTAGCTATTTGTTTACAATTCAGTTGCTTGTCAGCTGACTCTATAAACTGGTCTCCAAATCTATCCAGAAATAGTGTGGAGTACAGCATATCACTTTTACAAATGCACTAGAAATTTGTTAGTTTGATTTTTAAATCTTCTGTTCAGATAAAAACTGTTGAGCATAAGAAGGTCCACATGTGAAGGTACTTATGAATTACTTATAAAAGAATACCACCTACTCAAGAGACTCTGAAACATCATACAATGTCAGTCATAAAATGAACCCTCACAATTTACCCAGAATAAAGGAAGCTTGGGGAAAGGAATTATCTGAAGTGTTCTACTTTTAATTATAGTACAAATGTATAAATCTGAGAAGATTTAAGCCAGAGGAAACATCTTACAATATACATTTTCCTTAGAGTCTACACAGTTCTCTCTCCTTGCTCCTGATCAAAATGAAAATATAAAGTTCCACCAAAGGAAAAAAAATGGAGGCATAAATATACATGCAGTTTCCAGTACTGATTTGGCATTCCGAGTGAGCGACCTAAGTAGCGAGTATTGTAAGGTCATAGCCTTATGATGCTTGTAGAAGTACAAGTATTCCATTTAAAATCAAATGCTAGCCTCATATTTTGCTGCTGCTTCTCAGTCCAAGGGGTGGAAACTTTTTCTGCGGTTACACATGTTGTTATTTTAAATATATGAATTTGAAAGTCATAAGATAAAAATATCTTATGATTTGACCTCCAATTCAAAACTTCTAATCAGATCTGTTTAAGAATGACTTGTTTATCTTTCAGAAATTGTTTGTAATCTCAAAAATAATTAGATTTAAATTTTTCATTGACTGAATAAGTATTGGAGCTAGAACAGAGCTTACCCATGAGTTTTATTTTATATAAAAAGAGTAAAGGTCCGAAAAGGTAAAAATAAGCTGCCAGGAGTCACATCAAAATTAATTTCAGAGTCAAGACTAGAATTCAGGTCTATTGCTCCTCCCCTTCCAACTCATTTCTACAAAGGAAACTCTTTAGTTATGTTCTGCCAATGTAGCTAGAAAGGAACAGTAGAGGGGAGGGTGTAGATTTTGTGTCGCTGCTGCCACAGGTGCTCCCTATAGAAATATCTTACTTTGATCTTTCACTGTGACTGTGTCTACTTGAAAGTTTATTTAATGCTCCATGACCACGTTTGGTCATAACTCTACTGAACTTTCAGGCCCTCTTTCTGGAAGTTATTCAGGGACCAATATTCATATTTGAACTCAGTTATTCAACAGCATTTCATCACACTGAGAGAACACACAGAATGTGGGCAGTTGAATCCAGTAACTTTCACTGAGAATAGGCTAGAGATCAGAAATTTGTTAAACAATTGAAACATTACAATGAGCTTTACGCTTACATAGGAAGGTATAGAATAAAGAGAGTAGTGTATGGAAGGGAGCTTATCTTCAGGAAAGAAGATTGTCACTTCAAAATAGGGATTAGCCTAACATTATTGCAATAGTTCAAACGCATACAACATCAAGAATTGCCAATATCTGAGAATTGGTGAGTCAGGGTGAGGTCTCCTTTTAATTTGGAGAATTAGAAGACTGGCACAGGAGAAGGAGTGATTGTCAGGAACAGGAAAAAGAAGGCTGCTGATGACTGAGTTATACTCTGAAATATGATGACTAGAAAATTCCAGGTCCAAATATGATGACTCACCCCAGAACAACCTATATTCTATTTGTCGGCCTAACCAATCACTTATATAATCTTCTAAGAATATAAAAACATATATCATGCATACGGGGATATTTAGGGATAAAATGCATTCATGTATGCAATGTACTTGAAATTGCATCAAAAATAAAAAGTTGATGGGTAAATGAATAGATATTTGATAAAACAAATATAGCAAAATGCCAAGTATAAAATTTAGATAGTGGGCTTAAGTTGTTTATTATATAATTCATTCAATTTTTCTGTATGTTTGAAAATTCCACAATAAAATGCTGGTAAATATTTTTAAAAGATTTTTTTCATGGCTGTTTCTGGCCACCATATATAGCAGAGAACCTATCTTAATCTACTATAATAGTTTTATTATAATAACTCCTCAGCCAATGCCAAACAACATAATTTACCAATTCCACATTCAATAACCTGTACTTTGTCACCTCCCTTCCTCAACTGGATGCCCCTCCCCCAACCTTCTCCTACCACTCTTACTTTAAGAAATTGACTTTTAAGATTAATATCAAAATTTTATCAAGAATATAAGATTCATGTAATTTGAACCATTAGCTAATGACAACGAAGTGCTTCATATGACAAACCATTAGTTGCTGCAGAAAATCTAAGAGCTTTTCCTGACCCCTTCCCCCACACCATTTATTTATTGAGAAAGGATTTTCTTATGCTATACTTTAATCACCAGGGAACTGAAGCATCTATGAATAATGTGAATAGGAAAATTGTAAAGTTCACTCTACTGACAAAATCAGAACGGTTAGACAGTAACCTTCACTCTGTTGGGAAAAACACAAATTAGAATCCTTTTATTGTTAACAACATTCCCGTCCTAAAAATATCTTTTTCATTGGTCAACTGGTCAGTGGACACTATAAGGCCAAAGGCTCTGATAGAGAGGTTGAGCTTCTCCACTGCTGTATTTCCCACTCAGCTATGCATACAGATCTCTTATAAAACTATTAAATATTTATGATGCGGTACAAAGCCCTTCTAAAAGCATCTGTATTTAACTAAATCATGTCACTGACAGCAAGAGGCATGCAGAGTAATTTAACCTAGCAGGAAAAGTACTTCTTTTACATATCATTGCGGTGCAGAGAGTTTCAACCATATGCTCTTTTCTGCCCCTACGTATCTCCCATAAGAAGGACAAGCTTAACTGAAATGGTTCAAGAGGCTTTTAGACAGGCTTCTCAAATGAAACACAAATCTTTTGAAGTGTTTCTCAAAAATTCCTCCTTGAGGCTTTGCCATGACTCTGTCACTACAGGTCAGGCAAATAACCCATTCTCAAGTTGTCTTCTTAACCCCAGGTTAAATATCTGAATTCAGCCCAATCTTTTCTTCTATTGTGACCTTCCAAATGTTTACTACTGTAGTCTACTACTGACTGATATCAAAGTCATCCAGAAGGATACCCGTCCTTCTATCCTTTCACTCATAAAAAGACTTCAAGGAAAAAACTTTTGAATAAGTATATCAAACGTTAAATTATTGTTAACGATTCACACCCTTAAAGCCAAAGAATCTATTGAGATAAGTATTACTAAGCAGTTTCCAAGGCACCTGAGCATTTGGTAATGCAAAAGAATAGCAGAGAGACTCTGAAATTTAAAGAAATAAAAGTGCAATGGGAAGGAAACATATTTTTAGGCATCTCAGGCTCAGAGCTAGCTGTACTTCTGGTGACAGGTAATTTTAAAATAACCTATGACTGTGAAAAAAATGTGTTGCATGGGTACGAAATAATTATTTCAGTATATGTATGCTGTCAAAAAATCAAGACTAAATGCTTGAGTTGCCCAACTCAAAATGAAACAATATTACTGAAATTCAGTCACTATACAGCAACTGAGTAGGAAATTTGCTGCTCAGCATTTGAACTTACTTCTTCTCACAGTCTGGCAAGTAAAAAATAGAAAACCTAAGGATGACCTGCTCCTCAAAAGTAGTAAATTTCATATTTAAGGTCACTGTATTATATGTAATAAAAATAACCACCATTTCTAAAGATCCAAAATATGTGTTAATTTATCTAGCTAGCCATTCACCATCCAAAAAAATGATTACTGAGTGGCTACTTAATACCTAAGTCCCAGGCATTGTGCTGGGGCTTATAGATTTGGTAGCAGAAAGGTAAAAGAAGGGCCAACCAATAGTCTTTCTTTTTTATTCTGAAGCAGCAAGTAAAGTTATCTGCAGAAGAGAGAAGACATGATGCAAATTTTGACAGTGGTAAGGAATTTTTCTGTGTAGCTCTACAATACTTGGACCCAAATAAGACTGAAGTTAGGGGAGAAAGGAGGAAGAGAAAAGAACAAGAACAGTTATGATAACGATAACATATGTGTTCATACATATCACAATTTCCAATTTGCACAGATTTACTTCTCAGAACAGTACGCCTTTTTCCAACACCGGAATTTAATCCTCAACATTAAGTGGTCCAGTTTATTATGTTGTGTAGCTTAACTCTGGCATGATAAAACCAACTCATTTAAATGATATTGACAATAAGTACATGAATCAAAAAACTTTAATTTACTAAATAGTATGATGTCTTATTGCTACATACTCATATTTCTTCCAATATGAACAAAATGAGGGAAAAAGACATGTTATAAACCCAGAGCTTAGCAGGAAAATTTAACTTTTCTCTTTCAATTTTTAAAAAGAAATTAAACTAATATTTTAACACATTTTTCAATTACAGCAAGTTAAAAATTATTCATAGTAAAGTGAAAAGGGAAGGTTTGGCCTTTAGTTAATGCCACTTCTGCTACAGATTTCCCATATAGTTTTTAAAGCATATGTATTTTCTCAGTTTTTCCAGACACATTCTAGGTGGACCTTTTCCCTGTTGCCTTTGATAACGTCACTCATTCATTCATTCATTCATTCATTCATTCATTCATTCATTCAGTAATCACTCAGTAGTGCCGAATATGCACCAGGCCCTACACAAGGCAGAGAAAAAGAGAGAAACTGCAATAGTTCCTCCTTCCATAGTGATACATTCTAATGGAGGACTTAGTTTTCCTAATGCCAATCTGGCACAAATGCAAATACTTCAGAAGTGAGAGTCCACAGTCTTATGATGAATTCTAGTTGTGTGGTGGACATATTATGGAGTGACTTTTTATTTTTAAATGAACCTGTCAGGAAACACTGTTTATTGTATATGCATGTCTAAGTATCTGAGGTTGTCCTTCACTCAGGATTTAGTTATGAAAATGTTTTCTTCTGATAGTGTTTTGTTTTGATTAGTGATAGAAGAAGAATACAGAGATTCAATTCCAGACGGGACCATGTCGAGGCAAGAAGCTTTTAGAAGTATTGGACAATTAGAGGCAGAAAAACATACTCCATCTATTTCCATCCTCAGTAACCATCAGAAAATAAAATAATCGTTGCCCGCATCCTCCACCAAAAAAACAAAAAAAGAAAAAAAAATCATAAAAAGTAAATTAAAACCATCCACCAAAACAGACTAGGTTAGAATAGTAATTAGATGGTGGTTTCGTTTTTTTTAAAATGTTAGTGGGTTGATTGTTTTCGGTGGGTGGATCAAAATAAATAAATAAATTTGGTTTTTGGTCAGTTTAAGACCTAATTTACTGGTTATGCCAACGCATAGTTTTAAAGGAGAGTTAGCTACATTTCCCGAATTGCTGAGCAAATGTTTTAATTTCATAGAAATTCTGAACTTTTAAAATAGAAAGTTTATTGTAATCAAAATCAAAGAGAAAATATTCACACAAATACAGATCTTATGTCAAGCTCCTTGCTTATAGAAACTAGTTTAATCAATGAGAAAGTTCAACATGATTCAAAGAAATAAGTATTAACTTTTTGACTAACGTTAGTTCTGGTAACTACTGAGGCTCTGCAAAATCATTGACATGGCAAAAGCTAAAGATGACCAAATAAGTTTTATAATTAAAGTTATAAGCTATCATCTTCATAAATATATGAGCTGTTCATATGTGAACTAATGGTAATTAACCAACCATAAAAATATCAGGATTAACATAGTTTATCTAATTAGAAAGATGATCTTTCCTTCTTTCAGTTACTTCTGATAAAAGTACACAAGACTCTAGAGTAACCTATTTCTCATTCAACATCTAAATCAACTTGAAATTTTTATCTTTACAACATAATTTTAATGCCAAACACTATCATTCTATGAATGTCCAATGATGGCATGTTCAGTGGAGAAAGGGATATGTACTGGGATAGAACTTTCTTTTTTTATTAAGATTATTTGAAAGTCCATTTTAAAGGATATTGTTATAATCAATTGTTATAATCAATTGTTATATTGAAAATTGTTATAACAATTTTCACTTTTAAAAATTGATTTCTCTTGTTTAAGTACTACTATCACTGAAGCTCAAAAATAAAACTTTTTTAATTACGAAAG
Organism: Rhinolophus hipposideros; assembly: GCF_964194185.1. NCBI lineage: Eukaryota > Metazoa > Chordata > Mammalia > Chiroptera > Rhinolophidae > Rhinolophus > Rhinolophus hipposideros. Next base: position 41,719,453 of record NC_138050.1, on the reverse strand, counting down.
TTTATAAACATGTATGTATAAAAGTATTATATACATTATTTACTTTGCTATTAACTAACATAGCATTTTTCCTTGTTCATTTCAAAGCCAACAATGTGTTATGCCATCAAGCTACCTGAGGTATCAGTTATTATCTTTAACCAATATCTCACTATTGTTCTGAGGACAAGTACACACACCCCCAAAAAGTCAATGGATTCTGTGCAAACTAAAAGACATTTTTAAAATGAGGAGTAAATTCAATCTAATTATGAGCAATAGAGTTTCCAAAGATCCTATATTAATGTTACAAGCACTTTTCCATGTGGAATTAAGCATGTAGTTTAAGTCAGCAAAGATATTCTTTTTATATATCTTGTTTATATGTCTACTATAAATATCATAAGCATTCCATTAGCATTAACTCAGTGATTAATGCATATGTGACGGAGTCAGGTTCTAATCAGTAATAATAACTGCCTACAACTATTTTCCCAACCGTTCATCTCCCAACTCTTTTACCCTAACAAAGACTTGCCTACCAAAGTCTAAGGGTTCATGTAGTTACAGGAAACCAGATGAATTATTTATAAGGATGCAGAGGCTAGAAAGTTCAGCTATGCCGCTTACCCTAGCAGTAGTAGACTAAGCTATTGGCAATAGGAACCTTGCCAGTGCATTAGAAGATGAGATAGAAGGGATGCCTGCCAAATAAAATAGCTAAGTAATAACAAATGTTAAAGAGCCTTGGGGGTTGGAGAGAGTCCTGAGCTCACTGCTGAAACATAATTCAGATCACCAAGCTTTTTCAGTCAATGCAGAAAGAAGAGGTGTAATCCCAATTAATGCTTTGTGTCTTACCTTAAGTGCTTGCTTTTTAATTACAGTTATATATTCTTTATTTTTTTATACCACTATAGTATCTATATACAAATGAGAAAATTACAACTGGTATAGAAGAGGTATGATACAAAGTTATCAGATTTCAAGTTCAAGTATAATTAATTGTGTATTTTCATTGTCTACCCTGTTTAGAAATCCATATCTGTTTTAGAGCAAATTGGTATTTTACCCCTTTGATTTCAAAGAAGAAACCTGGCCATAAAAAAGCCACAATTTCTTATTCTTCATGTGTTCAAAACTGATACATTGCTACAGACAGATACCTGTCATGGCTTTAAATAGATTTTGAGATAGTGCCATTCAACTTTCATTTTCTGTTTGATCATTGTCAGTCACTTGGAATTTACACTCCAGTGTAAAAGGCTTTAAAGTTAACAGCAGCAAGAGATGAGACTGCCATCTTGACTGGAAAAAAAAATTCTTAAAAACTCTCAAAATAAGTGAATCTAAACACACACACGAAAGAAAAGTCATTGTAGGAATTGTTAAAACCGCATATCAATCTGGAATGGTTAATATCAGAAGGAATGGTTTTTATTCTGCATCTCAAAATTGATCTGAAAATTACCATAAAAATCAAAGATGAAGTAGTTTAGGCTACATATCATATATTATGTTAATTCTTTTCTTTCAATAACCCGAGCTCCAGATATTTAATGCGTACACATTTTATCTACTATAACAAACTCACCATTCTCCCTCCATCCCAAATGTGTGTGTAGAGGTGAAGGGGAAGAGGTTCATGGTATGCCTTCTAAAGTATCCAAGTACCAAACAAAACTAACTCATTTATGTAGATATATAAGCTTTCTATTCTTAACACCTTTTATCATAGTAAATGTGTGTATATATTTCTGTACCTTGTGCAGGAACCTTGGGTCATAGAACAGATTTGGTCCAGGTAATCTCATTAGGGAAAAACACAATTTTTAAACATAACTATACTTATCACATGACCTTTAAAGAGAGTAGTATTACTGAGGTCACAACAAGAGCCCTCTGAGGGTTTTTTTTTTTTTTTTCACCTTCTACTTCTGCCTTCATTGAGTAAAAAGAACACAGGACATGGAGTCAGAGAAGCTGGAGTGAAACATTGCTTCTGCCACCTGTTATATAATCTTGACAAATTTTGAATTCTCTGAGCTCCGCAGTTTTCTCATCTGTATAATGAGACTAATGATATCTATTCTCAGATGAAAGCACGTGACAAATGTTAGCTGCTCATTAAAAGATTTTACTATTTACTTTATTATTAATTATTATTATTATTATTGATAATAAAAGAAGTGCAACCTTATTAATGATATGGTGGCATTCCCTTACTCCTGACTCTTCAGCACCAGGGAAAGGACAGCGGCCAACCAGTTAATATGCAGATTTTCAGATAATGTGTAATAAGCCCATCTAAAGTGCAACAGATATTGACAAAGCACCTTCTAAACAAGTATTTATCATAAAATGAAGAAATATTCCATATATAAAAGCCAGAAAAATTTAAATTAGAAGCATACAGAGTGTGAAATACTTCTCAAAATGTTTAAAATTCTCTAATACATACTAAGTCAAGGTGTTTTTTTTTTTAAGTTTGGTTTTAATATTTAAATATATGTCTTTATGGTTTAAGATTTAGGTGGTCTGCCTATAATTAAATATGTATACAACTTTTAAAAATGGTAATAATCTAATTGAAAATTACCTCACTGTTAATGGTTACATCCATTTAATAAATACTTCCTAGGATCCAGGAAAGTGGCATGTTATGGGAATGGAGACACAAGTAAACCAAAATTCTTTCCTTTAAAACCTTACATTCTGGTTTGGGAACTGATATGCACACCTGTATCCAAAATAAGTGTAAAATTGTTGTCTGAAAAAGAACTCCCTTGGAGCACCAAGGGAGTACTGCTGGGGTGGAAGATAATCTAACATCTCAATATAACAATGAAATAGTTAAGAATTTGTTTTTATTCCTTGACAGGACAAAAACGTGTTCTTTTTTAAAAATAATTTCAGAGTATCGTTTAACACACACACACACACACACACACACACACACACACACACACACTCAGGTCTTCCATTCTCTTTAGAAGGGAGTGAAGGAGCTGTGATGTTGTGACATTTTGAAAATTAATGAGGTTATAGCTGACCCTATTCTTCATGAATACTCTCTCAACCAGAAGCTTCTAATAGACTCATTCCTCAAAGTATGTTTTACTCAAAAGGTCACAGCCAATATTCTAGAAGCTTTTTAGAAAAACAAGCAGAAAGTTTTATACTCGTTTCTGTTTGTATACATGTAGTGGATGTTGTTTCATTTTTATATTTTCACTAGGCTGGACAATTTTAAATCTCAGTCCCCTTTACCTGCACTTTAAAGGTCTTTAAGGGTTCCAATAATCGCCTTATGTGCCCTAGAGTCACCTATTTCCTTCCTAAAGCTTATCTTGCTTTCACACACAGTCTCATTTGCACATACAAGGTAATTTTCCTGCCCCCATAATCTATTCATCCTAAAACATACCCAAAGACTCTGTGTTCGGTTTATTTTTTCACAGATAACTTGAGGAAAATCTGAACAATGATGCATTTCTGCTTTGGAACATTAGGGATGTGAAATTAAGAAGCTGCTATGAGGATAGCAGAGAAAAAAATCCACGTAGATCAACTAAAAGGAAATGTGCAAAATGTGTAAAGAATCTACCATGGCCACTTAAATAATTTTCTCTCAGATATAAGCAAGGCTATTCCTCTTCATATTCCCTTCGTATCACATTTATCATAAAAATACCCTGTCTGACAATGCAGGTTCTTCCTGGTACATTTCATCAGAGGTGGGACATGTTAGTTTTACAGTTTTTGGGGAGCATGTGGAATGCAGCAACTTCCTTCTTGGAGCCTTGTAGACTAAGAATTATAAATAACTACGATCTGTTCTCAAAGTTACATTATTTGTGAATGACATGGAATGTTATAGGTTGATTACATAGCTAGATCTATGGGTTAAAATGGAGGCTAATGTTTGTATAGAACACTATGAAATAACACTGGATATATTTTCTCTTGCAGGATGGATTTCTTTTCTTAGTAGATCTTAATTCCGATAAAAGATATTTGCAGTTGAAAACTTGATCAAATGACATAGAAATTTCTTGTCAATTCATCGCTGCTTTTAATAAGTGAATTTTAAGAAAATTGAGAGAGTAATCATGGAAAGAAAAATTTTGCTTTCTACTATTTAATAATTTTAATGGATTAATTATTTTACTAGACATGCATTTTCAAGTTTGCCACTTCTCCCACCTTTGGGTCAATTGAATGACCTTTAGAAAAGAAAAAAAGGTCTTACATCATGAAAATAAAATTTTTCAAAAAATTGCCACCTTTCCATATACATTGCTAGGTAACTTAATCAAAAGTACCTCGTCAGATATGTAACATGTCTTTGTAAGTCCATCTCTGCATAAGGGTAGGTTTCTGATAAACAGCAGTTCTATTTACCATTCTGTGATTATGCGCCTCTAAAAGTTTCCAGTTAAATTTCTAAATCCTTTAAAAATTCCCCAAACTACTTTCAAAACCATACTTAATATGAATTAATGTTTGATACCTTTTAATCTTCATTAGTCTTTTACTTTTTTTAAGCAGGATAAATTTCAAGATTCAGATCTGTTGGTAAAATCATTGAGCTTTAAATGTAAAGCAGAAACAGCAATTGACTACTTAAAAACAGAAAACAGTCAAAAAAATGTATTCTCTCTTAAGCAATATTATTAAAGCAAAAAACTTGATTTAACAGTCTGCCACCCATATTCTACTCTGTATTATGATTATGTGTCATTACACCCAATTAGCATAATTAACCACAATTAACCTTTCTACTTTACTGCAAACTCCTTCAGCCCAAGGGTTATTCTCTATTTATCTCCCTCAACCATTCCTTTCTCCAAGAAATACACATCACAGTTCCTAGCATCATGCTGGAACTTCGTAGACACTGAATTATTAACTATTTGTTTATTTTATTAAAGAGAGGGAAAGTCCTCAGTAATCTAAGAATCAAATAGCAGAATAGGGTCATCAAATTTTAATCCTAAATTTACCACTCACTTTTTTTATGTATTTGAACTTAGTTGCCCCTTAGCCTATCCCCATTTATATTTTACTTTTCTTACTATTGACATGGAGATGTTAATAGCCCAAAATTCCTTTCAAAAATTAAACATTGATGACATTTTTTATCATTACAAATAAGAGTCTCTGAAATATTTAACAAAGCCAATCTCAGTCTGTCCCTCCCTCTCTCTCCTTGTCACATTTCTAAAAAGCTTGATATTCACTGAAGAAAAGGCTCTGAATTTCTGAGCAAAGAACAAAATGATAGCTCATATTTGATGAACAATTCAACCTAAACACCAAATCTTTTAAATAAGAGATAGTTATGGACGTGGATGAAGAAGAGCACAGCTTTAGGTTATAAGCCACACTGGCGCATATAACTGGTTATTAAGATTTTGCTGACCTCTGGTAGAGTGAGAGACAAAATGAAAAGTGACATTCAGGCAGTTCTTTGATGATTAGTTGAACTATGTATACAGAGCACCTTTATTAAAGAAATTAATTAATGCTAGATGCATTATAATAAGAGTAGGGCAGAGCAAAGTGAGAGATGACTACAGGTGAACTACAAGAGACAGGGCATCCTCTAGGTTTCAGTGGTGCCGCCTATGAGGCTGGTAAAGCCTGGATTAGTGTGATCCCACTGAGTTTTCTATGCAACATTAAATGGAATGAGCTAAGCATGCTTCTTTTTTTCTTACTGAAAGGAAAAGTGAAGAGAAGAGCAAAGAAAAGAAGAGAAGAGAAAAGAAACCCTTAATCAACATGCAGTTATTCTGGCAAAAGGAGCTAGTAATGTTTCAAAATCTACTTAATCACGGATATTTATTTATTTATTTATTTTGGATATTTTTAAAAAATAAACTGGATCCAGTACTCTGGACCTTTAAATCCAAAGTCAGAACATTTTACAGATTTCAAAATGCTTCCCATGGCTTCTAATTTGAAAACTAGAACTCATTGTTTTACTCTATCTTTCTTCAGAAAAGCACGAGTTCCTGGATTAAAACTAAGTGTATTCCTAAGAATGATTAGGAATAGGTCTACCCATAGGTACAATGATTAGGAATAGGGAGCTCATAGGTACTAATAAAGAGTCTTTTAAAAACGAAGTTTTGATTGTATTCATTTTCTACCTCATTGTTTAAAATGGTAACCTTGCTTTTATTTGATCTTCTCAATTAATTGTCAATAACATCTATTTTCAATTTTCCTTTAAAATTCTCTGTGACTGATTCGTATTTCCTGATTCTTCTCAAATTGTCTGCTCATGAGCTGTAGAGGGCAGTGATGGTTTTGCCTGTCTAGCTACTTTCCCCTCCTTTAGGTACAGAACCCTGCTCTCTGTAATGAACCTCTACCATGCAGTTCCCATGGGGCTGAGCCCATCTGCCTCACTAACCCAAACACACACAGCAGAAGACATCTGACCCAGCCCCTGCCCAATCAGTCATTAATCTCCCTGGATACAGCAATTATCTTAGGGGTAGGCATATGATGCAAGCAAAGCCAATCAGATTCTTCCTTAAAATTTGCTGTTTTGATAAGAGAGTAGACTCTTTTTTTTTTTTTTAAGATTATGAGCAGACGGGATACAAGCTTAGAGATACCAGCAGCTATCTCCCTGTCAGGCAGAGAAAACCCACTAAGAATGAAACTAACATTTGAAGAGGAGCAAAGCATGAAGACTAGGAAACCATCCTATTATATCATATCATTTGAGTCTCTGGATCAAATTGGACCAGTTATGTAAGCCATATACTCCCTTTATATTTAAACTCTTGGAGTTGAGTTGCTATCACTTGTGATTGAGAAAGTCTAACTAAATCACCATCCATATTTCTTATTTTGCTACTTTATCATGTTGTTTCTCACTCTTTCCTCTATCTTATTCCTTTTTTAAAAATTTTTATTTATTTATTTTTATTTTTATTTTTATTTTTTTGGTGGGGAGCTGTTTCTTTCCCCAGGGTCATTCAATTTAAAGACCTCTATTCCTATCTTTCTACTTCTCAGATTCCTAGATAAGTTGAAAAAATGAAGAATTAAGAAAGCCACCATGTTCACCATAAGTAAATTTATCAAAATCTTGGTAGCTCTATTCTCCTAGATGTTTTCTTAATATATACCTCTTTGTCTCCATTCTCTTGCCTCCATTTCACCATTAAAATTTTTTAAAAAATATTTTATATGTAATCTGTTTATTCTGCCTGTAATACTTAATAACACTATAGTTTAATGCTTCTCTTAAAAAAAAAGACAAAAAATAAAAATGTCCTTCCTTCTCCCAACTGATATACAAAAAGATGGAAGACATATATATTTTTTTAATGTTCAAGGGACTATTCCAGTAAAAAGCCCCCAAAATAATAAAATACAGAGAAATAATTGCTCCAGGTCTGACAATTTTCTACTAACAAATTTATCCATCATACAAATAATTTCCAGGATTTATAATATTATACAATAAGTTAAACAATAGTTAGCCTGGCAATGCATTAAACCAAAACAAACTACCACTGAGGAAGATTTGCCTGTTTGATGAAGATCAGATTCCCACTAATACAATGGCTCTATGATTTCCATCTCCATAAATAGCATGTTTTACAATACATCATATCATTCTCAAAGTAATAAAATCAGTCAATGTTTCCACCTTGTTTTACAGTATTAAACCCTTAAATTGTATTGTCATTAACTAAGGGCTCTCCTATCCATTTTATTACATTGTAGATTGTGGAGAGTGTAGTATTTCAGTAAAAGTTGGCTTTGAGATAACTGGAATAAATGTGATTATATTCTTGGAGTCTTTATAAAAACTGCATTTCGATGCCTTTTTTTCATTTTTGTAAAGAAGGCCTCCTCGTAAGGTTCTCACAAGACTTTGTGACAAAAGACCATAAAATTTGAAATCAGAGGTTCAGATTTAAGTTTCTGCTCTAATGCCTACTTAGTTTTTGAATTTCTGAGCCTCAAGTCATAAACCTGACAAGGGGGATGAAATCTAGGTCACAGAGTTATTATGTGATTAAATGATTCAATAAGTGATAATATGCCTAATAAAATATAGTATGATACAAATACTAGTCACTTATATATACATAGCACACACATATAGTTGTATAGTTCAAACGAATAATTTTGTAGAATGTTAATTCCAACTATATACAAAAACTATGATTTAGTTGTAAGCTTGATCAAGAGTTTTGAGATTATCTTGTCCAGCAATGAAATGCAATAAGAGACAGTGAATGACTTTAAAAAGGGCAAAGGTAGAACTTAAGAATTATATTACACTTGCAGGTAGTACCATAAGGAAAAAAAAGACATATTCACTTACAAAATGAATGAACTGAACATGGAGGCAATAAATTACCCGAACATCTGAATGGCTGTGATATACAAGCACCTACCCTTGTTCCAAGTCATGATATTGTCCTAAATATCTGTAACTAACTCTAGGCAATCAGAAAGAAGGAAGTAATACCAGTTGCACAATTTCCTTTCTAAATTATTCTTTTATTGCTATAGGATGTAGTAATTTGTTTGTCTATAGTAGACAGAGCCACCACACACTTGAAAATGCCATGTTTATAGAAATCTGGAAACAATTTGCATTCAATTAGAGGTAGCTCTCCAATAGTGACAGGACTGAGTTCATATTTTGCCACAAATAAAGATCTGAAATTGAAAAGTCATTTTTTTTTTCCAGCTGAGAATCATTAAGCAAAGGTTTGGGCAGTTTCTCTACCACTAAAGCAGATAAGTCAGTTATAGCTGAGGGTGGAATGTAAGAACCGTAGCTCTGAATCTCACCAATGGGCCAGCAGACCCCCTCCCATCTAATCAATACATATCACTGTGCTATTCCCAAGTGAAAATGCTGTATCCCATTATAATAGAAAAGTCTCTGCAGACAAAAGGCATTATTTTTCCCCTTCAGGGAGCTCTTTTAGGTGCCAAATTAAAGATTGAATTGTTCATTTCATTCAGAGATTCCAAAGAGGACTTCATGGATAAGTTCCTTTAAAATGCAGCCCTAGCTGAGGATATATAATATTTTGAAACGACACAGTGATTTTTTGGCATAGAACTTTCTTTCCAGCAGCATCATTTAGACTAAAAATCATTAACTGTCTTCCTCCTCCAACAATAAGGATTACATTGTTCAAATAAGATACAAGGACTTCCCTGATTTCCATTCTCTCTTTAGTGCCACATCACTTTCTTTAGGTATTCACTCTCTTCCATACTTAGGGGAGACCATCTAAAAGCAAGGTTGTCCTAAAGAAGTCACATTCATTTTCCCATGTTAGGCTTACCGATATAGGTTTGAGATGAACAAGATTATACAGACAGAATCTGTGTCTCCAGGGGGTTAAATAACTTGCCTAAGATTACACCGTAATTAACAGCACCACTATTTAGACTTAGGAACATGAATCCATCCAAAGTCCGAGTTCTTTCCACTTTACCTCACCACCTGTCATGCTTTGATGTGTAGCATAAAGATTACATGGGCTCAGGTGGTTCCACGCCATGCATTTACCTTAATCTACAACACATACTCCCACTCCACTTTGTATCAAAGGCTACTCTTCGGTCTATTCACAAAAATCTAATTCTTTTTAATATTAAAGGCGTTTTCTTTGAGGCAACCAGACCTCATGGATCATAGCAGGTGAGAGTACTGACTAGGATTGCATCCTGCTAAAGTATGACTTGAGACAAGATACATCAAGGTCAGCATCTGAAAAATGGATAAGGTTTTGTAATAACCATGAGGCATCATTCACGTAAATCACCAGCATAGTACCTGGCACACATGAAGCCTTCAGTAAATGTTTGCTATTATTACTATTATAATTATTATTTGAAACATATTACTACTTAAGACTGTTTTCCAGAAACTTATCTTTATTTTCTTTCCTATTTCTATTGATTTGGCTTTTCATTTTTGTCTTCCTCATTCATATGTTAAATTGGAATGGACGGTGCTTAATTCAGTAAAGTGGTTGTATAACAGTTGTATTTTTTCTAGAATTTGACAAAATTATCTTCAAAATGGGGTCATTGGCAGCTGGCATTTCACAGAAGTCATTAAGGTTTGTTCTAAATAATCTATTTGCTTTTTTGCAGATTTTATATAAAGCAGGAACAAGACAGTCCCACTTAGTGCTTTGTAAGGTTAAAGTTCTCCTTCTAAAACCTGTCATTTGTGTGTAACAGGATACTCAGTTAGCAAATTATTTATATGTTTTAAATCACAGATACCCGATTTACAAATAAAATAAAATGAAGGAAAATAATGTTGATCTTTATCAGGAGATTATTATAAGAAACTTTTTAAAAAATTATAATTAACATTTCTAAAAATAGTGAATGCACAATGCAAGTTCCTAATTACAAAAAAGAAGTAGCTTGGGCCGGCCCGGTGGCTCAGGTGGTTGGAACTCTGTGCTCCTAACTCCGAAGGCTGCCGGTTCGATTCCTACATGGGCCAGTGGGCTCTCAACCACAAGGTTGCCGGTTCAACTCCTCTAGTCCTGCAAGGGATGGTGGGCTCTGCCCCCTGCAACTAAGATTGAATACGGCACCTTGAGCTGAGCTGCTGCTGAGCTCCCGGATGGCTCAGTTGGTTGGCGCGCATCCTCTCAACCACAAGGTTTCTGGTGCGACTCCCACAAGGGATGGTGTGCTATGCCCCTGCAACTAGAAAACAGCAACTAGACCTGGAGCTGAGCTGCGCCCTCCACAACTAAGACTGAAAGGACAACAACTTAACTTGGAAAAAAGGCCTGGAAGTTTACACACTGTTCCCCAATAAAGTCCTATTCTCCTTCCCCAATAAAAAAAAAAAAAAATCTTTAAAAAAAAAAGTAGCTAAAATTTGCCTCACACAGGGAAGGATTACTAACTTTGATATTCTATCAATATTTATGAAATGCTAGGAAAAATAATATAAAGCAGGCAAAAATGATAAGGTATTTGTACATGAAAAGTATATCCCTTAAAGCCCTCCAGTCAAGAATGATTTTATTGTTACCGTGATTTCAAAAAAAAAAATTAAAAATTTTAGATTAAAAAGTTTTTTAAAATTTCTGATAAGTACTTAATTCCATGGGGAAAATGCTTATGATGAATTAAGTAGATAAGAAGGAGGATGAATAAGTAGAAAACCTTAATGAAAAACACTGATTAAAAGAAAATACACTAAACATTAGCAATATTATTTCTGTTAGGTAGGTGAGCAATTTTTATTTTCTACTTTTTGCTTTTTCAAGTCCAAAATGAGTTACAAAAGAGAAAAGCAGAAGTTTGAGGCTGAAGGGGTCAGAGAAGGCTTTGGGGAGAAACAGGATGTTGGCAGAGAAAACACCTGGCATCACAGACAAGGTAGCGAACAAGGCGAAGGACACAAACTACCACTGCTAAACCCTCTCAAGATTCATCAGCAGTGAGAGGCTCTCAAAACAGGGCTGGCAGGAAGGGGATGTTTCCCTGTAAGGATGTGCACATTTGTACCTAAGGAGTTGAAAAGGAACAAAGCTGCAGCTCCTTTTTTTTTTTTTTTTTTAACTGCCCAAAAAGCACCCCAAATCGTTATAATACATAGCAGGTTTGCTGAATCCATGCTACTTCAGAACGGCCCTTCACAGTTTACTTTAGAAAACATCAATGTCAATAGTTCAAAGAATGTAGCCCACACAGACATGATGACATTAGAATAGCATAATTTGCCTTTCACACACAGGGAATTACCAGTGCCTCCTTTCAGGCTGATATTAAATGGAAAAAAAAAAAAGACCCTGTCTTCAGGGCTGATTATTTCTGACCCATGTGAACTCTTCCAAGGCCTTTGACTCTTTTATATCTTTTGAATGTTTAAGTCCAGCTTACTGCTAGTGCCGATTCTTCAAGTTCCACCTTCAGCCTTTACTAAATAGAGATGTGTTTCTGTCACAGCACTCCTGCAATGCAGAGTGCTGCGTTATGCTGCCTTTCAATGAGCTGAGTGACTCAGGCTGCTTTCACTGTTTTAACCAAGACTGGACTTAGGATTCTGCCACTGCTAGTTTCGATTTTCAAACCATAAAGCATGGCTTTCATGAGATTTAAAAAAATGTATTATTTAATCAATTCAACATTATTTACTGAGAGCCTACCATAAATGGGGAGTGATGCATGAAAATGGCACAATGAAATATTTTAATGTAATGGTACATAAAGTCTTCCTTCTTAGTCTTAAACTTTTACTATATATCAGGAACTAATTCTGCCTAGAGTTAGAGATCAGAGTCAGATTTCAAAATTGTTTTCCTCTCGACAATATTGCAATGCATAGAAATGTGAACTGAGAGATTCATTTCAGTTCCTTAAGGCTCTGGAAAACCAAAAGAAACCTTTCTTCTCTTCCAAACTTACTCAGCTACGCTAAAGAAGCACCCATTGATGATAGCATGAAGGGTTCCCATTACAAGAGTTTCGATAACTTTATTCAATGAATCATGCAGAGGAAAAATTATTCCCAGACAAAATGCCAAAAAGAAAAATTTATTTTCAAAAAGTATTTGCTTTTATATAATAAACACTAAAAAATATAAAACAAAGCTCAACATGATTCCTTGATGGAAGTTAGCTAAAATGTATATAATTATACTAATATTTTTTATAAGTAGAATTAAATAACAAATATCCTGAATTCCCCAGAAGGGATTATCATTTTGGAGTATGTAATGAGTGTCTTTAGAAAACAGAGGAAGCCAATTTAGTCCTTCTTAGTATTTCATTTCCTGTTTGATCTTACTAGATTTTTGTCATTAATCCAGTTAAATGATGCTTTATCTAGCTCAAATGTAGCCAAACTATCATACTTCATGCAATAAAAAATATGTTTACATCATATCATTACAGTTCTGGTACCACCAATCCTAAAGGAAAGGCTTTAGGTCAAATGGGATCTATTTAAACAGATTGACAAAACAACTGAAGTTGCCAAAAGTACAGACTTTCTTTTCAAAGGTTTTCTACCATGCTGATAGGCAAAGGAAATTGTTCCTTAAACACGTTCTCCAGGTTGGAATTGAATAACTGGGAACATCTATTTATTGAAGAGCTTATACACTGAGGACTAGCTTTAAATAAAGAGCTAAAATAAGGCAAAGACTGTCATTATAAATTTTATTTTCAAGGTCTGATAAATTCCCTTGTTGGATATCAAAATTTAATTCTATGTGATTCACAATGTATAAGTATCATAACTATTTTTACTAGTCCTTGCTAATGCCTTAAGTTCCCCTGACATAGCACAAAGCACCAATCAATCTAACAGTTGTAGAACTCCATAAGCACAAAGCACATTTAACATTAAACAGATGAAAACTACTCTGAGATCTTGCCTAGGGACTTGCTTTCAAAGTTTTCATAATTAGTCACTTGGTATCAAATGTGAATTAAGGGCATCTACGTATAGTTTCCTTTGGAGGAGCTTTGGAATAGAGGCCCCAGATAGCTGGGTACCACGCCTCAGGCAGTGGCTGAAAGCATCGTGACACACTTAAAAAAAAAAAAAATAAATAAATAAATAAATAAATAAATAAATAAACAAACAAACAAAACCCACAATGTTCTCTACTGTTCACCCAGAACAGGTCTCAGAGGCTATGCAGTTATTTTCTAGCATTCAAAGACACTACAATTTCCTAAAACTACTACGTTGGATTATCTTTTAATATCCATATGTATCATAGGGGGAGGGGGCACGTAGTTGACTCCAAGCAGAGCAGGGGGCTATTTCTAGTCCAAACAGCAAAAACCATCCCGCTCCCAAACCCGATACCCTGCCTTTCAATAAGTGCAGAGGATAGACGTGAACATGATCTTAGGAAGCGGATATTGTTTGGGGTTAAAAGCTTGTGAACAGAATATTTAAAAATACTTACATGAAGAAGTATTTGCTCCTTCGGTTGTTACTGATATTCTAATGGGAGACTCTATAAAACATAAAAGTGGAATGAGGCTTTATTGAGTCATGCCACTTGTGTTCTTAAACTAGAAATTGGCCAGGCTTGCGTATCATCTTGAAAAAGAGGACCAGAATACGGTGCAACAGAAAAGCTGAAGCATTTCAAAGTCAAAGGAAGCTATGTGCAATATACAAAGACCACAAAGCAATATTTCTGTAGTCTAGACTCAAAGACTTTTGAAAGACATGAAAATGGAGTCAGTCCATCTGCCAAGATATCCCACATACCAACTGTTGTATGCACTTCCTAGAAATACTACTCTGAACATATCCATACTACAGTTGAGACAGATAATTCCTTCTCTTATGGTAGGTGTGGTTTTGATTCTAAGGAACATAAAACTAAAAAGAATGATCCCCATATTCAAAGAATATAAGTCAACTTTCATGTGCAAAGACAAAATAGAAGAATGAGAATATTTTCAGGCAACTTGGTCTGCATAAACATTGGACCAAACACGGTGCTAAATAAAGTCCATGCACAATCTACTATAGCAATTACATTAGGATCAAATGAAACATGCTAAATAAATACATAATACAATCATTGGGGATGTACAGTGGCAAGATTCTCTTAGGTAGCAAGGATAATGGAAGGAAACCAGTATTTAAGTACAGACAGAGCATGAAACATAACTCATGCACAAAAGAAGCATGGGGCCTAAGGGTTTTTATTAGTAAGAAATAAGAACAACTTAATATCAAAGAAAGATTGAAATTCAGCAGCCAGAAAGTTATAAAGATTTAAGTCATATATCAGAAAATAATAGTTACAGTCCAAATTCCCAACACAAGCATCACATAAATTCAAAAGCTCAGGTTTGTAACATCGTCTACTGGAGTTAAATAATGAAGTACCTACATTAAATGCCTGAATGAAAGGTGAAGAAATTCAGGTAACTCAATACTTTATTGGTCTTGGTTTTCTTTCTCTCTCTCTCTCTCTCTCTCTCTCTCTCTCTCTCTCTCTCTCTCTCTCTCTCTCTCTCTCTCTCTCTTTCTCTCTCTCTCTCAGAAAAGTAAGATTCTCTCAGACTCCAGGATCATTCTATCTTACAATGCACATTCTTACATCTTAGTAATGATACATGAATATGCTCTAAATATGGCCAAAGAAGTCTAGAATACAGACAAATTAAGTTTTATGATTTGAACAATAGTTTTGAAGGGAAGATGAAAAACTGGTGAAGGTAAAATGGAAAGCTATAGTGTGCTGTTTTAGGTTATATGGTCTGCTATAGGTTCAACAAGGTACAGGCCATAAAAAAAAAAAAAAAGAAAGAAAAAGAAAAAGAAAATCAGTGAATCCAAAACTTTAAATACAGGGTAATGGAAAGAATACTGAGTTTGAAGTATCTGCTCTTGCACTAGCTGAGTTATATGGCTTAACATTCCTAATATTTTAGTTATCTCATTTGTAAAATGAAGAAAAATAATGTCTTGTTTCACAAATCTCTTGTGATTATCAAATGAGATGTAAACATCTTTGTAAACTGTACCGTATCAAGGAAAAAACAAGTTGTTATACCTTTGAAGTGAGTTTTGAATCTAGGTCTACAGAAACTTGTTTCCAATTAAAGATTAATGTTTAAATATTTTAAGGTTCTGTTAACTACAGAATTGCAGAGGATAAGAAAAAGTAAAATAATTAAATTAGTTAAATTCACAGCTAGTGGAGAAATCAGTGAATTAGGGTTATACATGCATTAATGGAGTTGGGCTGTAAGTAGTGAGTATCTTCTCAGACTATAATTGCTATCAGCAAATATTAGAGGCAAGTAAGAAGCAAACAAAAACAAACAAACCAAAAAAAAAAAAAAGTGGCATTTTAAAAAGTCAGGCCTGTGACAATGTTTTGTTTATGTTTTATTTATGTTTTATTTTTAAGTTTAGTGACCCACAGCTGATCATCATGAGCCCAAAGGTCAGAGATCAGACATTGATACATTATCCAGGAATAAACTCTGATAGATGAAAGAGAGCACAGGCAGCCAAGAGGAGTACCTTTAAAAATCTAAAAACTAAATTTATAACCTAGATGTCTCCTTTACTGGTCTAATGTCACAAAATTGTATCTAGACGTGGATTTCTTTTTCTCATGCTTGCCTCTCAGGCCCAAGTTCAGACATACATCAAGAATTGTACTCCTTTAAGTAAAATCCAAAAAGGCAGAAGGAACTGGAGGAAAATATTGGGGCAGAAAACAAGAACAGCTGAAATGTGGAAGCATTAGGGGTTCTGATTAGTAGGAGCAGCCAGCAGTTATGTTTGTCATCCTGGTTAGTGAAATTTGATGAGCTTCTTTTCCTTACCTGAAGACACATATGCTGTTTCAGTTGAGGCTGGCATGCCAGTGATGATCTCTGCAAAATAGAAAACGTTATAGGATATTGTGATGTATAATCAGGCCAGGAACCAGTTCCACAGCCTGCCTTCATTCAACCTAAAAATGAGTGTAAAGGAAGGAAGTATTGCAAAGTGGTGTTGAAAGCCCAGCCTTTATCCATACAGAGAGTGAGAAATGCAAAAAAAAAATCCAGATAAGTAGTTCTTCTTTCTTGAGCAAAGACCAAGAGATGAGCTGTACTAGAATAATCAGGAAGAATTCATTGCCCCCACTGGGGTCAGTGAAGGAGAATACGGCAAAGGGGCTGTGGGCTCCTCCACAGAAAGGAAGGGAGAAATAGCAGAACTAAGAAAATTAAAGTTATACAATCAAAGCTGTGATCAAAATTTTTAAATTGTAGATCTTTGGAGAATTACATTTCTGTTCAAAAATAAGAGCAAGCAACGTTTCTAGTTGAGATTGATGAAAAACAAATTCTGGCTTTGAACTCTATACAATTGCCAATGGTAATAAAGATGGGTGCCTTTTCATATTATTGACATTGCATAGCTACTCGGGGCAGGGCATGGAGTAAGCTGACAGTTCCGAGCCCAAGGAAAGGAAGAATCAACCTGCACACTTCTGGATACACCAATATCATGGGAATTGTGATAGTCTTGTTCAAACTTTGACTTGCGTTCTTACCACTTTTATGATGGAATAAAGAATGATTACATTGTCTAACTAATTCTGTATCCATTCAGTCATTCAGAAAAGGGTTTCAGTTGTTTCAGTTGTTAGGATGTAATATTTTTCAATAAGGCATGGTTTTTTAAGCCTGGAAAGATGTAGAAATGCAATGATGAATACCATTTAACCTTCACTGTGTGTATAATTATTGTGAAATAACTTAATAGTATTCTACTACATACTATTTACTAACCAAGCCAAGAAGTTGAATCTGTTGTTTTATATGTATATGTATATATATGTATATATATTTTTATATATTATTATAATATATTATAATATATTTATATTATATATATATATACACACATATATTTATTTATTTTTTACAAAAGTTACTAGATCCTACTAAAATCCTAAGCAGGTCATATATGCTACTAACATTTTGTTTGAATTAATAACCTGTTAATCCTGGGGGGTAGAAATGTTCATGATCAATGTAATCATCTTTAAATATAGAGATGTCCCTTAGGGTTTCCATGATAGCACTGGTCTAGTAGATAAGAGGAATGAATTTAAGTGACAATACTTCTTCAACTTCAGAGGATTCATTGGGGATAAAAGGTGTTGCATAATTGGAAGGAAAAAACCTGCCACATGAGATTCAGCAGGGATGCTGAAAAATAAGCATAAGGTTTAAATATATAAAGATCAGAAATGTACCTTCAGTAAGACCAAATGTGTCTTTCTCATGTAAATTAAGTAGGAAGGTCCTCTCTGATCAAGCATTAGGAGGAGGATAAACCATTCAAGGTGTGAGATTATTATCAAGCCATCAGAGTTGTTTACACAGTTTCTTCCCCATTAAAAATGGAACAAAGTGAAAGGAATCAGTACGTGAGGGTATATGACAGCCTTTGGACTTTGTCAAGCAGCAGGCATTAAAGAGGATATTCTGAGTTGGTAATATGGCAATATTAGCTCTTTTGATTTGGGCTGTAGGAAGTGAAATTACTCTTCATTGGGGAAAATTTAATCTGAGAGAAACTTTTTTAACCCAAGATTCTCGGCATTTGTTCTTCTCTTTGAACACCTAGAAGAAGATCCACATTCCCAAGCCAAGTGCTCACATTAGGAGAGATGCTTCCTCATTCTGTTCTTCAGGATCAATCAATGTTGTGACAGCTAGACTGAAGTAGTAAACTCACAGTCACGAGGATTGGGCAAAGGTCCCAATCCCAACATGAATAAAGCCTCTTTTCACATTTATTTTTGACAAACTAAGTAGTTGGTCACTGTGACCTTCCAAGGAAAAAAAAGACTCAGAGCTCTTCTATCTCCTGCATAAAAGATCTCACATTAGAGGAAAGGTTAACCATAACATTTCCTTTTTTAATTGAATGTTACGTAAAAATACCAGAACAGGAGGTTACTATAAAGATGCATCTATTAAAATAACCTCCCTTTCTATAATTAGATATTTATGTTGGAGACTTTAAAAAATATCTTTAATGATTATAGCTCCAAATAACAACCTTCTGAATTACCTTGAGGGAAATACAAGCTCAGAAGTTACGTACTTCTATACTAAAAGAATCTAGCTAATAAGAAAAGTTAATCTTTTTGATTAAAGCCACTCAGCAAGCATTATTACTTGTGTTTTGTGTAGAATCTGAAGATTTAGGAAATAATCTTTTGTCGTGCGATTGAAAATAATTTTATTTTAAATTATAGATTTAAAAAATAGTAAGTCCTGCAATCTCCTTGATGTTTATTTAAACACATTTCCCTGCAGTAATTTGGTATATTAAATTTGTTAATTTATAAAGGACATCCCCTTCATTAGTGCAAAATAATGAGGATTTAGAATCATTAAGGAATTGAACACAACTGAGCAACTTATGCTGAGTGGGCAAGTAAACATAAGGAACATTAGTATATTTGTAATGTTTGAACGTTTTTTTTTTAATTAATTGAATCTGGTTTCAAGAAAAAGCTGCAGTGTCTAAAAAAATTACACCTTCTAGAAAACAATTTTTCAATCATTTTGTATGTATCACTTATTTGAGATCTCACCATGAGCATAATATACTAAATATAACTATTCAGCAAAACACATATACATATATACAAACATACATATGATGTGTCTGTGTGTATTTAAACATCCGATTATGTGACTGTTATTCTAAATTTTATAGGTCATTTATCATGCATACAAAAAAAATTGATCAAGTCACTTTTTAAAGCTTTAAAGCTTTACCAATAATAATAAATGAGCACACTTATTTATTATCATTGGTAAAGATGACTTCAGGAACATCTTTGAGTATCTAAATTCTTGCACATAATGAGTATCACTTTAAAGCAACTGGGACATTTTTAAATTAATACGTGGTGTAAAGACAGGACAGATACTATGCAATGAAAAGACAACTCTATTCCATTTATATAAGCCTTCATAGGAATCCTACATAACGCACCATACACAGAGACTACTACACAATTTTTCAAACATGTTTTCTATGCTTCTCAGTATAAGGATAGGTTGTTCCACAATGTCACAGCATTTGCAACAGTGTTGTCAACTTGGGAGAGGGTGTGAGGCTAAGTCTGTTACCATATAAGCAGATATTTTAAAGGATCAATTCATTTATTCATCAAATTTTGTAGCAATAACATTTTTCTGCTCATCACAAATGAAAGTTATTTTATTGTTATGAGCCCAATTGCTCCTATGGGATCTTGAATCTTGCTCATATAATTTTTCTCCTGATTAAAAAAAGAAAACATAGTAGAAGATATAATTGATTAGTTGTATGTTCTCCTTTGTTAATCTTTTAAAAGGGAGCAGTACTTAATTAATTGAAAACCAGCTATGTCTATTATTCTCTTCCATAGCCTTATGCCCAGGAGTTTTCATGGGGCTTCTTAGCTAAGAATTAATTGCTAAATTAAGGATTCCTATATAAAAACCAAGCCAATAAAATAAAAATAAAAATAAACACATAGTGTGTGAGCTTTGTAAGCATAGTGTATGTGGTCTTTTAAACTGCCATATTTAAATTCATAAAAGGAATCCACTTGTAATCCATCATGTAATGATAACTCCCCGTGAGATCCTTCTTTATATGAAAACTCAACTGGACTTTGTAAGACTTACATAATCCCAGAAGTAATTAGCAGCTTGCATACATTTATATCTATCTACTGTATGACGAATTCTTTTTTTCAAATAAGATAGAGATTAAAAGGCAATGGAAAGCAGAAAACATATGAATTTATAAAATACAGCCTGACAAAATAATTGGTTATGTGTATATTATTTTATAAATGCTTGTAAATAATGGAAATATGGTCATTGTTTCACTCAAGCATAAAATGATCCAAGGGGAATTTCTTAGTGCTTTTTTTTTTAATCATTTCACGTATATTTAGTTGCTAATCTAAGTAGATCTATCAAATGAGTTTTATTGCAGGAAGTTCTGAATATTGGATGGAATAATTTTATGACCTAAAGTAATTTTATTCTAATAGACAGTTATCTTAGCGTGATTAAACATAGAGTCACAGGCAAGGTCATTTTGTTACATTATTCTTTTTTTCTGAGAAGAAAAAACAAACAAAAAGAAAACAGTGTCCCTCTCATGTCTTCCCCTCACCTCTGCCATCTCTCCTAGAATCTTGTACCAAAATATATTGTAAACATATTGGCACAAAGAAGGCACCTTTGCATAGCATGGAATTAGGAAAATTAGCTCACAGCAACATACCAGGATCTTTCATTGAGGTGACCTATATAGAAACACATAGTTATGTACTTATTGGAAAAATACGGGAGAGTTGACTAAGACAACACAAAAACAAACCAAGTGACTGATATTTTGTAGAAAACATAAAATCTCAAGGGGCATTCTACACAATATTTTAATAACGTGTTCTTACATTTAAGCCTTTGTTTTTTTCCCCTAGGACCCCAAGGAAAAAGAAATGCTGGAGAGTTCCACTTTCAGCCCAAGTGAATAGTAGCTATGCATTAGGAACTGATGGGTTAGCCATGCAGCCGTTAAATGACCACAGAAGAGTGTTCTTTTTCTCTCTGAAAGAGTGTTTCTGTGCAACCTTTGCCCAGATTCCGAGGGAAACAGAGATGTGACAACACATCTGACTGTGACAACACACTCAGATGTGCATCTGAGTCCCACAGAGCTCAGGACCTAAGCTGACTTCGTTGATAACCAGCTTTGATCCGACTACAGCAAATTCACAGATAGCAGTAGAAGAGGGTGAAGGATCATAATGATTATACTCATATAGTTTCCTTTCAGTTGAACTGTAAGCCCCTGAGATGTAGTGAGAAGAGTCACCCAAAACACACAGTGCACTGGCCTTGTCAATCACGGTGCCTGCCAAGCCACAGACTCTGATGAGCAGTACTTCCTGCCCACGGCCTCTGAAGAGAGAGACGTTTCTAGGCAGTCTTGCTTCCAGCTTTACTCTTCCATGTGGACTCTGTGGTGGGCACCTGACCAGAAGGCAGATGATCTATAAGCTCTCTAGGTCTTTTAGGGTGGTCTGGTATAATAAGCTCTACCAATCAGATCCTTGCTATGGGGAATTTAATTTGGGAACTAAGGAAACAATCAGATAGCAGGAGTTAAAAATGATAGAATGCCTTCAAAAGAGCCATGAAGAAGAATATGACCAAGTGGAATAATAATCAGGTCAAATCTTGAAATTATGAAGAAGCATAGCTGAAAGCAGGAGAGGTGGGAAGACAAAAAAAATAGCAGAAGAGTCAAGACGTATCTGAGGCATGAGAAAGGTAGAAACAGAGAAGAGCCACAGAGTCCTATTGCTTAAATTCTTAGAGATACCTTGGGTACAATTTCATCTCCTTGAGGCCCAGTTACAAAGAAGTCCTAGTCCTTCCTCATGGAATCACTATCTCCTTATGCCTCACATCATTCCTTCAGGTTTTATTCTTCACAGACTAAAGAATCTACCTTACACACTTGCAAACACATAGTTAGGTACAGAGTGAACTATACTGGACCAGGAATAAAAGCAACCTGGGTCTGTGTCCCTTTTTTCTTCTTAGTATCTTTTGATGAATGTGTCTGTCTTAGGAAACAATCTAACTCTCCATTTCTTTTTAAATACTATGAGAGGGTTGGATAAGGATGAACTCTTCCTTATGTTCTAAGAAGAAAATAGGAGTTCCAGTCAAGATAGCACAGTAGGTAACTGCTGTGCTTACCTTCTTTCATGACCACATCAAAATTACAACTAAACTACAAAAAAACAAAACAAAACAAAACAGAAAAGACAAAAAAAAACACACCATCATGGAGAATCACCTAAAATCTTGCTGGACCAAAGACCTACAACTAAGGACATACAGAAGAAGCCACCTTGAGACTGGTAGGAGGGGCAGAGATGTGGAACAGGCTGGTCCCACACCTGCGTGTGACCATTAAAAATTGAAAGGGATATCTCAGCTGCAGAGTTACCCACCAAAGGAGCAAGGGGTCCCAGCACCACACCAGACTCCCCAGCCCAGGATTACAGTGCCAGGAAGATAAGTCCCCATAATTTCTGATTGTGAAAACCAGAGAAGATTGTGACTGAGTGGCTGATTGTGGCTGGAGTCCCAGGTTCTCCTCTTAAAGGGACTGTGCATGGACTTACTCACTGATGGAATCACTGGCTGAGGTCCAGCACTGGGGCAGTAGCTTGAGAGGAGACAGGGAAGTACGGGGAATGGAAGGATAGGGGAAAACTGGGTTATATGGCTTCATAAAGCTGGCTGGAGGGGCAGCTTTCTCCTGGAGGGAGGAGCTAGTGGAAGCCATTATTTCCTTGTTGAGCTGTGTCCTGTCCCCGTGTGCAGACGGGGTATGCCATATCTGGCTGCCATATCTGAGGCCCCATCAAGATGGCTGACACCAATCTTTTGCCACGCCCTGGTGACCATGCCTGAGACGGTGCCTCACCCAACTTTTCAGCACACCAAAACTTCTTCCAGTGGATTTTTTCATACAAATCACCTGCCTTGGTTAATGCTGTAGGCTTTCCCAAAGTCTCTCAAAGGTTCATAGAATCCAGAGAAGCAGCATCTGGCTTGAGCATGTCCCGTACCTCTGGCTGAGCAGCCCTAAGCCCAGCATTAGAAGTAGCAGGCCTCAGATCATGGCTTAGACTCACAAGGAAATTCCAAGCTTGGCAGTGGCGGCAGCCATCTAAAGATTGCTTTGTGGCTTCTGCCACAAAGGACAAGGGACCGAGACAAGAGACACATCTAGAGTGTGTGACTCAGGTGACCAGGAAGACTGCACTGAGCCCCACAGCACACCTACTATATAAGGCCACTCTACTAAAACCAGGAGACATAGCAGCCCTACCTATTACACAGAAACAAACATAGGGAGGCAGCCAAAATGGCCTTGGGTTGGGCACAAGATACAGCTGAATCTGACCTGCAGTGGGTTCCCTCCCAGGTGGCCCTGGGGCTGGCTCGTCCAGTGGCCATCTTCAAAATGAGCTAGAGCATCACCCAGCTACCTCCAAGGATGACACAGGGACAGACTGGGCAGGCACCAGAGCCCTGCTAAGGCAGATCATGCTCTGTAGGGTCAGCCCCTGCACCACAACTTCTCTACTGTAGTTATGGCCAGTCCTCTCAACCAATGAGCCCAAGGGTCAATACTTCCCACTGATATGCAAACAGCAACCAAGGCTCAACTATAACAAAAGGGCACACAGAACCCAGACAAGGGAAACATCTAGAGTGAGCGACTCAGGTGACCAGAAAGACTGCACTGAGCCCCACAGCACACCTACTCTATAAGGCCACTCTACTAAAACCAGGAGACATAGCAGCCCTACATAATACACAGAAACAAACAACAGGGAGGCAGCCAAAATGGGGAGGCAAAGAAACATGCCCCAAGTAAAAGAATACAATAAAGCTCTAGAAAAAGAACTAAATGAAATGGAAACAAGCAATTTACTAGATGCAGAGTTCCAAACACTGGTTATATGGTTGCTCAGTGATCTCCGGGTAAACTTCAACAAAGAAATAGGAAACATAAAAATGGATATAGAAAACATAAAAAATTACCAGTCAGAAATGAAGAATACAATAACAGAAATGAAGGGAAGCAACAGCAGATTAGATGAGGCAGAGGATGGAATCAGCAATTTACAAGATAAGGTAGCAGAAAATCCCCAATCAGAACAGCAGAAATAAAAAAGAATCCAAAAAAATGAGGCAAGTGTAAGGTGCCTCTGGGACACATCAAATGTAAATTTGTATTACAGGGTACCAGAGAGAGCAAGGAATTGAAAACCTATTTGAAGAAATAATGAAGGAAAACTTCCCTAAGTGAAAGAAATAGGTATACAACCCCAGAAAGTGCAGAGATTCTGAAACAAGATAAACCCAAAGAGGCCCACACTAAGACACATCATAATTAAAATGCCAAAGGTTAAAGACAGAGAGAATCTTAAAAGCATCAAGAGAAAAGAAGATATTTACCTAAGGGAATTCCCATAAGATTGTCAGCTGATTTTGCAACAGAAACTTTGCAGGCCAGAAGGGATTGGCAGGAAATATTCAAAGTAATGAAAAGAAAGGACCTACAACCAAGAGTTGAAGCTTTGCTATCATTTAGAATCAAAGGACAGATAAAGAGCTTCCCAGACAAGAAAAAGCTAAAGGAGTTCATCACCACCAAACCAGTATTACAAGGAATCTTAGAAGAACTTCTTTAAGATGAAAAAAAAAACACAAAATCTAAAATGTGAATAATAAAATGGCAATAACTACATACCCATCAACAATTACTTTCAATGTAAATGGACTGAATGATCCAATCAAAATATGGGGTGGCTGAATGGATAAGAAAACAAGACCCTTATATACGCATATGTTGCCTACAAGAGACTCACTTCAGATTGAAAGACACACACATAGACTGAAAGTAAAGGGATGGAAAAATATATTTCACGAAAATGGAAACAGACAAACAAACAAGCTGGGGTAACAATACTTACACTAGACAAAATAGACTTTAAAACAAAGGCTATAACAAGAGACAAAGAAGGATCTAGCAATCCCACTTCTGGGTATTTATCTGAAGAAATACAAAATGCTACTTTGAGGTGGCGTGCTCATCCATATACGTTCATTGCAGTATTGTTTACAATGGCCAAGATGTGGAGGCAATCTGTGTGTCCCTGAATGGATAAAGAAGAGGTAGTACATATATACAATGGACTGTTACTCAACCATAAAATCGAATGAAATCTTGCTATTTGCCACAACAAGAATGGAACTAGAGGGTATTGTGCTGGGTGTAGTAAATCAGACAGCAAAAGACAAATGTCATATGATTTCACATATAAGTGGAATCTAAAGAACAACCAAAAACCCCCAGAAACAAACATAGATACAGAGAATATTTTGATGGTTGTCAGATGGAAGTGGGTTTGGGTATGGGTGAAAAAGGGGAAGAAACCAAGAAGTATAAATTGGTTGTTACACAGTGGTCAAGGGGATGTAGGATACAGTATAAGGAATATTGTCAATAATATTGTAATAACTATGTATGGTGTCAAATGGGTACTAGATCTATCAGGATGATAGACGAGAGGCGGATTGGGAGCAGGGTGGAAAAGGTGAAGGGATTAAGAAATACAAATTGGTAGCTACAAAATAGTCATGGGGATGTAAAGTAAAGCATAGGGAATATAATTAATAATATGGTAATAACTATGTATGGTGCCAGGTGGGTACTAGTCAGGGGGATCACTTTGTAAATTATATAAATATTTAAACACTATGCTGTACACCTAAAAGTAATATAAAAATAATACTGAATGTCAACTGTAATTGAAAAATTTAAAAAGGGGAATAAGAGGTTCAAATTTCCAGGTATAAAACAAGTCTTGGGGATATAATGTACAGCATAGGGAATATAGTCAGTAATATTGTGATAGCATGGTACAATGTCAGATGGTTGCTGGACTTATCATAGTTATCACTTCTTTAGCATAAGGAATATAATCAATAATATGGTAATAACTAAATATAGTTCTATGTGGGTACTGTTGAATAACTATGATGTACACCTGAAAGTAATATAATATTGCATGTTAGCTATATTTTAATAAAAATCATAAAAATAAATAAATAAAAACAAGACCACCTTGCAGTATAATTTGAATTCTTCATTCTCCTTCAAATGCTTTAAATAAACTAATAAGAACCCACTCCCTAAAGAATTTTTCTGTTAGTTGTTGAAGAATGACTTTCTTACAATATTCCTGAACTTCTCTTTATTTTCATCAAGTAAGATTCATTATCAAAAACATCCCTACTTCCATCTCTTTACACAATAACTGGTCAAAAGTATATATTCAAATTTGAAACTAATTCTTTTTTTTGAAGCTAATTCTTGAATGAATTAATATGCAAAAATGATTTGGATGTTTCTCCTATGACAGAAATGTGAAAAGCCATATTATCAAACTTTTGCTGCCCCCAAATTAATTAAAAAAAAAAACCCTATGGGTTTTTGCCAGGAATAATATAGTGGTAAATAATTCACTGTATAATTCTGTCAATCAGAAAACATGGAATAATCGCTATATTGCTACCACTGTAAGTATTCAGTGAGACCATAACACTTACTCTAATTTCATTTTCCTGGGACTTTACAGTATGCATAGCTATATAAATCTAATCCAAATGTCACAATCGTAATTCAATAATATTTACCATGAGGGGACACATCGAACCAAGCCAGTGACAAACTGAGAACAAGCTACTGAATACGGTACAATAGAAAGGAAAAAATAAGCACTGAAATTAATTGATAAGTTTGTGTTACAAGTAGCACCCTGTAAAATTGCACATGGGGCAAAATATTAGAAAAATATACTGCTTAACTTGTGCTGACTAAAAAGTAAAGTGATGTTATATTTACTCAGATAAATTTTAAATGCCTTTATATTTTAAACTATATATGCAGCTCCTAAAAATAGTAATAGAAACTATTTTTCACTGTTGTCCTTTACTCTCTGTGGAGGAAGGTAGTTAAAATGCAAATAATGAACTTTGATTACACTATAATAGAGTAGTTTGTTGAAAAGTCGTGAGAAGTCTAGAAATTAACCTGAATTTTCTCAACCCTGTTCTTTACTTTTCTCTCAATCCCTTTTCCCTATCCTATTAAGTCAACTGACACAAACTACATCAGTCTTTTATGGAGTTAACCCTTAAAGTTACTTTTATTCCTCCTTTGTTGGCCTAGCTTTACTTTATCACTTTAAGAGATCAGGTCTCTTCAGTGGACACTTTCTCACCTCCTACCTAGGAGCAGTGCAATTAGGCTTGGTTTTGTCATAGATGACAAGGCTTGTGAAGGCAGTAGTTACATGCTATATTCAAAAAGAAAAAGAAGCAACAAAGGTTTTGAAATAGCATTTTATTATTTCAAGAGATTTAGAGGCTTACTGTTAGGTCATCATCAGCTCCATTAAATTGTGGAGTATTGGGAAGTCCCGAACAGACAGCTACCAGCTGTGATGCTTTTAATTTCCTCAGATTAACTCAGATAAGGTGTCAGAGGGTAGGTGACACATGCTACCTCCAAGTCATTCACTTGGTTAACAAATATCCTTGGACACTGTTCTCAGTAAAGCAGAAGCTGAAGCCTATACACAGGAAATGCCTATTTCAGCATAACTAGGCCTAAAAAAAACCTGATAGGTCTAACTTTCTACTACCTAGAGGCAGATGTATTAAAAATACCTATATGAACATAAAACTTGCCAAGTGTGAGTCAAGATTGTTTACAAACATACACAATGTATATACATTTATATATAATATACACATGTATGTAAACATATACAAAACACATAAATTCTGTATATACATATGTATTGTGTAATAAATACATACATATATACACATTCTGTTGTGGAAAGAGCCAAAAATGTGACTGCCTTCCTTACTAACTTAAAGGGAAGTACAACTTCTCTTAGCAACCTGCCCTGTTTCTGTCATTCGTGAACTTATTCAAATCCTTTTTTAAAAAATTGATGTATATTTCAGGTCTATGCTATGTCATGGAGTGAACAGCCACACGAGATAGTTAAAATACATATTTTCTTATTTGTTGACAATGAGATTTAACACCCCAGTCTATTGTAAGTCTTACCAATGCCTTGATTATGCTTGATAGATTGATAAATGGAATGTAGTAGGGTATCTCTTACCATTTGAATCCACAATGGTGATATTGGCAGAGGCACTGTCATTTCCTGATTTGCTGAACACTTTGCACATATATTCTCCCGAATCAGCCAGCGATGCTTTGTGAATGACAAGTTCTGACTTCCTGTAACATCAGGACCAAAGTGGTATAAGTATATTTCACAGAAATACAATGATTATCAAAATATATTTCTCTGTAGTTTCAGACTTCTCAAACTCCCCCTCCCCCATTCTATGCATACCATATTAAAACACAGCTTAGTAGTATATAAATGCATGATTTTACCGAGTTAAAGTGAGATACATCATACTTAAGTGATACCATGGATATTTATCACAGATCGGGAATTTAAAAGAAGTCTTCTCTAATTTTTCTTTTTGTTCCTCTACCACCACCACCACCATTAACTGCATTAAGCCTCAGATATTTTTCCTCAACCCAACTGGTAATTTTTTTTTCCTGTCTATATCTAAATGTCACCATCCACTAGGGTTTAAGAAAATTTAAAAAAACGTAAAATCATTTCTTACAAAGCTGGTAAGGGCAGATACTTAAGGCTAGAACAGACTAAAATGCCCTGCACTTCTTTTCTCAGCAGAGTAACATCAGGAATTATGTTAATTTTGAATAAAGAGGCTTTATCACTTCCAAAAGGAAAGGAATTTATCTTTCTTTAAGATTCTCATTACTAGGAGCATAGTACCACAAAAATGGTTCTTAATGTTGAAATAAATATTCATGCAACAATAGCATACACTTTTATAAATCTGCATATTAAATCAATATTCAGCACTCTTTTTGAACATGGGCAGCACAGGCTTGCGTTTGTCTACGTTTCACTGACACACGGCCTATAATTTAAGCAGTCTCTATGATTTAAAAAACTCAGAAACACGGGGATTGGCTCAGCATTTACTAAAGCCTTTTCTAAGCATCCTTAAGTCTGACACTGACCACCTGGGCTTTTGAGAGAGGACAACAAGAAGAAAAGAAGGCAGGAAGCAAAGATAGCAATTCAGAATTACATGCAAACCTCTCATAAATTACACCTTCCTAGTTTTTCTGTGAATTTCCTGTGAATATTCAGTGAATTAATATTAATAATATTCATCAAATATGATTAATCAAGTTAAGAGTGATTGTTCCAAATTGAATTCCTACTCTTTTCCTCCAGTCTATCAAATTGAACTACGCACCCAGTCCCACACATAAGCCTTATGGTGTTCTGTCTTGGTGCTTTTGTTTGTGGCATTTCTTCCGCTTGGAAGAAATTCAAGAAATCAAGATATTAGCTGACCTTTAAGGACGATCTCAAGAGACCACACCTTCATCAAGCCTTTCATGATCGTGTAGCTAGAGCTGCTGTCTCCTTTATCTAAATTCTGATAGCCTTGAATACCTTTCTCAGGACCCTCAGAGTACATCTTTTACTACAGCTTATCTCTCAATCTAACATACACTTCAAAGGGGGAGTCCGTAATTCAAATTTCTCAGTATCCTCACAGAATATACATCACTGCTTTGTCCTTGGTGTACCCTCAAACATTATAAGATAAATGTGTGAATAAGTGCAGAACATATTTGGATGTTCCCACTTAAACTCTCTGCAAGACATAATGTTCCTACTGTTGGCAGTAGGCAAAGAGGATGCAATAGGAAGAGGGCAGAGACAGTCAGAGATGGTCCAGATCAAGGGCAGTGACAGTCACACCAACATGTGGATGGACAAATTAACTTCATTCATTGTGACTCAGAACAGTGTCAACAGGTAAACTTGAGAAAACAAAACAAAACAACGTGTACTATGATCAAATAGGTTTGGAAGACATTAGGTTAAACAAAAACAGGCTTTTTTTTTTCTTTTCTTTTTTTTAAATCCTACGGGATTTCTCAGGCTTTACTATGCTAATGTGTACTCTGCCTCTCCAAGAAGAATATATATTATTTAGTTTCTCTCAAACTTATTTGACCGTGGAATCCTTGTTATTCACATGGCATATCTGTTAATATTTTCTGAAAATAATGGTTTACAGAACAAAGTTGATGAAAAGTGGACCTAATATAATAACAGCCTTGATTATATATGTAATGAGGGGATCCCAGGGCCATTTATACAGGGATGTTCACATGTTAGTCAGAGAGATTATTCATAGAAAAGTTTCCCTGAAGTATATCCTTATCAACAAAAATAGACCATTTTGATGACAAACATCTTTGCAAGCATATATTAACATTTTACAATAAAATGTAACAACTTTTAAAATTATCAAAATACAGCAATATTAGGATATTTACCCCCTGTCAAATTCTGTTAACATTTATGCCTGGTTTGGGTGATTCAAACCTACTGTTTTTTAATGGATTATCAGCTATTCATACACTTTGTTCATACATGACAAGTTTCCTTCATGATAGACACCTATGAAGAATAGTGAGAAACAATGAAATAAATACTACAGTAAGCTTGTCCAGCCTAAAAGAGCATACTTAGCTGAAAGAATTTTCATTTATGATCATGGAACCACTAACAATAATTGATAGATAAATCATGAAGAATGTCAGGATGGGAACTAATATCCTGGATTTCAACACAGCAAAAAAAAAATAAATTCCTAAAATAAAAAACAATAGTAATTTTTTTCTTGTTAAGCCCCAAATAAACTCTGATATAAACTTACTACAACAACATTCCAAGAATGTACAACACCACAAGGTTATTATAATTCCAAGAACACCCATTCTTTCCTATTTATATAAATCAAGAAACAGTTCTTCATGATACGTAAAGAGCTATTTCTTGATCCTGTGCCACTAATATTTTAACTATTGACTGGATCAAACTGTAAGAAGTATGGTAATAAAATTTACAGTTAACATAATCTTAAAGGAATAGTTTTTAAAAATCAAAGTTCTCCTAACAAACCTGAACTAGGGTTTCCTCGGATATTATGCCAAGTATTGTAAATAAATGCTATGTTTAACAGAGAGAGAACAAGGGAGAAAAAAGACAAATTTTCTATGCTCAAATAAATGTTGCATTAAACAAAGCGAAATAGATTTCTTTACAACAGTACTTCTTAGTTGTTTTTATGCCAATATGTACTGTGAATTTCTAAGGCAGGCATGCCATGTGGCTAAAGAATCCTTTCTGTAGAGAACACCCTTGGGAATTCTAGCACTGAACATCAATGGTATAAGACTAAGACTCAATTTAATCAAGATAAACATAACAGATACATTCAGGTCTAAACATCAGTAGCAGAAATACAGGCTGGGAGAGACGTGCCTTGACAACAATATACACAGAAAAAAGAATTTCAATTAGCCATGTGTTTAACATTACTCCATTTTAAACAACTATTAAAACAAGAAAAAAAGGGGGTAAAAAGGAACTTATGCACTGTTTGGCCAAACTAATATTAAAACAGATCATAAATCAAATTGGATACAAGTCTCAATACACTGCTCACGGTCTGGACAGCATCTAGAATACTGAATTATGTTTTGAAGTAGCATTTGATGAAAAATGTCAATAACTAGAGCACTTTACAAAGAGGGTGTTCGGAATTGAATAGGGCCTACAGAAGATTCTGTTAAAGAAACAGAAGCTCCACTAGCAAGCAGCTATGAGCAAGATATAGGTAACTATTTAAATATATTTCATGATTGTCATCTGCAAAAGGAAATAATTTGGGTAGGCTCTTTAAGGAGAATGACGTGTTATAGGGAAAAGAAGGCATATTTTGGGTATTATAAGGAAGAACTCTTTGAGAATTCAAAAACAGATAGGGTGTCTTGTGAAAGAGTTAGGTTTTCTTTTCGGAAAGACTGAATTCTGGATAACCACCTGTCAAGCATACTCTTAACAAGACTATCTCTATGCAGAGAAAGATTAAATTAGATCAGTGGTTTCAACTATTTTTGCAGAAAAAAATCCTGTTTTAAAATGAAAGCTTAAATCAGAGCCTCTTTTTATAAACATTTTTACAGAGAGAAAGTATTCATTTAGGTCAAGGTGGTTGGCAACCCTTTTTGCAATTCAATGGAAATTTAAGATTCTCCAGAGACACAATGGGAAAATCACTGATCTAGGTGATTGAACCTGAAGATACATTTAACTATGAGATTCTTCAGTCCTTGTGTTCTAGAGTAGCAATAAGTACCGTAGTAAGAGAGTAGCAATAGACAAAACTCTTTGAAAGTTATAGTTTGCAACAATTTGGAGCTTTGATAACTATGGATGTCTTGTTTTACTCTCAACAGGCTCCATATACTGTCTGTCTACGGGAAGGAAGTTAATTTAGAAAAATTACTGAAATTCATTTCCAACCATAAAATTAACGTTTTGCTCTTTAATTGACAATTTATCTGGGAATCTGGAGGCGTTGATGTTTTGGTGGATTTTCATTTTCAAAAAGTATTAAAAGAGTTGATTTGAGTAAAGAGTTTACAACAATGCTTGAAATACAGTGAGCTTTCGATAAATGTTAACTATTATCATAATTCCATTCTACATTCCTACAATACTTAGATTTTTGTAATAAGTATGTATTACTTTTGCAATTAGAAGAAATACAATAATACAAACTGTAAATATATATTAATACAAACTGATTTGTAAATGAAAATTCTAAATATGAATTTTTTCTTTTTTTAATATTAAAATATAAACTACATTCTTTCAATAAGTGCTCACTGACAAGATGGATTCAAGGTTCCGATAGCTACTATTTTGTTTTTCTTACTTGATTCTTCTACTATAGTTTACAGGCTAAGGCAACTTAAATGCACATTAGAAATAAGTTTACATAATTCTATTCCTCTGATCTCTACAGAATCATATATGAATTGTGTGTGTGTGTATGTGTGAGTGTGCAGCTTTAGATACTGATGGACTTCCAATAAGAGAAGGGTAAAGAACGGGCGAGGGACTTCATAAGAAATTAATGCACAATACAGAACCAAGCACTGCACCAAATGCCTCACATAAACTATATGAAACAGATACTGGATATTCCCATTTTATATTGAGGAATTTGAGATTTTCTTACATATAAAGTTTAAAAAGACCTTCCAGAGCTGCTCACTAAAAAGAGAAGGGGATATGTATAAATGTTTTCTATTATAGATTGAAAAAATATCACAGAATTAACAATAGAACAAATAATGCTTTATTTTTTTTTAATTTGACTGAACCAAGTAGAGGCAATTTTAAACAAAATTAAAATATCTAAGAGCAGCAATGAAGAGCTCAGACAGAATTAAAGTCATCCCAAAGTGTGTGCGATCACAAACAATAGGAAATCAGCCTTTAATAAGGCTGATATAGAAGAAATCTTTAGATGAGACCAATTTGACAGTCTCAAATGTGAATCTGTCACACACCAAGCTCTTTAACCAGTTTTCTTGACCAAAATCATCCACCAGACAAAGGAAGCAAGAACAAAGGAATCAGCAGACACATAACACTGGGGCAGTTTCCATTTCTTTTAATTGGTCGCACATATTGCTTAGCCAAATAAAACAAACAAAGGCTCAAATGTGAATTCAAAATTATAGGAAGGACATGTAGGAATGTAGTTTATTAGTAGGAGCAGGGGCAAAGGGAGATAAGGTTTTACAAAATAATAGAAATTGCATATTGGTGTAAAAACTTTTCATAACACTAAGGGATTAAAAGGAAATTGTGGCTTCTATGAACAATCTAGATTATAAAATGTGAAAAAAGAAACCTAGACTAAGGTTTGGAAAAGAGTTGATGTTTTACTTAAATGAAGAGAATCCCAGGGAAATCCTAAACCTCTCACTAAAATTCACCTCTGCTTGGTTATTAATGGTATAAGATAAAGTTCATTGCTTCTCTGCCTTTCGGCAGAGGAAGTGTAGGAAGATAAAGTTCAAGTCAAATAATCAAGTAACCACTGCAAACGATTTACATTTTGAATGTTTTCATAATGAAAAATTATAAATATGCAGATGAAACGGAAACATATGAATGTTTTTATTAAAAACTTCACTCTAAGCCTAAACATGTCCCTAGCCATGTTGCGACTTCACTGTATATAGCAAAATGACAGGAGACATGGAGTCAGACCAATTTCAAACTCAAGTTTTACCATTCATTAGCATTAGATTTATAGGAAGAAACTTACCTTCCTTCATTCTCAGGATCTTAATTTTACATGGGTATAGTAATAATAGTATTCATTTTCTTATATTTATAAGATAACTTGAAATTCATAGAGCATGGTGCAAATGTTAATTATACTCAAATTAAGTTGGGTCCTTTAACTTTGAAAAAAAGGTGACAACACTATTTTTCTTTTAAAAGATACAACTTCAGAAATGGCCGAATATCCAATTCTGAAACCTGATTAAGTTGATAACTCACCTATCAAGTAGCCGCCCACTTTATACAGTGCCTTATTTTCAGAAGATCAAATACGTTCAATGTTTCACTAAGAGTAACTTACAGTTACATAATTTGAATAAAACATCTTTTTTGTTTGTTTCCATTTATTTTTTTCCAGCAAGGCTACTGTTTAAAAGAAGTAATTTCTGAATATTGGCCTTTTCGGTATAATGGGATTTTATTAATATGGAGACAGTGCTCTTAGCTAACTGGACCTATGGAGCCAATATGAAAATGCTTTTCTGAATACTAATGATACTTTTATGTGTCATCCAAGCCATGTAACAAATTACCTCTTTAAGTGCAGATGCACTCTTTCAAAACCATATTCATTCTAAGCAGCTCACCTTTGTTTGTTGTTCCTTATTTTCACCTTAAACCCAACTTCATTCGCTTCTCTCCACACATCCTCAGACTGAACGCTTGCAGTCTGCAGATGCTTTGTTCTGTTCCTACGGCCTGGATAAACTTCTCCTGCCTCCCTCCATCATTCCTCCCCTTCTTTTTAGGAAGCTTCCACTGTCCCTTACTGAGTCTCCTCCCCCATCTGTTTTAGCCTCTTTCTATAGCATTCCATGATTACCACTATTGTATAATTTAAAACTGACTATTATAACTGTTTACATTTCTCTCCCCTCTGGAGAGCAGAGAGCATGTCATGTTCACCACTGTACCCAGCATCTAGCGGAGGGCCTGATACACAGCAGCTTGTCCAATAAAAGGCAAAATTTCCCATCCACCCGCCCACTGCCCCAACCTGTCCGGCCTCTTTTAACAGGGTCTGCTACCAATACTGACTGGGATTTCTGCTCTTCTCTATAACAGCCCACCCACTTCACTCACCCAGCCAGAGGGGATTCTCTCCCTTCCACAAAGCCAAATTCACCTCCTCAGAGCTAATGTGGAAGTTCTCAGGGTTTCCTCCTCTTTTCAATACCCATGTCACTTGGTGTCAGTAACCTACAATTTAGCACTTAGTTTTATTGTCTGATAGACATGCTAGATAGTTCATCTCCCTCATTAAATCTTGACATGATAAAGTAGAATTTATCTCAGTATAACTAATAAGTTTCTAAAAGACCGTATTTGTAAATCAATGGGCTCCTTCACAATTTTGAGCTCCCCAGCCCAACAGTGTTTCAGCACATGATTGATGGAATTCCTATATTTTATAAAAGTCTGAACTAGACAATCTCTATACAATCTTCTGATCCCTAGGTGTAAAGATTCTTCCATTTCTCCACACTCCTAGCATAAACCCTTTCATGTGGACTTAAACATTACTAATGTGATTTGACAGCCACATAGAAATGTATGCAACTTTACCCTACATGTGCAGACAAGTTAGTTTAATTGATAAAAAACAAAATGAACACTAAAATTTATCTAAAAGTACTTTATTCTTGTTAAACTTCTCTATAAGAATTATACTTATTTTTTCCAATTTGCTCACTCTATCTCCCTTGTGCCCCACATTTACACATTATTAAACGTGAATGTTTTCCATTTTTAAAGATAGAAGGAGGCATGAAGGGATCCAAGAAATAGATTTCTGTTCCAGCTTAGTCTTACTAGTTGTGTGATTCAAGACAAGACATAACACCTTTTTGACCACTGATTTCTTAATCCGAAAAATTAGAGTTACATGTGCAATTTAACTGCCCTTACTACCTATAGGAATGTTGCAAAAAAATAAATAAAAAGTTATGTTTAAAAATACAATGTCACTTTACAGTATTATTTTTTGTATCTTTGAAGTACCACCTGTTACAGAAAGTAATACCCAAGTTTTCCCTCACAGTTAATTATACTTCCAAATCAAGAGATCTTGCTGACACAAATCAATAACAAGAATATGGTAGTTAATAAAACAAATGGAAAACATCCCTAATTATGGTTATTATAGCAATTAAATAACTTGGCAAGATTAAACTAAATTTTCATTGCAATCACTCTGCTTTCACTTGCTCAGAAGTGTGTGACAACTTTTTGGTAGATGTCCTACAAAATCTAAGTACGGGAGGGAGACTCATTTGTTGTTGCTTCTGCTATCATACCTGGGATTTCACTGGAACACTCCAGAGTGGGAAGTAAGAAAATGTAATCTTTAAGCTTGGAACCACTATTCTACATGTGACACTTACTGAAGGACTGTTTCCAAGCAAAAATCAAAAATATCTCTCTCTTGCCTAATTTCAGAATGTTATTTGATATTAGAAGAAAAAATTCTTAAATAAGGAAATAAGTAATATGAAGAGTGTAGAGATAATAAAGGAGCATCATTTTACAGTAGATACAGAACATACCTACCAAGATGTTATAGGAATCACATAAAGCCCCTCCAAACATGGAACTTCTCAAGGAGGGCAGGAAAATTTAAGATTCTTGCTACCTACCCATGATTACCTGATTTTTAATATGCCATAGCATATGTTGTGGAGTAATAGACTTGTCCGTTAAAAATTCTTATCAGAATTTTAGCTTCTTACTTGAATATAGTTCAAATTCAACTGATTACCTCCTAACTCTTTCCATAAATCTAGGTATTTATTGAGCTTTATGTTGAAGTAGGGATTTTGATTGTGTAAGGCACTGGTACTCTAAACAGCATTTGTTTTATTTTGAAGAAACTGCATTTTAGGATCTAACTATTACTATTACAACAGCTACCATTAATGCTGTCTTCCTTGGTCTCTCTGTCTCCCCCTGCCCAGCCTACAGCTCTTTCCATATCCATCCTTTCCTTTCCTCATCCAGAAGTTGTAAGAATCAGAAACTTCAAATTCTTTCTTATATAATGACACCATTTCTGATTATTATACAATGAAAAATCTTTTCATTTATTGTATATCATGTTTATTGATAGTATATATTAGACTGTAAGCAATTTTTATATTTCGTATCATTCTATTGCTAAGCATTGCCTCTGCTGTTACATGCATTAACTTACCCTGGTTTTTTTTGTATCTTGATGTTTTGTGGTTTGTTCTTTCGTTTTAATTCACTTCCATTCTTGAACCATTTGAATCTGAGAGAGGAATATTCAGAACTGGTCTCACACCGAAGCACTAGTTTAGAGCCTGCGGCAGACTCCTGGCTTTTCATCTCTTTCAATCTTGGAGGCAAGGCTAAAAAGAGAAAGAAAAAAGTTTTGATCACCTGGTAATCTTTCCAAGAGACACATTAATATGGTGGAGCCTGATCAAGACACCAAAGGTTTTACTACCTGATAAATAAAAATGAGGGTTTAGGGAGAGTCGACCAAAATGTATCTCAACTTTGAGAAGAATAAAATGCCCAAATAAAATACTGTGGGGCGGCGGAGCCTAGATTATTCTTTAAAACATATTCTAAATAGTTATTTTCTCAATCATTACATTCTTTGATACCATCAAAAATCCTGAACAGTGGTCATTTCAAAGAACTGAAACCTCTGTTGAAGGAGAGAGTATGTAACTGGGCCATTATTTCTAAAGCATGTTCGCATCCCAGATCACAATTGATCTTCATCACAATTCTGAGAATAGGTGTAACAGGCATCATATCTGTTTTTTAAATGGGGAAGTTTAATTTTAGAGACAGGTAACTGACTGACTTATCCATGGTCATATCATTCTGGAGAGTCAGAGTTAGACTATTCTATCATCAGAGGTGGCCCAATTTACGAACAAAAATATTATAGTATCTGGGATTTGCTTGAAAATAAAATGGTGGTGGGCATAAAAATGAAATAAATTTCCCAAGAAGTTGATCATTGCAGAAGTTAGGCAAGAGGTACATATGGTGGTATGTTATAGAATTCTATAGAGTATTTCCAACTTTTTCATAATAAAAGTTGTGGGTTTTTTTTAAAGCACAGTGAATGGATTTTCCTCTGTACAAAATACTTCACTTAATCAACATCACAGAATCTGAGCTCTCAACAACTCTGTTTCCACTGAGTATTACAAAGCCAACTACAAAGACTACTTCTGCTCCAGTTCAGAAATTAACAGCAAATCGCAGGAACAAAATTTTAACAATCCAGGCAAATGAGAACTCCCTGATCCAGTGTGCAATTATTCACTGGGTATGGCAATCAAGACTCCAAGGACAGCAATCAGAGAGCCACATTAGACATGAACAGGAAAAAGAGTACCTTTCCTACTTGGGGTATGTTTGTTTTTGTACAACTCTGCCCTTATCAAGTAAATCAAGAAAATGTCAGGAGTGAGTGTATAAAGCTTCCAATAAATCATAGTGAAAACCATTAGAATGCTGTGATTTCTCAGCAGTGCTGCTCCCACAATTACATGTTCCTCTTTTTATTTATTTGGATGCTGGGAGATGAGGTGGAGCAGCCAGGCACTCATACAGGGACACAGTGGCAAGTTAGAAAACTATTTCAGCTGTTTTTAGCCTTTGATACCTGACAGCTTTGTCTGACAGCTTGAAATTAAGATTTACTTCCTGAACAGCTTTCATGGAAGTCTTCATTTTTAGATGTAGTTCATGACTCTCTGATTTGGAGGTTTTTAAAAACAGACTCAATTCTCATCAATCTGGAATAGTGTCTATATAGTCCTAATAACTCTTTAAGATCATTTTCAATTTTGTCAGCTCACTGAAGAGTTTTAAAGAAACAAGTTTTGGGGTAGCTAAATGACACCAAAGAAACTAGCTTACATATAGTAGGAAAAATAAGTTGTGCCACTATTTTATGTACAGACTAAAGAAACAAATTTGAATTTCTGTTTCGTTTTGTTTTCACTGAATCTTAAATTTAACTTGGCACACAACCCAAACTCTCAAGATTTATTCCCTTGCCTCTGAGCAAAATGTTCTAAACATAATTATTTCAGATATCCTTAACTCTTAATAAGCACCATGTTCCCTCACCCACCACTCCGCACATGTGCTTAGCAATATAATCTGAATACAAATCTACAAGACTTTATTCTCTTTAGTTTGAATAAACAATTTTCATGCCTTTTGCATCTTTTTCTTTCCTTTTCCCTCTTTCCCTCCCCCTCACCCTCCTGTCTTCATTTATTTATTTCCTTTGTAAGAATCTTGATTTCAAATGTGAGAAAACATTCAAACAAATTCAAATTGAGGGATATTCTATAAAACAACTGATCTGGGCTTCAAAATGTCAACGTCATGAATGACAAAATAAGAATGTGAAACTGATGTAGATTAAGGAGAGTAAAGAGATATGACAAAAAAAATGCAATGTGGATCTTGCTTCATGGCAAAAAGTAGTTATAAAGGACATTATTGAGCTACTAGGAAAATCTGAATAAAGGTATCAAAATTCAATTTCTCAACTGTGATCACTGCATTGTGGTTATGCAGAAAAATGTTCTGTTCTTTGTGGCATCTGCCGAAGTATTTAGGGGTGAAATGTCATGATGTATAGAACTAAATTTCAAATGATTCAGCAAGTGAGGAAATACGTGCGTACATATACCCACAAACACACACAAAGGAAAAAAAGGAGTCTTGATTTCTCTTTTTTTACTACTTTTTTCTTCTGGTCTTTCTGCTGTTACATAAAAGGCTCAGGCTTACAATAAGTACTTTTAAAGTCTTGGTTAAGTTTGCAATCATAAAAGAGATTGTTGGGAATATTTGCATTATAATTTACAAACAGAGCTCTTAAGACTACATCTCTATTTAAAATATCTTGAGTGATATGGCACTGAAATCCTCACATGATTCGACATCATTAACCGTGTCTTTGGGGTCCAATCCCACTAGGTTCTTTGGTGGGAGGAAAATAATCTAACTACCAAGTACTTTCTTTTTTTTTTTTTTTTCCAAGTCAAGTTGTTGTCCTTTCAGTCTTAGTTGTGGAGGGCGAAGCTCACTTCCAGGTCCAGTTGCTGTTGCTAGTTGCAGGGGGCGCAGCCCACCATCCCTTGTGGGAGCCGAACCGGCAACCTTGCGGTTGAGAGCCCGCACTCCAACCAACAGAGCCATCCGGGAGGCAGCTCAGCTCAAGGTGCCGTGTTCAATCTTAGTTGCAGGGGGCACTGCCCACTATCCCTTGCAGGAGTTGAGGAATCGAACTGGCATCCTTGTGGTTGAGAGCCCACTGGCCCATGTGGGAATTGAATCGGCAGCCTTTGAAGTTAGGAGCATGGAGCTCTAACTGCCTGAGCCACCGGGCCGGCCCCCAAGTACTTTCTAATACTCAGGTATTTAGAAGGCCAGGATCATTCCTAAACTTGTGGTCAATTTTTTTAACTGAGTACTTGGATTTTAAAACTGCAAAAAAATTTTACCTGACATTCAATTCTTGTCGCAGGGTAAATGGTCTGTTATTTATTTGCCTTCAAAAATTGGTTGAAGGCAAACACAATGAGAAGTTAATGCTCAAATGTAGTAAGTGTTCTGAGAATCTTCGGCATGATTTAATTGTAGTTGGTCTACCACAGTTCAAAATTTTACTTTCAGTGTGTTTCTGGAAAGGCAGTAGTTCCACACCTTGAAATAATTTAATGATAGAGCAACTTTTAAGCAGTCTTTGATCTATTTCCAACTTGCTTGTCATTAATATGAACACATCCTTAAAAACGCATCAATAGAGACAGTCAGTCAAGTGCAAAGAAGAGGAGTCTTTTAAAATAAAAATTAAAAACCCTGAGAGCAATGCCACCTATGTTACAGGTGCTTATTTTTATAGGTTTAAGTGTTCTACAGGCTTTTAAAAGATCAGAAATACACTCTTCTGATTCTAACTCAGTGCAAGTAGGTATACAAGGTATACTTAAAAAGTCTATTTTTGCACTTCTTTCTTACTTGAAATGTCACACAATGTAAAAAAACAAACAAACAAAAAAAGAAAAACAATCATGGCAGTAATCCAAAAAGATTTACTTTACATTCTGAGCACACAAAATTTTAAGGCAATATGTTCATTTATTCCAATAATTTAATGTGTGAATAAATAGTTCTGATAAAAGTGAAATAAATTTGTATAAAGAAGCATTCATCTAAGCAATCCTCTTGTTTTAATGGTCTACTGTGCACTTATTGTTAAAATGTATTCAGTGCAGCTATATCAAATGTTATACTATATTGTTAAGAACAGGAAACTAATTTTAGCATGTGTATGCCACAGAGATATGCTGATAGCATGTGACACTAGATAAGGCATGGTTTCTGTTCTTTAAAGGATCTGACAATGCAAAGTTAGCTCATATCATTACTCTCCATGTTTGACTGCAGCTAATCTGAAGAGCCTGAACACACTGAACAAATTAAACAGGAAACCTGCAAAATATTATCAAATAACTGTGAGCCTTCCGCTGTGATCCCAGTGAAGTCTTCCCCGCTTAAAACCTTTTAAAAGCCTGACATCACACACGTGCAGACCTCACAGTGAAAATTGGTGACTGACAATTATGTTAGTTAATGAAAGCCACACTGATATCATTAATCAGTCCTCTACGCAGAAGGATGTCTTTTTCTTACCGTCATGTTAGAAGGTAAATAAATTACTGAAGAAAGTCACCAAAACTCCTTTACCGATCATATTTCTCCCTCATTGTATTATCTTAAAGGGAAGATTATGGTCACGCACAGAGTGGATGAAGTTTATGCTTTGCCATCTGGTCTTCTCTTCTGAGCCAGACTCATAAGTTTGACTACGAAAGGGAAAATTTAGCTTACCAGACTAAAATTTGTAAATATTAATTAATATAGCTATATAAAAGGCAGCAGGTTCTTGTGGCAATGGCATTTCAGAATACACCAAGGTTTAAAACCACTGCTACCAATGCAGTGAGTGATCTTATGTTACCTTCAGAACCATCCAACAAAGACAACATGTGTTGCTACCTGTGGTGACTTGGTGCTCTCACTGCCCCATGCTCCAGCTGAATCATCCTTCAGATAGATTGTTCCTGACTCCAGTTAACTAGAGTTCCCTGTGAACAAAAATGGGACTGCTCTTCGTCCCTGTCTATTTAGCAAGAATGAGATAAAATACATGGGTGTCTTTATTTGAAAGAAAGTCACTATAAAATATAGGACTCTATTATAAAATATTCTCAAGTTGTATCTGTATCATTGGCAACAAACTAAACCCAACCAGTAAAAACACTGGGAATATGCTACAAAGTATGGTTAAGACAGTTGGACTCCAGAAACACCATTTTAGTAGTTCTATGTCCAACCCCCTATACAGAGCAAGAATGTGTATGTGTACTGAGTAATCCCTTTATGAGCAAACAGAATAATCCTCATAGCATATGCATAGAACATGAGGTTATAGAACATAAAACAATAAAATTGGGTGTGATATGTCAGCATTTGACTTTTAATGTCACAATAGTAGTGCCTCTACAGCAAAAAAAAGGCTTCTTACGAGGTTAACTTGGATTCCCCAAACACATCCCCTTCCATTGGTGAGGATTTTTACACTTGGACATGCTCAGAGTTTCATTTCTCACAGTTAAGGGCTACAAGTTGACTGAAACAGTATGATTCTTGTAAATGCTCTGTTTGAAGGTTTGAGCCCCAATCAGCGGAGACTACAGCCATGCTTAAAATTATGCTTCTTCTAAGGCCATAGAAAATGAATAATCACTAATTCTACATCTGAATACCATACCCAACAGGCTGCAGTGGAAAAGCACATGTGCAGAAAGAGGGCTATTTAAGGAATTTATCCCTACCAAACCCAGGAGGGGCAAGAACAGTTGTTAGTAGGTGAGCACCATCCCTAACTGGAGGCTTATGTAGCAGTGAGAGTGGTGGTGGTGTGTGACTATTTTGACTGTCACTTCGTTCCAATACTCAAAGTCTAAATTTATTAGATGGAAGATGTACGGGATCCCAGGGGCCTACCACAGAGTAGGACCTCAAGTGTTTGCTGAGAGAATAAGTAGGATGAAGTATCTAGAAGATACTGACGAAGTAAAGAAGAGACCCAGGTCCAAATTATTCCTGAGGCCACACCTACCTTCTCAAAAGACTTTTCTTTGTTTGAGATCAAAGGCTCCCGTGACATTTTTTGTTTTAACGCATTTCACTGGATAAGGACACATATTCTCTGCCATATGACTCTAAGGAAAAGGAAATGTAAATCTAACTGGAAAATCGTCAAATACATAGTACTGTCTTTCCTTCGAAATGTTTATGTTCTCCTATATTTCTCTTATCTGGTCATAACTGTCAGAGTCTTCTCAACTTGGACCCCACCTTAGCTAAGACCTCAGTCATTGCAGCCATGTTCCTTCCTATCTCATTTAGTGCACCTTATCTCATTCTCCCCACAGAGGTCAGGCTGTTCTTCCATTTCAGCAAGAGGAGCACGCACATTATAATATTATCTCCTCTGCCTTCAAATCAAAGTTGATCATCTTCATCGATTGACCTCAGTCTCCAAGGTCAAAGTTTGTGCCATATACTATTAAGTGTGCTCTTTTATATTTATGGTTTTTGAACACATATCTTCAAATGTCTCATTT
Organism: Rhinolophus hipposideros; assembly: GCF_964194185.1. Taxonomy (NCBI): domain Eukaryota; kingdom Metazoa; phylum Chordata; class Mammalia; order Chiroptera; family Rhinolophidae; genus Rhinolophus; species Rhinolophus hipposideros. The sequence goes on along the minus strand of NC_138050.1, from coordinate 41,675,250 downwards.
GTGTCAAATTCCCTTTTTCCTGTAACAGTTCTTGTATGTCTATTTTACAGGTGAGGAAATCAAGGGTTATACCAGAACTTGCTCATGTCACAAGGCTAACAAGATTCAGACCTGGATTTAAACATGAAACTTTTCTCTCCAGCAGTGTATCTCTGTGCAGTTTAAAGTGGAGGTGGTAAAAGGGGAGGAGAACAGTAGACTAAAAATCTAGGAAAAAATATTCCATTTCATAGCCACTGTGGTATATATTTGTTTCTTATAAGATAAATAAACCATATCACCTCTCCACATATGTCTGTGAGAGATTTACAGCACTGTAAAATTCTACAAGGGAAGATAAGTGCAGATTTATTAGATAAAACAATTTTTCAACCTGAAAATTGATATTATGTTTGTTGAAAATAGCAATCCTCTTCTTTTATATAGTTTGGTAGTCCTTTGCCCAATATTTCATAGGTTGAGGGCTAAAGATAAAATTACAAAACTACTATAATAGCGCTCCCAAGGCCTATGAGGTCAAGTTAAAATGAGGTTCTCTTCCTCAGAAATTTAAAAATTAAACTCCTTTAGAATAATAATAGCTAATACTTATTGAGTACCTACCATATACCAGGCACTGTTCTGAGAACTTTATGTTCATGTACTCTTTCATGCTTTATAACAATTCTAGGAGATGTGTATTAACATCAGCAGTCCCAATTTACAGATGGCCAAACAAAAACAGAGAGGTAAAACAACCTGCTATAGTCGTACAAGGCCAGACAATTAAGTTTGCGAACTCATCCTAGAAAAAGTGCTACATACCTCATTACTGAATATCACTATGGTCACCTTCAAAGTACTACCTTTGGGAAACTATGCACTGATGCCAGTGCCTAGACCACCCTTCAAAGCAATTTTGGGACTCTTTTTCTGGAATGGCCATCAGAGCTGTCGTTGTGTTATCCTTGATATCCTGAATGTCATCAAAATGTCTTCCTTTCAATATTTCATTTATCTTCAAGTAAATAATGAAGTCATTGGGGGCCAGATCAGGTGAGTAGGGAGGGTGTTCCAATACAGTTATTTGTTTACTGGCTAAAAACTCCCTCCCAGACAGTGCCATGTGAGCTGGTACATTGTCGTGATGCAAGAGCCATGAATTGTTGGCAAAAAGTTCAGGTCGTCTCTTTTTCGCGCAGCCTTTTCAGCACTTCCAAATAGTAAACTTGGTTAACTGTTTGTCCAGTTGGTACAAATTCATAATGAATAATCCCTCTGATATCAAAAAAGGTTATCAACATCATTGCAACAAGTTCACAGACTTAATTGTCATAGCTCGTACAGCTGGTGTATTGTGGCACCAGTATCTGGACCCAGGGAGTCTGACTCCAGGGCTCCTGTCTCGACCACTAGGCCGTAAACCAAATTCTTTGCTATGCTGGATATGTTTATGGTTCAAGTGTAAGATTTGTTTTACTGATATATCATTAGTGACTATATTTTCCTAATAAAATGTGGCATACTCCACACAACAGATCATTTCTACACATATTCCAAGTGCAAACAACAGTCTGGTAGAGAAAGTAGATACGAAAATTGCTGAATTTCCTGAGTTACTCTGATGATTTATGGGGGAATAAAACAAGACAGAATACTTGAAATTGTTATTATACCAAAAAAAATAAAGTAAAAAAAAGTTTTGAACTGTGCAGTTGTCTGTATCCACCAAATGCCACAAGAATGAACCTCGTCATATCTCACTCCTATGAGAGAGCCCCCATGTGAGGATACAGCAACGAGAGGGTCTTAACAGATTAACATTTTTCTGTCAAGATATAAAGAAGCATCTGTCAAGATATAAAGCAGCACACCGTGACAGTAGACTAGAATAAATCACAGAACACTTGTCAGCAGCTTCCAGGTAAATGCTCGGTAGGGCTGCCTAATTAATGCTGTCACCATAGCTGCCCCCAATTATAAGAACATCTCACTCATGAACATAAAGAAGTTGTCTTGCAAGCTTCATTTAAGGTCATCAATACCCAGAGTTAAAATGGATCAATTACAGTTTGACCTAATTGGTATGTCACAAATTTTATTTGATATCAACTTGATCTTTTCTGTTGTTGAAAAACAGCGTTGTGTTTTGTTTTCTTTTGTTTTTTTCATTTGTTTTACTTATCTGCCATATTCACTTCCAATGTCACTTAAATAGAGAAATGGAGAAATAGCTAGTTAATGAAAATTTGATATTTTTTTCTTATTATAATGGGGTTTTTCTCTTTTGACGTGTTATTACTTAAGTAAATTTAACACATTATCATGACCTTGATGTGTTAATAACATTTGTCTTCATACCAATGATTTCTTTGTTCAAACTGAATTATAATCATTTAATTGCCTGATGTCACTAAAATTCTCTTTTTCATTTGAAGAAAGGACTTTAGACATTCTGAACTGGATAAAATTCCCAGATAAGATGAGTTAGCACTTGATTATAACTAGTTTTAAACAATGATACCTACATAAAAACTTTGTAGTATTGCACATAAATGAACAAAACCCCTGAATAACCTACCAAGATTGATTCCCCATGATATATTTATCACATAGCCATTTAAAACTTTTCCTTCTGTGAAGAAGAAAAATTGTTAGCTCTTGCCATGCAGCAGCTTACCCGTCTGTCTCCTTGTACCTGCCCCTAAAGCAAGGAGAGTCTGTGAGATGGATCCTTTCAGAGACTTTGCTTCACTTTTGTGCTTGCACCTATGTCTCCCTGTTTGGCTTCAGAAAGATGGCTGGTCAGCCAATGATGAGTAAGATTCCCCACGGGGCGGGGACAACTCAAGCCAGGTGCAGTTGAGTGGGACTTATGGTTAGCTGCCTGCAGGCAAGGGTGATTGGCTTGAATCAGTTTCCTATTATGGTGTATGGGATTCACAGATCTTGAGATTGACAAGTTTCATCTCCTATACTTCCCCACCTAACTAATAAAAGCTAATGTGTAGGCCCGATTTGGCACCCAGCCCAGCCCAGTCCTTGAGGCTGCAGGTCCCTTGGCCCCACTTAAACTCTATTCATGGCTACTGTCTTTTCTTAACTCTGCACCACCCTCCTGGCTCCCCCAACACTCGTTGTGCGGGACGCGACAGTTAGCAGAACTAATCATGAAATAAATGTGTCCTTTCAGGCCCTCTGAAATCAGTTTCTTTGTTATTTAGACAGGTCAACTTTCCTATACCATAGTTTTCTGGTTTTCCTTTTTTTCCCAGATAACTTACTAATTAAATCAAATGACACTAAAAGGCATATGCCAGAATTGAAAGGAGGCTTCTCAGCTCACTGAGGCCTACCAGATCAAACTTCTCTCTGCTCTGCGTGTTCCAGTTTTAAATAACCAACTTTGCACACCTTCTTATTAAAGCTTGTGTTGCTCTTTGCATTTTAAAGCAGGTCCATAGAAAATCTAACAATTGAACCTTATCATTTTACTTCTACCCCATAGGAAAGACCAAGGAAGACAAGTTTCTTGTCTTAAGGTTCCCAGTGTCATGAATTTATTGCAGAGGTGGAAAATGACCAAAATCAAGTTAAACAGACTGTTCACAGTAAAACAATCTATGTTCCATCACTGCTCATCTAAAGCAATCTAGTTCTGTGGCCTATCTAACAGAGAGGTACAAGGCTATATGCTTCCTGGAACAGTTCACGGAAGTCCAACTCTAAGATTAGAGCCAAAGCAGTCTAGTTTCAGACAACACACAAAAAGAAATCACAATAAGCCTTAGAATTCAGTTTCCCTTATTTTATATAAAAAGAAATTCATTAAAGCATCTTTTGAAAGTAAAAGTGAGCTGCTTCCCGTATATTTTGAGATAATCCATCTGTTCCTAAATTGCAATAAAATTTTCTCAGCACAGATTCACAAATATTACACAAAAGAAACCTAAATGAAGCTTACTTAGCATGTCAACATGTAGCTTTCATTTCCTCCACAGAGAAACTGGCAGGGCACTAGAAATATCTTTGTTTTGTTTGTCTTTATTTAGAAAGAAGTTTAATTAGATTCTTGCTAATAGTTTGTAGTCCAGGAATTAAATTACTAAACTCCACATGTAAAATCCTGCATTTCTTCCTCTAGCTTTTGTTTGATGGTCTCTATTAACGATAAGAATGGGAAGCCAGCCAACATAGGGTCTACGAGCTTGTTTGGTCTGTGGGTCTAGGGAGTCACATAATTACCCTGAACCTCAATAATCTTGTGCATAAAAAGTAGGGGGAGCAGCATCTGCCTTACCTCTTTCACACAGTTGTGAAAATATAACTTAAAAATGGTAGTGAAACATTTTGCATCTTTAAAAAAAACAGTTATCATTATTATTTAATGCTAATTGGACTGCCATTAGTTATAAATCATCTGAAAAGCCAGAAAATACCAGATCATATATTTCAGATGGTACAAAATTACATAACATCCAAACAACTGCATATAGTTTTGGTCATTCCTCATGACAAAAAAAACAAAAACAAAAACAGCTACATAGAATCCTAAAGACTGACACAAGGGAGGCCAAGAAAAGAAAGCAATGGTCTTTAAAGTCATAAAAATGTTAGATTCACAGACTATTACAATGAGTGAAAAACCCTCAAAGCATGAAGCAAGTCATTTTACAATGAAAAAGGAAGTAAAGGTTTGCACAATAAGAAGTATAATTTGGAAAATGTTTATTCTGGGAGGCTATACAGGAAAATGACTCAGGAAGCAGCACATAGAAGGAAAAGATGGGCTTTGGAGTCAAGCAGGCCCAGGTTCCAACTCCAATTTGACTCAATCTTGTATCTTATGTGAGCCTCAGTCCCTCATCTGCAAGGTGGGTTTACCCTTTTACAGGACAGAGTGAGAAAATCAAAGTGACTCTGTCATGTCCTTTGAACACTGTCAAACACACAATGACACAACATTAATAACAGCTTTTTAAAAAGAGATTCTTAAATTAATTACATTCATGAATAGATCCGAACATGTTATTCATGGAAGCTAAAATATAGAACGTTCAGGGTTGGATTAATAAAGCCACCTTCAGAGAATGCAACTTTCACCATTAGTGACTTACTCTGGGTCGACTCCAATGGCATTTCTTATACTGAGCCTACTGTTTATAAAACACTTTCATACATGACCTCATTTCAGCATTAAAAATTGTACTCAAGATGGTGAAACCTGACTAAGGTCTGTAGTTTAGATAATAGTATTGTACCAATGTTAATTTTTAATTTTGATCAATATATCAAGAAAATGGGGAGCCGGATAAAGGGCACGTGGAAACTGTCCTATCTTTGCAACTCCTCTATAAATCCAAATTATCCCCCTGCCCCCCAACATACTCAAGATAACTAGCCCAATTTATATATTTTTTGAATGGTAAGTGTCCTTCTTTTGTGTTCCCCCATAAAACCATTACTATTCCATTTACTGCAACACATTTTATTTTTAGAGGTGTTTGTTTCACTCAGGAGACAGAAGGCTCCTTTAAGTCAGGAACTTTTTTCTTTTGATTTATCTTTTATCCTAGTAGTAATTAACACAGTGATAAATCATATTTGCTGAATGAATAAAGAAATAAAGTCAAGTGAGCCACTAGTTTTTCTCCAATGCACAACATTTACGTAAAAACACATTGGCTTTATCAGGGTTATTACTACCTTTCTTACTCATATTAACCTATCATATGGTCTTTTATTTGCCAAACATATTTAAATATTTTACATTGAAAAGAACATCTGGAATCCAGCTACTATCCAGATTCTGGCTCATTCATACAGATAACCGGCTTTATTCTCTTAGCTGTTTCTCGATTTTCATTCTTACTACAAAATCGTTGTGTCTATTAAATGGACACCATTGTTTTAAATACTCATGATACAGACATGAATAAGAAAAACCAAGATCTCTACTGTCCTGGACCTTACATCCTGCGGTGGGGGTGGGAGCAGAGGGAGAATCTATTAACCAATTAGATAGTAATACGATTTGTGAAATAAATTCTTTATTTTTACAATCTAAGAGCACTAAAAATGGTTGCGATAGCTATATCCTTTCTACTCAGTCATGCAATATAGCCTTCTTTTCTATTTAAACTGAGACTCTAAGAATTGATCATAAAATCTATAAATAACCAATTAAAATTAATCAGTTAAACACTGCTCAATTGGTAAAATGGTGTTTTGAAAGCTTTTATTCACGGTAAAAATGTATTTTGTATTTTTTTTAATCTTTATTTAATGTATTGGAGTGACACTGATTAGTAAAATTATATAGGTTTCAAGTGTACACTTCCATAATACATCATCTACATATTGCATTGTGTGTTCTCCAGCCAGAGAACAAACTATTTTCTTACTAAAAACAACTATTTATCAGTTAGCTTCCTCTGCATAAATTTATTTTCTCAACACTCCATTATACTATGTTACACTTTTATCATTTTAGGGCTAACTATGAGTAGTGGAGTACACTGATTGAAAGCTGGAGTCATACAGACCTAAATTCAAGTTCTACTCTGCCATATACCACTGATACAACCTTGGGTAAACTATTAAAATTCTCTAGGTCTCAGTTCCCTAAAATGTAGAATGAGATTATAATAGAATCTACCGCACAGGGCTGTTAAAAGGAGTAAACAAAATTAGGCATTTAAAGCACTTAGTAGTCAGTGTGTATCACATGGCAAGCCCTAACAAATGTCCGTATCTATACTTATTAGATTGCTATTTAAGTCCTTGGTAAGTTTTAGCAACTTATAAAGATTTCTTTCTAAATTAATATAAAGTGTTGGAAGTAGCAGCCCACTTAGAACTGAGACCAATGAGAGCACATCCATTTCTGTGGTGGGCAGAAGGATGACTCCCCAAAATATCTGAATCCTAATCCCTAGAACCGGTGAATATGTTGCTTCACATGTCAAAAGGGACTTTGCAGATGGGACTAAGGAAAGGGCTTGAAATGAGATTATGCTGTACTATCCAGTGTACACAATCTAATCATGTGAAACCTTACAGATACATAATCTTTGCCTGGTATATTGAGTCAAAGAAAAATGGTCAGAGATGAAATGTTGCTGGCTTTGAAGTCAGAAAAAGGGGTCCCTGAGCCAAGAAATGTGGGCAGCTTCTGGAAGCTGGAAAAGCCAAGAAAATGGATTCTTTCCTAGAACCTCCAGAAGGAAACGCAGCCCTGCCAATGCTATGATTTTAGCCCAGTGAGACACGTCTTGGAATTCTAATAAATGTGTGTTGATTTGGGCATCTAAGTTAATGATAATTTGTTACAGGAACAATAGAAAACTAATACAATTCACATAAAGAAACCAATTTTGATGATTTTCTAATATTAAGAACTGTGGAACTGTATCTCATGGAATGATGTATAGGACCTTATTGTATAAAAACAGATAAAACAGGATGAGTAGAACCACTGGCTATGAACCACTTCACCCTTCATATACTCCTATTCAGGGTCCAAGAGAAAGCCCCACACCAAAAAAATCATAGACCCCAAGAACAGAGGTTGGAAACCATTAAAAGTTCAGGAACTGAAGTTCAACCCCAACCAGGTGTGATCCCAAAAAGGATTCTCAGTCTCTAGCATCAGTTTTCTATTCATAAACTGAGGAGGTTGGGTCATCATTCAGAACCATTAAGTTCCAAAGTGAGTCACGGAGATCTTTTGTTCTACTTTTTGTACATTGTGTTTCAGGGTTTTATGAGCAGAGAGATGCCAACCTAATTTTTATATTTAAACATGATTCATGAATACTAGCATCCCAATGACAACTATATACAAAAAAAAAAAAAAAACAGGAAAGGAATTTTATAAAGTTTTCTAAGACTTTCAAGAACCGAAACCTAAATGTTGGTAGAAATGTGCTTACATTTGATAGTTAAGGTAACTAAATAAAATGAATTATTTTTCTAGTGACTTTACTATTTAAGTAGCAGTATTTTTTTCTCGATGTTTGGAAAATATAATCATTTAGGAATTTTAATAAACAAAAATTTATACAAAATCCTCAAAAAAAGACTTTACAGGTTAAGATTATTTTCATGGGTGGGTTGATGGCTGATGAAATCTATCACCTGGGAATCATACACCGTAGTTCTATGACCTAATTTCTGTTTCTAAGGAAAGCTATTTATTGCATAACGTTGGTATACCTTAAATATCTTACATAACACAGTGAAAATTGTGACATGGGACCAAAACTGTGCAGTGAACCTATTGCACAATGATCTGTAGAAGGTGAAAAATCATCCTGAAATATGTTAAAAGCTATAGAAATCTGACACTTAAGAAGTTAGCCTAGATTAAGCTCAGAGAGAAGTTATGTAGGCCATTCCTAAACAACTGTAGTATCAATACGTGGAAAAAAACCATCAGCAATGCAGTGGATGACTTTGATTTAAACATTAAAAAGTACCTTGAGAACTCAAATTTTAAGAATTTTACCATGATGGTGACAAAGGAAAAAAGAGGAAGCAAAATTTCTATAGTGGTTCTGCTACAGCACGTGTTATGTAATAAGTAGGTCCTAAGTAGGGGCATGAGATCAGATCACCTCATTCATGATTTGAAGCACTAAGGAATAAGCGTTCTTCTGATTAAAGAGATAGTGTTAATAATACACAAAGATCTTATGAAAAAAAGCTGATATCGTACAGACTTGTATTGCAAGTCATGCCTGGTTTAGTAGCTTCAAGAATTGCTACATTTTCCATTATGTTAAGCTATCTGGAGAAGCTGATGGTACAGATGAAAAAGCTCCAAATATATTTCCCCATTTTTGTAAGAAGTGCTATAATAATGGCATGTATCACTCTTAAAAAAAAATGATAAAGAAGTTAATACTGATCTCTGCTAGAAGACAATGCCCTCAAGGACCAAGGTCTACAAAATAAGTACCAGTTTCAAGAGTTAAGGGAATAACTATTCAACCAAGTTGCTAAGGACAAATATTATTGGAGCTGTAACTGTGCTACAGTTTCTTATCAAGATTATTTTTATTCTTGCTGGTGCTCCATTTACAGTTCCATAAGTTTCGAGTATTCTTCACCTAGCCCTACTTTTCCCAAAAGCCCCACTATTTTTAGTGTGCAACTTTGCAAAGTGAGGTTGTTTTTTCTTTTTTCTTTTTTTCTAGGAATACAAATATGGAGTTAAAACAGAAATATCTGTAAGTAGGACAGAGCTCTCTCAGGGGTCCTGCAGACCAACTCTCCCAGGCCAGAGGTTATCAAATGTTGAGTACATATGTCACCTGGGCATGTTTACCAAAATGAATTTGAAATATTCATAGACTCCATCAAAATACTGTGATTCATAGAGTCATAGAAAAGCCTAAGAATGTGCTCTTTCAAAACGCATCCCAGATGATTCTGATACAGATGGTCTTGGGCACAACATTTTCATAAAAGGTTACAATGTTCTGGGGGTGGCATGAGAGAGGGACAGCGACTCTCTTCAAAAGTCGCTCAGTATTTGCAAGTGTTAATGGCCACTCCATTAAGCCTTTCTGGTAAAGACATTGTTTCCTGAATGCTTAAAGTTTATTGTCCTAGATAAATTAAAGAGAGTTAAGACAATTTCTCTTCTGGAGACATTCAGAATGTTATAGAAAGAGACATGTAAACTATGAGAATTACATTCTTCTAAGAAGCGCTATAACGGGTGGCATCTACATAGTTACTTTCAAAGCTCAAATTCTAACCCTTCAGATCCAAAATAATAGTTAACCATGAGTCAGTGCTGGGGTTAAAAAAAAAATCTTTTAGATAAAAGAGGAGAGAAAAAGAGAGGAAGAGAATCAAATATTCAAAAAAATTCTCCTGAACTAGATACCTGAATGCACCTTTATGTTTTATGAGAGGGAGACTATTCTCTACGTAAGCACACAATAATTTTATAATTGCATAATATTTAAACAACTGATTTAAAGTATATTATGTTAATGAAGAACATATTTAGCTTGGAGAGTTCATATGGAGGTTGCTTAAAAATATTTTTTCTCTAATCCTTAAAGCTGTATAAAAGAAAGAAACAAAAAACTTTAAATGTGTGCTTTCTCTAAGGTGAGTATATGCTTTTCTATGGCTCTAGTGAATCACAGTCTTTTAATGGAGTCTATGAGCATTTCAAATTCATTTTGGTAAACATGCCCAGGTGACTTATATGTACACAAGGTTTGAAAACCCCTGGCCTGGGGGAGGGAGGCTTTGTAGGACCCTTTATAGAGTTGAATGATGACATACAGAGATGGTAGTTAAAATTATAAAAGGTACAAGAACTTCTCATTCCCAGATCTAGTTTAACCTTCGATAGAACACTCAAGCACTACCTTACTGTCACCATTTAATCTTTACAAGGATACTACCTCTAACTCTTCTCTTTCTACTTCTCTCCTAGGCAAACATGAGCATCAATACCTGTGTGGATATAAGTACCTCCAGCCTAGATCTCTCCTTTGACATCTAGACCTTTGTTGGTGTTGCTTATCTCAAAAAAATGGCACAAATATCTATTCTGTTGAGCAAATCTAAAATTTCATTTTTCTCATCTACTCATGCCCCATATTTCAGTCCACTACAAAATTCAGTCAATTTTACTAGCACCCTTCCACCCCACAGCCCCACTCTCAAACCTCCTGGAAAGGAAATTCTGAAGTAGAAATTGGGCAATGAATAGAGCCAATGAACTAGAAATGAGTCAACTCTAAAGCAATCACGAAAGTAGGAAAGAAGGGAAAGAAGAAGTGAGCCAACCACAAGAGCAATTAAACACCAACTGAAATAAAACATGCATCCTAGGAAAGGGGGAAGTAACCAGAAAAAAATTGTCCTCATGAAGGATGGAAATGACAATCACGGATGTCCATGACAGAGAAGCAGATCCAACTAGTATGAACATTAAGGTAAAAGGTCAACAGTGCAACCTGGGGAAGGTTTAGAGACTGGAGTTGGGAGAAAAAACATCCACGGATGAGGAGTAAGGGAAAGGAATTATAATCTGCTATTTAGCTTTATTCTACATTGGGCTTTGGATTTGTAGGTTCACTTCTGTTCCTGAGCCATCTGGTTTTCCTTAAAAAGATAAAACTCCATGATTTTAAGGGTATAATTGGTTCTGTCACAATTGGAATTCTGAACAGAATTCAAGGTTCAGCTATCCTGTGTACAAATGCGAGAGCTGTGGGTGGCAGACTTGTAGCAGAAACTGTCTACAATAAAGAATACTTAATGATCTGCTCACTACTGAATTTGAGATTTCTTAGAACTGTATTTGAGTAAATTTATCAAAAGCCTTTTGAAGGCCTAATGAAACCTCTATGAGAAATCAGATCCTAAGAAAAAGATAGAACTGGCTAGAGAACATAAACGATGCCAGTTAAAGAAAATTAAAATGATTTTCTTTGCTACAGTAAATAGTAAGGATATATATTTTATGGCAGAATATTGAGATAACTTATGGCAGAATATTGAGATAACTTTTCAAGGGATGTCACAGAGCAAAGAGGTAGGCAAAATATGGCCCTCAGGCCAAATCCTGCTCACCATCTGTTTTATAAATAAAGTTTTATTAGAACACAGTCATATTCATGTTTGTAAATTGTGTATGGTTGCTTTCATGCTAAACTGCAAAGTTGGCTCTTCACAAAGTATACAGAGTGGAATGTCCAAAATATTAAATGCGGATCCGAATGGAACTAGCTCCTCATCCAGATAAACAGAGGAACCTATGATATACTTATGATAAATGCTGGCATAACCTAGTTCAGACAAAAAAAATGCTTTCAAATGTAAGTGGAATATATCTATTAAAAAGGGATGGTGGGAAAATCAACCTCAAAGTAAGAAAATAAATGTTACAAATTTGTGAATTAACTTTATGTGATACATATTTATTTGGTGTATATAATTTTATTTGACAATGATTTCCTACCTAGAAAAAGAGGACGACTAGTTCATTCAAACCCTTACTAATAGAAACCCCTGTGAGCATAGTTTTCAGAAAGAAAATGAGGTCTGCGGAATGTAAAATTAGAGGTATAATCATGAAATATCTCGCCCACTTATTTAGAATCTGAACAACTACATCTACCCAACAGAGAAAAATTCTAATATTACTTAATTATTAATTTATAAAATCTTCTATCTTGTTTAAATTTGATAAGTTATGGCATTATGCCTCTAATGGCTGTCAATGATTTTCAACTATAGTCAAGAAGACGAGGATAAGATTTAAATCTAAGTTAGAATAATACATTGCAGTTAAGCAGGAACTTTTCCAAGATTTCACAGTGACAATTGGATATTATTTTAGAAAAAAATGAATGTTTTCCATAATGAATCAAACCTGAATGGTAAGAATATTAACAGACTCCTTAAGCTACATCTTAGAGACTTAATTCTGTACCTTGCTTATGCTGGATGGATGACATTTTGTCCAATTTGTTCCTGGAGGGCTCTGAAATCATTTACATTGTTTACAAAATTTTGCTGAGTTTTTTATAAATGGGATTATCAGGAAAAAAGTTAATGACTTCAAAACCAAAAATTGAGATGTTGAGGAAAATAGATTGTAGAAAGACTAGGGAAGTGTGTCACATGTTGTAAGTATTTCTAACACGTGTTGCAATTGTTTCTTTGAAACAGGGAAATCAGAATTATAGAAATGGATTGGGATAAAATAATTTAGGAAAAAAGTCAGAAGAAAGACAAATTATAAATTTCATACAACATAAGAATATAGAAAAGATAAAAGATAAAAATGAACATAAAAGAAAAAGGGCTACTAATGAGCTGCATATAAAAATCACATGTGTTTTGGAATTAGATAGTTCAGAGACTGAAGTCCAGCACAGTACCTAGTTTTACGGCCACATGTATATTTGTGGTCATAAAAAATAGACATATATGGTTATCGCCTATAATTATTTATTAACTGAATTGTATTACCATGGAATTTATTTCTAGCTATCCCTTTTAAGTGGAAGCAAAGGAATCTAAGACTTACATATAAAGGCTGAAATGAGAAGGTGGGGAGACACTGAGAAGGACCCAAGCAGGAAGAAGACACAAGTCAAAACTTTGATGATAAAACCTGAAAGTCAACATGCTGCTGACTTTCACCCATGCTGTAAAATCACAATGGCATTGATTATTCAAAAATAGGGCCAGCCCTTCAGCGAGCAGGTGGTGCTGCAAATCTCCTTGTATGCACCTTATTTACAACAGAGTAAAGTGAATTTGTAGGCATCTCAAACTGCAAAGGAACCAAGATACTAAAATATTTCTAGTGAATATGGGATGCTAAATAGAATTAATAATAGAGCCCAGCATCTATTGTTGCTAGTTTCAAATGTTGATGTCATTGTTGTATCTTTAAATACCACTGTCTTGATTGTTTTATTTTATTGTCCATAAAAACATTTATAAAGGCTATGACAAGTTCACTCCTACCTTCAATCTTCTTGACCCGAGTTTCCCACCGTAGGTTTTTCCAGCACCTAACAAGTCATAGCTCACATATACATCTATCATGCCCTGTCTATACATTCACTTACAAACATACTCTTCTCTCATATGCAGTAGCAATAACAAAAGCACATCCTAGGGATGTGGTTCAAAGATTAACTTTCTGGACATGATGAGCTAATTAACATTGATATAGATCACCTACATTCCTGTACTTTACCAATACCCTATAATCATAATTCATATTAGCATAATTACCTGAGCATTGATTATTGAAAGTTCCAAAGTCATCAATACTTCAGTTAAAAATATGATACTTTCTCTTAAAGAAAGTTTTTTTTTCAAAACAAGGGTTTGATACCCAGGGCTTTCTCACTAATTCTTAAATTGACTGAGAAATTTACAGCAATGATGTGATCTTTGAAAATACTCTGGTTGAGATTTATTTGTCTTATAAAGCTTAATAATAAAGTGGAGCAAAATACTTATTTAGAAATTCTCATGTAAGATTTTTTCCTAATGAGCTGAATAAAATTTAAGTAGTGGGTAACATAAAAAATTTAAAGGCAAGGCCTACTCTTTTTTTAATTAAATTTATTGGGGTGACAATAGTTAGTAAAATTACATAGGTCTCAAGTGTACAATTCTATATTGCGTCACCTATATATCACATTGTCACAAAATGTGGTCGGCCTACTCTTCTTGGAATTTATGTATATAAATAAGAGTTTCTTTAAAAAGTAATCCATATCATCATTAGGATATAAATTACTCCTCATGGGTAAGAATCATATCAATTCCTGATTGTTTGTTTCCAGCCCCTAGCACAGTACAAGAAACATATTAGGTGCTTAATAATTATTTGTTGAATAAATGAATGTACAAACATCCTGTAATAAATCAGTGATTTGACACAAGCTTGTCTTCCTGATGAATCATGAAAGTCGTAAGAAAATGAACCTGAGAACTTTAACATCAAGACATAAGAAATGAGTAAATGAGAAAAGGAAGGGTAAAACGCTTCACCTGCAATGATAACAGTTTTCACATAATTTTTCTGACAGATATCAAACATGATGAGTCCTCTGTAAAATGTTTTCTTTTTTAAAGTGGAAAATAGAAACAAAACAAATAATAAGATTATAGATTTCCATTGAAGCCTTCTTGATCTAGATAAACTCACTATTCCTTTAACTATAGTATTGTTATAGTAACTGAGCCATGAAAAACAGTGTCCGCGCGCACACACACACACACACACACACACAGCACATCTTTGCCAATTTTAGTCTTTAAGTATAATTCTATTACTTCCATAGGGTCCTGTGAAAGGCTTTTTTTTCTTTGTTAAGGATTCTCATCCCCGCTTCTATGTCACATGGCTCTTGGATGGATTACTCATGTGCATATTTATCAGCTTTTGGTTTCTTTTTAATTCCCTCTCCTAACAAGATGTTGCCTGCATGTGACAATTTGTTTGGACCCATCTGCTGGAACTGTATAATCATAGCAGTCTCTCAGACATGGATATTATTTTCAAAGAACTCTTTTGACTTATTCAGACCCACAAACTTTTCCATTGAACAGGGATTTTCACAAGCACAACTCTCAAACATTGTTGACCATCAGAATCACCTGAAGGGTTTGTTAAAACACAGGTGGCTGGGCCTCATCCCAGTGCTTCCGATTCAGGAGGTCTGGGGTGAGGCCAGACGATCTGCATTGCCAACAAGGTTTCAAGTGCTGCTGCTGCTGCTTCTGCTGCTGCTGCTCCAGAGACTAAACCAGGCTCTCTACATTCAGGGGAATAGGACTAAAACAGGTGACACAGAACTATGTAAAAGTAAGAAGCTGTGAACAATCACTGATGTTAAAAATATATCTGATTACTAACACAATAGTGGCAGCTAATCTTAATTTCCTAATATTACAGAACAGGGGATTGAGGATGATGCCTAAAAGACATGAAGGCTATTCCTTTGATGAAACTTGGACACACATAGCCAAAACCCAAATTCTGTTTGACATATATTTTCTGGAGTACCAGGAGAACTCCTGCATTTTGCAGAATGAGAGGGGCTTTGCAGATGACCTTTATGTGGCTATTACTTTGAGTATATTTCTAGAATATGAACAATAGGTAATAGTGGACTGCATGAATAATTAATTGTCAAGTTTAACTTCTAGAGAAGAGGCCATGAGTTCCACGAGTAACCACTACTCAGATACTTTCATTCTTTTGACATCTACTGGGAGCCTTTTACAAGCTGAAACTGTGTTGAGATATTGCAAAATCTCCTTGTCAGAAGAGGAACGGGTCATTGAAAAATAGATTTAAAAAAAATGTATAATAAGCAAGAAGCATCACAACAGAGATATAGAAGATACGGTACCATGGATACATGAGGGAAGATTAATCATGCAAGAGTCTAGAAAAGTTCTATAGAGAAGGGACATCAGTTAA
The DNA here is from genome assembly GCF_964194185.1 of Rhinolophus hipposideros. NCBI lineage: Eukaryota > Metazoa > Chordata > Mammalia > Chiroptera > Rhinolophidae > Rhinolophus > Rhinolophus hipposideros. The sequence goes on along the minus strand of NC_138050.1, from coordinate 41,659,277 downwards.
ATTTCAAAGTAAAGTAAGAAGCAATAGTTAGGAAACGGGAGAAGGACATGCCATGAAGAAGCAACCACATGATCACAGGCACAAAACTATAAACCCACACTGCTCTTAGGGGGCAGTGAGCTCACTGTGGCTGAAGCACAAGTGTGCGGTTGGACAGAGAGTGACAGGAAAAAAGCCTGACAATGCCTGGGGCCAGATCATCCTTTGAGGGGCCTTGTAGTGCCAACCTTAGGAATGTCAAATTCTATCTGTAGGTGAAGGGAGTTAAGAATGCTTTTAACACAAAGAGCTGTCATGGTCCAATTCAAATTCTAGATGGTAACTCCCTCCGCAGCACAGAGAATGAACAGGAAGTGGGGAGTGGGTGAAGGGAAAAGCTGGAGGAAATTAGCCAACTTGTAATGAGCCAAGCAAGAGCTAAGGCAGAGGGGGTGTTGGTGGAGAGCAGAGATTTTCCTTGAGCAGAATTTCTGAGGTACCATGGAGAGGACTTGGTGAACAGTCAGGAAGGGGACTGCCACAGAAAGAAGAGTTAACTAACTTTATTCACTTGGTCTCTTCAACTTGACGATCCATTCTTCTGTTTGATATTTACTGAGCTCTGATTATATTTAAGGCACAGTTCTAAATAAATATAGCTATGTAAGACACACACTTTACCAGCAAGATGTTTATAGTCCAATTTCCCCTTAACTTCTAGCCATGCTGTTGCCCAGAGAGAAACATTCTCAGAAAAATTCTCAAAAAGACTGCAAGTTGCTCCAGCAGGACATTTTGCTGAGATGATTACAAAGTTGAACAAAGGGAGTACTCCCTTGATTTTCTGTTTGGGCACAGGATAAGGATGAAGTTGAAGGAGGACAAAGATGGGAAAGACATAGATGACACAGCCATGGGGCATTTGCAGGCCCTCCAAAATGCAACAACTACATGTCAGAGGAAGATACAACCTACCCTCCAGTAATAAAGTAAAAAGTGCTTCTTAACCACAATATAGTTTAAGAATGGCTTCCTCCTACACACGTACAAAGTTCATACCTAGAATGCGCTTCAACCAACATTGTCAGGCACTAGAGGTAAAAAGAAAAAGAAGGTAAGTAACCCTAGAAAATTCTATAGAACTGGACTAAACTAAAATAAGCAGAAGGTAAAAGGAAAACTGTGTCTCAAATGGCACTACCAATTACCCTTCATCCTTTTGGACCCTGACTTACAAAGTTCCAAATCATCCTTCCAACCATCAGAGCATCTCTTATGAAATGTCTCATTGTGCTCTAACTTCTATCATTTAGTAGTTGGACATATTTCTAAAGCATATTTCGATCATCTATCATTTGGTAATACTTGAGATTTTAAAAATAAGTATAGTGATTTAAAATTTCTGCATCTCAAATCTGACTTAGGAATTGTGGATATGCCAATGCAACGTCCAAATTCCACAGCACAAAGCAGAAAAAGCTCAAAGAGGTTCACTGAGTTAGCATTCTCTTGAAGACAAAAGTGATAACAGCTCACTTGGAGGAAACTTCAGTATTAAAACAAGCACTTGGAGATTTATGGTGTATTCTGAACATGCAGGAGCAATTGTCAAGAGAAAACAGACTCTATTACAAATACTAAGTGATTCCGGAGCAGTTAGTGAGCCATTCCATCCCCTTCATATCCTAAAACACATTATTATTTTTTTTTGCTTTAATAATACTTAGGCATTATGAATAATGGAAACACCTGGAGTTGATTTTAACACTACTTTGCTAGCCCAGGGTATCGTCCAAATCTTGTCAGGCTAAATCTCACCCTTGACCTGCCAAATATGATTATCAGAGTCCAGTCACTTCCCCATGTCCTGCAGCTGTTCTCTTTTCCCCACTAAACCTTCCTAAACGTCAGAGCTACTTCTCTGCCCAGAACTCGAAAGCAGTGAGAGCACACATTGCCAGTTCAAGTTGGAAAAATAATTTCTTCTATTAAAACTCAAAAGCAAAGATGCCTGTATTTACTCCTGCTAACTATTAGTACATGCAATACATGTGCCTCAAGAACTTTATAAGGCACTTTCATTGGTGCTGGTCTGAAGTAGTCCCTGCTAGAGTGAAACAATAGCAACTTCCGAGTGCTACTGCAATAGAACACAATAGCTTATTAAAAAGAAGTGAGGAACACAGGCAAGGCAGAAAGTGAAGCTCTACTTCCACCTATGTAGACATCAGTGGCACGAGGCAGTAGGCTATCAGGCTGCCTGCCCCAGCTGTGAGACCTTGGTCAAGTCACCTAACCTTTCATTGTTTTTCTCTTGAAAATGATGGATTTGACCATATCAAAAAGATTTCTTAAAAATCTGATTCCTAATGCATTGGTAAAGGCTTGCTCTTTCTCTTGTAAACTTGGTAGTAACCACAGCAGTTACATTCGGTGAGATTTACACTTTGTTCCATTTTATCTTGAGACACATTTTCTCCTTATTTCATTGAGATTTTCAGGATTGACCCACTAACCCTTTAGTTTAGGAAGTCTATCCCTACCTCCACTTGAGGCATTTCCTAGAAATGCCCTTAACTCAAAATTGACCAAATATAAGCTTGTTTAGATTCTAAAGGTCAACAAAACCAGTCAACTCAAAATGTTGTCTTCTAAAAATCCCTATCTTGAGTACTTCTTATCTCAACAAATCTCTCATGAGGCATTAACGTTGCTCTAAAGTTTTTAATTTCTTATTGCTAATGACTTCTTCTTCTAGTAATAAAGCATGAATTTTATACATTAACCTTATACTGCAAATCACTAAAACTGCTGAGTTAAATATAATAAACATTACTTTAAATGGATTTCACAAAATAGGAAACTTACAGGACATTTCTGAGGAAAATCTTGAACCCATAAATGTAAGTGAAATACCTGAACCACATTCTCTATAAAGGCATTTGCCCTTCCTGTGGAAGGATGCAGAAATCAAGGCCCAAGGCTTGCCCAAAGTGAGGGTTCTTATAATAGACCCCCCCATATTAAGCTGAAACTCCAAAGGGCTGTACCGATAGAGAACCCCCCAAAAGCTACACTCACAAGTAATCAAAACAAAACTAACCCTCCTCCAACCCCAGGGAACTAGGGACACTGTCTTGACCCTGACTGAAGCAGAAAGGGAAAGCTCTTAAAGCCCAGGCAAGCAGAGTGATAGGCCTTGGAACTTCAGGCCATAAACTTGGTTTGGTCCCAAATATCAAGCAGGAACAAACACAAGCCTTCTTGGCAGGCAGGCATGTACTTTCATCCTATACCTTGAGAAATGCCACAGATTATTTTTCCTGTGCAAGAATCAGCACAAAGTTAGAGACAATGAAGCATAGAAAGAAATAAGGCATTGACTGAGAATCAGCATGCACAGATTATGAAACAAGTATGTTCCCTCTGCTAAAAGAAATAAATAACGAACTTGAAAATGTCTTCAGGGAGCAGGAAAATATAAACTGCCACACAGAATATTTGGAAAGAGACCAAATAAAACTTCTATAAAAAAAAAAATGAAAAGAAAAAGTTAATGAATGGTCTTGTCATCAGACCGTTCACAGCAGAAGAGATAATGAGTGAAGTGGAAGATAGATCTGAAGAAATGTAGCAGCAGAGTGAGACAAATGATGGGAACTTTGAAACAGAGGTAAAGAAAACTTGTGATTAGAGCAAGAAGATCCAACATACCCTTTTTTCCCCTAGTTTATTGCCTGTCTCAGCCAGAATGTAATAAGCTCTAGGAGGGCACTGGCTCATTGTTGGATTCCCAGTTCCCAGAACCTGACACATCATAGGTAATCAATAAATATTTGTCAGTGTAGAAACATCATAGAGAATTTTTATGAGTTTATTTGAGCTAAACTGATGACATATACTAGGGAGAAAGATCTAAAATGATGCCCAGCCCAATATATCTTTAATTAACATTCCAGAAGGAGGGAAGATAATGGGGTAGAGGAAATAGGATAGAAGAGGTATGTGTGAGAATTTCCCAGAATAAAGCAAATGTGTAGGTTCAAGAAGCCCAATGAATACCGAGCAGGATAAATATAAAGGAATCCACACCTAAGTACATCATACTGAAACTGGAAAAGAATAAAAGAAAACAAAATCTTAAAGGCATCAGAGAAGAAAGGCAGATTACCTTCAAAGGAGTGGCAGTTAGAACGACAACTAACTTCTCAACAGCTCTTGACTGATTAAAGTGTACTTACAACTAGCTGCATCTTGGTTTTAGACTCAACTGTATATTTTATCTAATACTATAATTGATGCTGATTAAGCCTATTCTCTGAACTCTTTCTCAAGGTAATGGGAACAAAGAAGCTGTAAATTTCTGAAAATAATTCTAAACCTTTGGCAGCTTTTAGCTTTATTACCCAATAATGTGGTAAAGCCACTGTACTAGAAATAATGGTGCTTGGCTTATAAGTTTTGTCTGAGTTAAAATCTTCCCACCAATCAATTAAAATACCTTCCTGGAACTATGCCACAGCAAAAGAGAAGAATAAGTGGAATTGATTATTTCCTGGTAATAAATGGACCTCTAGATGGTATACTTAAATATATCTTTAGGCCACCAAACAAGCACCTGATGCTTGCTCAGTATTTTTTCTTTTAGATTAATTTTTTGAGAAATAAAGTTTTTCTTTTATATACTTCTCAGATCTTTGATTTATACTTTATAGCTTATCAATTAAATCTTTAATTATGGCTGTGAAATGCAAAAGAGCATTTTATGTTTCTCTGTGTGGGATTAGGTGATTTTTGATGTTAAAAAGGCAATCAAAATGACTTATTGTACACTCTCACAATAACAATCACAGCGGCTTAATCCACTTCACCTAAAAAGCAATCTGCTGCTTTTCTAATAAAATATTTGCTTTGTAAAGAGAATAAATTTGGGAATCTTAGTAATCGAAAGTTTAAGAAGAATTCTTTGAATGAATAGCTCGACGAAAATTCAGAGTTACTACAGAGAAAAAAAAATGGTATCATAGATTAACATAATATTATGATCCTTCCATTAAGCTGATCAACAAGGTTAAAAAACTTCTTGAGAATTTTAATGCCGGAGATCATTTCTAGAAAATAAACAAAAGCTGCATCAAAATATAAAACGAGATACTTTATATAGAAATTAAAGATGGAGAAGAACCAAAATTAAATCTAAAGAACATAAACCATTGAGAAAAAAAATATACACAATTTTATAATTTTTAAAGCATACATGTTAAAAATTTCCCAAAGGCTCTGTCTAGTCTCTATTTTTTAGTGTTTTACATACTTCTGGTCCTCAGTAGAGGTTAAATCTCATAACTCTAACTGTATCAAATGCTTTTAGGAACAACTAAATTAAGGGTATCTGAGAGCTCACAATTCTCAGCTAGTACCCAGTTTCTATTAGGAATTTCACATAAACATTTTCTGCATTAGTAATTTATAAATATATTTATTATCATGTTCTATATTCTCACTAAATAATTCGCAGACCTAATCAAATCTTCTTGCCATGATAAATTAACCACATTACTAGCTGACCCATCAAAAATTATTCTATGAAAGATAAACAGTTTCCTCCATAAAACCAATCTGTTATTTGCCTGGACATTATATGACTACTGGTTTTCAAATACCTTGGGATTTCTGAAAAGGCATTCACTACGAAAGACTCTGAGTGAATGCTTACCATGAAAGCATTATACAGAATTTTGCAGGGCAGCCTTGTGGAGACCACTGACTAATAAAATGCAGACTCTGAATCACAGTTTTCTTTTACATCTGAAATTTTTACACCTCATCGGAATTAATCTTCTTAATTATTAGATGAAGATATAAATCCTAGACATTTTAAATGATGGCCATAACCATATGAACATAGTGCACCACTCCCCCATTTTTCTCCCCCCACTTTCCTCCTTCCCTCCCGCCCTCCCGCCCTCCCTCCAGCTGGCCTGAGCAGTGCCCTTTCCACACTAGCACATTGGTGCTCCTTCACCCAGGCTTCTGCTTCCCTCTTCCTCCAAAGAGATGGCTGCTTATCATACATTCTTATAAGAGTTCTTCCTGGTTAGACCCAGGAGAGCCTTTTAATCCATGACTGGCTGGGAATCAGCAGTTGTGTCATCCCAGCTCCTTGGATGGGTTTCAAATGAACTCTTCAGTCTCTTTCTAGTTACTATTAAAGTCCCTCATTAATGGGGCCAGTTAAATATGAATCAGCAAACTTTCTGAGTTTCTACCACCCTCAAAAAAGCTGCTTTTTTTCTCAAGACAAAGTTCCTCCCTGTAGAGGGTCATTGTTCTGTGAAGCACCAGTTTGAAGGTTCCCAGGTAACCTTTAGGACACTCCATGGGAGGCCCAGACAAAAACCACAATGTGCTGAGTCTTGGGACCTTCCTTTCTTTTAGTATACTAGCAAAATCCTACAAATAAAGGTCTGAACTAAATAATAATCCTATGGGGGGGGAATAACAACTGCATCTCTCGTTCCTCCTACTTCCCTCCTTGCCCCTCCTCCCACGAAAAAAGTAAAGAAATGAATTTAAATAAATATCCTAATGCAAATTCAACTACCACTCTAGAAATTTAGTAATGGACCAAGAGGCCTTTGACCTCTAGGTCTCTGGGTCAAAGATAATTCAAGCTGTTAGTGATAAAATGTCACTGTGATCAGTGACTGGTCAGTGGCTCCCAGGTGCAAGGGAGTGACTTGGTGGTCTCAGAGCAGCTGCCAGGCACAAGTGTTCATGACTCTTCTGCATGTACATCATTTTTCTACAAAGAGCATCCAGAGAGTCCACAGAGATCTGTCTTGTTATTAGGGCCTCTTGCATCAAGGTATCAGTGCTAATAAAGTTTCAAAGCATTGAGACGGCACGACCCCATACCATAAATGAATACATGAATTCTCTCTCTCTCTCTATCCCTCTTTCTCTCTCTCTCTCTCTCCCCCCTCTCTCTCTCACACACACAGACACACACACACACGCACACACACACACACACACCCATCACCATCCTCGTCCATGTTATAACATTAGAACTTTATATTAATAGTCATCTTGTCAGTCAATATTTATTGAACCCACTTGGATACAAGATACCATGACAAGGAACAAATAGATATAAAGCTTTCTTTAAATGTACTGCAACCCTCAAAATAATTAAAATCATATCAATGATGTATGCTAAGCTGCTATTAGATGGAACAGAAATACATCTCTCTTACCTGGAAGCAAAATAAAAGCCCAAAGCCCAATAAAAGAAAAGTTCCATTCACACTCAGTGCCAATCTTAGATTTCAAGGTGTAACATCATAGTAATTAAAATTCCTACCCTGAAATCTGGGTGGCCGGGTTCTAGTGCTAGTACTAATGCTTTTGTTAGACCTGTGGTTTTCTTCCATTTAAAAAGATGTGATTCGAGCACATGACCTCTGCAATAATCTTTCCAGTTCTAACATTCTATGATTTTTCCCAGGACTGTACTTGTATTTAAGAGCAAACATTTTAGGCAGTACTAATATTAAGATTAATTTCATTATTTACTAGGAAGAGCTATTATTTATTTACATAACAAACTTAGCAAACACGATGTTCCAGGCAATGGTCTAAATATTTACAAATATTAACTCCTTAAACTGCATCAGCATAGTTAGTTTCGGAACTGCCTCTATGTATGTAAGAGAAAACATAATAAAAACATTTTAGGGTTAGCAAGAATTTCAGATTGAGCAAACCTCTAACTCCTATTCATTAGTCTGAATAATGAAGCAGATTATTACTTACTGAGAGCTTTAAGATAAATTGTGCAAATTTAATCCAGAAAAATAATGAATGGTCAATTTAGGAACAAATCCATGAATCACTGACACTGGTGATTTGCATTCATACTGCAATATGATAGTAACCTAATAACTAAATACTAACTGATAGTAACATAATAAGTAAACTGCCACCCATGAACTCCCACTGTCTGAAGCAAATTAGCAATACTCCCTCAGTCATTCAAATATTATATAAGTTCTTAAGAGCAAGGATTATGTTCCCAGCATAGTGCTGGCCCCTGGTTTTACAATAAAGCACAAGACAATCATGACTTGTGGAGTTTACAGTGTAAAGATGTGAAATGCTAAAATCTGCATCTATACCCACACCATTAAAAATTCCTCAGGGTGAGGACAAAATTAAAATATGTAAGTGACACAATAATAAAATGTAAGTGACACAATAATAAAATGCTTAAAATACTATTGAGGTTGCTTTGACCTTTGTCCCACCAACAAAAACAAAAACAAAAGGATAAATAGTCAAAAATCAATCAATCAATAAAGCATTCAAAGATAATAAAATACTCAGAGAAATAGAATATTCAAAGTATATTTCTCTATTATAGAAAACAAGGTGATAGAATATAGAAAGCTAGCTATTTATTGACACACATTTGCTGATGTCCTTACAGTTTAACGGCTCAGCATTTATACCAACTCCTGAAATATTAGAGACTAGCGATCACAAAAGAAATCCTATAAAAATTAAATCTATCTGACCATTTACAATGTAGCGCTAGTCAGTTTTAAGTATTATTATTTGTTAATACTTTTTAAAAATAATTAAACTGAAAGTCTGGAAACATAACCACATATTCCGGCAATGTGTTAATTTAGTACTTAGAACCCTATGTATGTATATCATTCCCATTTCTTATTTCCTCAAGTGGCCAGAAATAGAGTGACTTTTCCCATGAAACCATCAGCCATTACTTAAAGAAGAGGCTTTTAGTTACAAATGTACCACGAAACATGGCAATTCTAAGGATGTCCATTATTTGCTTAATTTGTCAAGGGAGTTTTCAATAAAGCACTGTTTATTCATCATCACAAACTACATTCTTAAAAGTTCTGAGTAGGGAACATTTTTTATATTTTATAGTGAGATGACATACTAATACCAGCCAAACACTGAATCTTCCAAAGCGTTACTACCCTCTGTGAGTTAAGGTGAGACTTGTAAGACCATTTGGGGGGTGAATAAATTGTTCTCTAGATACAGTTGTGACTTATTTTGCTCAAGAGCAACAGGATAATTCAGGAGCTGTGCCATCCAGCTGCCGATGAGTTTCACAGAAACGAATCCCAAAAGGGCATCTGTGTTCAGGTCAGCAGTCAATTTATAAAATCACGTATTGAAAATGACAAAACGAGCTCTCGGACCTTTTCTGGCTGCCTCTCTCATGGAATCCTGTCATGTCAGAGGTGGAGGAGCCTTAAAGTTTTCCCAAAGAGGCTCATGTAGTTGCAGGTCCCCATCAGACAGGTGCCACTACACCTCTGGATCCAGGCAGTTTCAGTCCCATACTGGTGCGTTCAGGGCAAAGCAGCCAGATGGCTGCATCCCGCCTTCTCATCACAATTTCAAGAGGTAGAATGAACTAAGCCTCCCTTCAGTGGAGGGGCAGGGAAACACTGACATAGGGCTTTACCTTACAGAGTATGACCACAGTCACCAAATTCAGATGTGGGGCTTTCACTGAGCTTTTTAGGTTCTGTGAATATTTATTCTGTTTGATCTGAGAGGAGAGCAAATCTGGGAAGTCTCCGAGGCTATACTCTCTATCCTGGTCCCTTAGTTTCTGTTAATTCCTGGGAAAAGATAACACATAACCTCTCTTACCTGCCTTTTTTAAAGTGGATCATAGTCCTTTTTGAAAAGGTGTAAGTAATATATACAACATCTAAAACTCTAATTTTGCTTTCCAAATATCAACATATAAAAAATAATTATTTCCACTGATATTTTTCTTTCCTGTGAGGTTAAGGGCCATGGAGAACACACAATACAATCAACATGTGAAAAACAAAACAAAAAACCCTTAAGACGTAAGTCCTCATTTCTATTCAATTTAATATATGGAAAATTATGTATTTCATTTTCCATTCAACTCAGTATTCAAATAATTGGTTTTCTCTTGACAAGTCCACCATCTCATTTCCATAATTCCTGTATGTATAACTCTTTCCCAAAATGGATAATGCATGAGCAGTTCCCTCCCCTGCCCCCCAGGGAAGATTCCAAGTATAGAGCAAGGTGACCTCACTAAAACAAATTACAATCACCATTTATTTTCTGTATTCCAACTCATTCTTCTGGGTGCAATATAGCAGCTTTCAATATTTTTTCTCAGAAATAGGTGACAATAATTTTCAATATTACTGCTATTATAACTGCCTATAAAAATCTACCATCTCAAGGGCTTAAAAGCAGGGTCCCTTTTTTTAATATATTTAAAAACAACTATAATTTTAAACAATAAAATATTGTGCTTAACACAAATACTGTCACTCTGTTGGCAGAGTAAAGAGAATATGCCAAAAGAATACAAAAGCAGGTTTGATACATATACACAAAATAACATCTACTTAACATACAAATGAAAATTTTTGTCAATGAACTTACTATACCTCACAACACAATTGGAGCATACTCCAATTAAATCAATTCATAAACTACAATTATCTGTCCTTGTAGCTCAGGAAACAAAATAGTCAACAAATGGATAGAGAAACATGATTCTCACTCATTCTGTAAATATCTCTACGTAAAGTACTCTACTAGGCACTACAATACAAAGTTACCCTTGACCATTAAGAAACGGGAGATTAAGGGATGGAAAAATTACATCTAAGAACTAATTGGCATATATTTTAAAAGATTAAGGATGTGTGTGTGTGTCTGTTATTTAAAATGAAAGTGCACATGCCCTGTTATTGTGTCAATCTGTTAAAATATCACCACTAGTTTTGCTCCATTCTTCCAAAATGATTTTATCTATAGGTCAAAATTCAAGCTAAACCTCAGATTAAAAATGTCCAGCTGGCATTGTTATGAAGGTGTTACATACCTGGCATCCAACTCTCACCAATGATCCAAAGCTATAGAATCTGCTCCAAATAGATTTGATGTGTATTAGCAACAAGATCATTATTTACAAAGAACCTCTGCATATAAGACCCTGTGAAAAGATGCCCAGGTTTTATAAAGTTATCTTCTGAGGGATTAAAATCCAGACAATACTGATGGAGACATATGTAGTGAAAAGATACTATTAGATGAGTAAACACTGAATAAAATGCTTAGATTTTTATTAACATTTAAACCCAATAAAACCGATCATTTAGTCCTCACTGTGCTCAGCACAATAAAAACACTAATCCTCAGAATGACCACATGAATTGCTCAGTATTATTTTTTACCATGTATACATGTGGAAACTGAGGCTTAAAGAGTTTTTGTCACTGTCAGAGTTACACTAGTGGAAGATTGTGTGGCCAAGGCTCACATCTTGCCTTCAGAGGACAGAGCCAGAGTCCTGCCTCTCCACCACTGGTCTGATGGAACTAAAACCAGTCCCTCCCTCCCTTGGGATGAACAGCAATTGCTAAGCCAGGCCACCACTCACGTGTCCCAGAAACCTCAACATGGTGTTGCTAGAAGTCAAATTTTTCATGCTGATATGTTCAGAATTACATTATATTCCAATACAATAATTCAGATTTGGCCTGTTAGTTCAGAAAGAACAGAGCTGATTTTTTCTTTATAGTGACCCCATTCAGAAAAGGAACTTTTATTTTTAAGGTGAATAGGCCAGATTTGGGAAGAAGAAAAAATACTATTCAGTTCTAAAGTGATGATGAAAGTCAGGATATTACTGGGGTAGAGAAGGTTGGATCAAAGGTGTCAGGAGTGAGGCCACACCCAGGAGGTCTCAAGTCCAGGGATGTCTTTTTTGGGGGGATTTTGTTTCATGCCATCCCTTGTGGAATAAGCAGATGGGGATTCAAAATGTCATCCACATTTTGTATTTCCTTCACTCCAGTGGGTTTGGAGAGGAATAAAAATATGCTATTTAGCATAAATACCCCATTGAAACTTAGAATCATCAGAATGATGATTTAAAATATTCATTTGGGTTTCACTGAAGTGCTGACTACATATGTGCATGTTTTAATCTAAGATCGACCCTAACTGAGGTCACAAATGGATATAATGTTTGCTTCCATTCAAAAAAGTCTTCCTACTATATACTCATTTATTACATTAATATATAAAACAAACACAAAACAACCCTTTCATTTAAACAGCCATAACCATTAAAATAGTATAAACTCATAAGTGAAAAGTAAACTTTCCAAGGTTGGGGTAGGGATGGGAAGGTCCACAGAAAAAATAAATTCATATATTAAGTCTTGTTAAATGTAATTCAAATATTTACATTATAGATTCATTGTGCTGTGTCCAAAATGACTTCCCTTGTCCTACAGCCTAGTTTATTAACATAAACGACTATTAGGGCAAGTTACAACTCTAATTGTCCTCCAATATGGCAGCAAGTCCAAGGAATAAGAGGGGCAGAGGGGAGAAGAGATACATTCAGACACAATTAGAAACTTTTTCTAAATCCTGATGAGCTTAAGAATATAAGGAACATTTGATTCACAAAGTACATATTTCTAAATGTTAAATGGCAACGTATGTATTTATTTCTATAGAAGAAAGCTCTCTTGTCATGAGCATTAGTTTCCTTTTAAATACCTTCTATCTCCTTCATTTATTCTTTAATTTTGGATGCATTTCTTATCAGCTCACATGTAAATATGGTTTCCTATTATATACAAATGAAATTTCTTAATAAATGACATACTAAACAGCTTAGATCCAAAACTCTAAGTTGTAAAACTTTAGGGCTTTAATAGAGAAAAATTTTCTATGCATAATTGATATTTGAATTTTGCCTTATCATAAGGTTGAAATGCATTTTTTTTAAATCATAAAATGTGTAGGAATTTCAACTTGCAAATTTGGAGTACTTAAATACAAGACATTCAGTATTCAAAACATTACACTATACGTATAAATGCTTTTATTTTGAAAAAAAATATTCCAAATTGGAATCTAGACATTTCCTTTTAAAGATTGGTTTTAGATTCATTATGGAATAGCTAAGGAGACTGCCATATCCTTTAAAAATACAATTTGTCTCTACGATTATGAGATTATATGCAACAAACAAATGAGTTACAATCACAAGCACAAACACGTACCCTTTAAAAACTGGCTTTATCTAAATTTTAACCTTATTTATAAAGTAATATAGGCCATTCAAGATGAGATGCATTTTCACTTGACAATAAAATTCACACATTAAAACTACTAGAAAAATTGAGTATATGTAGTACTGTGAAACTGACAAAATATTTTTAAAATATTATTCTATAAAATAAAGCTAGGATTACTCACCAATCATCATTATTTCCTACTTGAATCTCTGTAATAAACTCTGTAGAAATATGGTGGTTAAGATAAAGCATGGTAAAAGTTTGCTAACAAGTCCAATAAAAATAAAAGTTATATTTTGTGGTACAAATGCACTACTTTTCTCTCCAAGGGAAAACGCTAGTTGCCTTGGCACTCTATGCTGAATTCATTTTATATGGGTATCATATGACCTGATCTATTTATTGGAGAAAATGCCACCAGCTCAATGATTTCCTAGCTCACATTCCTTTTACATATTACTTTAACCTCATTTAATTTCCAAAACTTATAAGAAGTTTTTCAAAGTTGTCAGTAGTATATTATTCAAAATAACATGTAAAGTATAAAATCAAAGTACTAAGTACTTTGTCCAAAGTACTAGAGTCCAAATATTAAACTATATGACATTGACAATATTCAGTCATGTATGACCTAAAAAAAATTGACAATTTCATATGGTTTGACATAATAAAACATTCCCTGACTCTCACATCATTGAAACTGAAACTCAACAGCTGCCCAGAGGAGCCAGCTGCCTGCCTATTGAAGCTGTGAAATGAAAGGTTTGGGACACTATGGCAGAGGAAAGGCTACTTACTTCCCATCAATAATACCTTTCTTGGACCAAAACAATGTGAACATTATTGCACTTTCAAAGGAGAAGGGGAGTAATATAACGGAAGTCACGGTGAAGATGACAAGTGCAGAGTGGAATAAATCATGAGCCAATAACAGGGGCCATGTGACAATATTACAATATTAGTCCATGATCCAAAAGAATTAGTTATTCAAACCCATTTTCAAAAATGTATAACTCAATCAAATGTGGATTCTACAATATTTCAGCCAGTGGTTGAGGATATAGTGTAAAGAAATGAAAACAAACATGTTAGTAAAGACCCTTGGTTTAATTTTCACGCTTTCACATATAATTTGGCAATGCCACAAGTGAAACTTAAATGTAACTAACTCTCTTTGTGGGGACTGCCTGCACTTATTCCAAAGGAATTGCTGTAAGAGGCAACAGAAAGGTGCTTCTAAGATGCTTGATTCTCTGGGGGAGAATTGCTGGTTAAAATTAATCTCACAGATGTTCCCTTGCAAATTGACAAGCACATCATCATTACCAGAATAATGTTTCAGAATGTTCTGATTCAGAATTCTAAGTGAATTCGGGCTATTTTGTCAAGCTGGAAAACAAACTCCTGTAGAAGCAGCTAACTCATGAAATCCAGACCCTCTACTTCACAGATTGCTCAGAATATCCAATTTAAGAAAAAACTAGAAAAGGCGTCACTTTGGGGAATAGCAGTGCAATGCTCTTGGAGCACCCTCTGGAGGACAGACAAAGGTGACACTGGTAAGAGGAAGAAAGCAGAGAAATCGGATCATCTCTGGCCTTCCATAGATCTCACTTGAGTTGGACTCAAAAATGCACTTGTTCAATCTTAATCGAGGTGACATGAGAAACATGCATGATTAATTTCTAGTTTAAAAATGCAAACAAAAAAATCCAAGGTGTAAACAACATTCTCAAGTAACTGTTTTTTAATTAAAAAGAAGAAATGTGCAGATAAGCCTACATTCTGAATTCTTTGGGGCAATTTATTGCAGATTTAAATACTAAATCTTTAGGTATTTAAAAGAAAAGAGATGTAAAAACACGATACTTTCATTAACAAAATATCAGTAAGCAAGGTTATACAGGGTATTATTAATTGTCAAATTTTTAAAAGCAGTCTGCTTTAAGTTTATTAAAACTGAAAATAGGGCTGTCTTTTTTTGTTTTTCAGACATCTCACTTTTTCTAAACAACAAACACTGACATCTATTGGCATTTTGGTAGCTTTCCTTTTGTTAATCCATTAAAACTCATGCAAGGACACACACACGTGCAGACCTGTGTAGGAGTAGGGTGAGTTCAAAACATCACTTATTCCTGTGGGGAAATTTCACTGTATGTATGTAATACCTAATAGCATATTTAACAGATATTATTTTCCTCTGGATAACACAGATCCATTTTTAAGCTAACACCATCTGATTTAATATTTCGTAGTTTCTGTTTGTCTAAAGGAGAGCTCCAGGATTAACTAAAATATTAGAAGTCCCTTTAATTTGCTTCTTTGAGCAAATAAAATCACTCACCCAAAATATTGACACTTGATTTGTTTTCTTCTGTCATAACAGAACGATAAACTCTCAGAACTGTGGAAGTCAAATTTAATACATTACTTGGAGAATGCTAATAAAACACTGATTTGGTAAGAATCATACTCCCAGAACTTTAAATACTACATATAAGCTATCCTAGTGAGAAGGAGGAGGAAAGAAAATAGTAAGAAATGTGGATTTATTATATTCATTATTTTGTTTAGATTTAGAAACACCTGCACTCAATTCTATGATCCTCACTGGCAATATACAGTTACACTTGATAAAAAGATAACAAAGTGCATGTTAATACCCACTTTTCTTTTCAATTGCTGCAATTTGTACTAGTCCCAACAGAGAAGATTATGAATTCTATATAATAAAGTGAGGTTTAAGCATCAACTCTTCAGTGTTGCCAGAAAAGGAGTCATGTTTCAAAATCTTCTCATAGCTTGAAATTTCAACGTTTTTTACCAGTGATAAAATTATGCTGCACCTCACCCTACTTTCAATATTTAGACTGAATTCAGGACTGTTTTCATTACATATATACGCAGTTATGGTATTTGACATACTTATCCACTTTTCTCTATATTTACAGGTAATAGATATTAATATTTATACTCACTCTAATCTATGGCCAGCTTTGGATTAATTTTTTACCATAAAAGGTAAATTTTGAAAATTATATCAAATATCTTTGCAAAGACACAGACAATTTGTTACTAAAGTAATTTTATAAATAAAGCTAACATTTATTGGGCACTTATTACATGGTGGGCAATGTTCAGAATGCTTCCATGGATTATCTTGCTTTAGCCTCATAATAACTTCATGGTAATAATAATATTGTTATCCCAATTTTATAAATAAGGAACTTTAGGCATGGAGGGATTAAGTAACCTTCCCATGACTCTACAGTTAAGGAGCAGCAGAACTAGGATTTAAACCTCGGCAACCGGGCTAGAAAGCTAAGTACTAGGCTTCCTCCTCTTGCTGCCCAAGTGAGGCATTTTCCTTCCTAAAGGACAGTGATGAAACACACAAAGTGTGCCAACTGTAATTGAAAAAAGCAAAAAAGAATGAAAGGCATTTACCATTGCCCTTTTTCGTATGAAGGTTACATAACATTTCAGCTCCTGCATCTATAAAACAGGATAATTAAAGTCAAAATACAAGATGCGTGTGGAACTATTATTATAAAGAAGAATCAAGGTAACTCACATAATTGATGGTAGGAAAAGAAACATATCTTTCACAGACAACAAAAGAAGGTGTAGCAAGTGGAGGACAAAAAGTATTTTCTAATTTAAAAAATAAAAAGCATAAAACTCTTAAAAAGATACACAAAGTATCAGTTATACTGCCTGGAACAAGGTAAGATATTTGATACACAGTAGCTCCCTTATTAGTAAATCTGAAAGTGTTCGGCCTGATGCCTGGCCTGGAGTGAGGTGGTCACTGTTCTCACACTGGTTCAGTATTTTCTGATTACATATATATTGTTTTTCTCCCTATTCTTCCATCACTATCATTTGATCATTTTGCAGATATGAGAATAATACACAACGTGTCTCCCACTCTTTCTGCGTCAAAAGAATTCTTCAAAATAAATCCCATTTCATTCTATAAATACCACTTAATGTTTTTAATAATTACATAAGGTTAAGTGGTTACAAGGAACCAGGTTGAAACAGATCACTGGACATTCCTCCCGTTCTGTAAACACACACTGCCCTGGTAGTGACAGGACACTTCATATCCAAGAATGTTTACAAGCACTTCAGCCTGGGGAGCCACTTAGTTAATGAAACAGGTAGGTGATGTCATGGGGAGCACAGGGTGCTGCTTCAACCCATTTGGGACACCGAGTTTCTCGAGTTTTCCACGACTTGTACTCACAAATGCCCCTCTGCCAGGAGTGAAAGGAGGCCCAGCAAACAGTTCTAGAACTTGGCGAGGCTTGGTAATGAAATTTGTTCCAGGTCATTTAAAACAGAAAAAATAAAAAATCCTTTACAGTGATTTAACAAAAGAAAAACATCAGCAAACAAAGATTTGTAAAAGAAGCTTAAAGCCAAATACCAAAAAGAAAAACAAAAACAAAAACAGAAGCTCTGGTTTTGTAATTTAGGCTTCAATAGGAGCTGAATCAATATGAGCCTGGAGGAATATGGGAGGTCCAGCGCTGGAGGCCCTGGATGTTACAGGACCCTTGGTACATGGATCTGAGTTACAAAGCCCAGGATTATGCTGAGGTTGCTTATTTTCAGCAAAGAAGAGGAATCAATGGCTCCAAAGGCTTGGGACCTATTAGAGCCATTATTTTGGAATAGATAATTCTGTTGAACATCTGCAGCTCTACTAGTGTGCAATTCAATATTCAGTTAATTGTATAAAAATGCAGATGCTATGAAATATAGCCATGTATGTATCACATATCAGTCACACATGGCACATGAAAGTTAAAGAAGCCTTTTTCCCCTGAAAATTTCCCTCCAACAGATGTGTTTATGCCTCTGCATATAATACAGCACACAGCGGGGCTGAGAGCCTGCGTTCTCGCAGCATTATATCTCCCCCGACTGCCATGAAGTAATGTTATAACATCCAAAGAGAGGCTGGGCTGTTGCAAATATATCATCTAAGACAAAGTTTCAGTGGCTGTTTTAAGAAAGAGGTGAAATTTGGGATTGAAAGGTACTAACCCAGGAACTAGCCAAGAGATAGGTGTCCTCATAAGTCCTAATTTGGGCTGGCACAACAAGTGGCAATGCTACAGTTACGGCATCTAGGGGTCGTTCCTTTGAGGATGCCTGAAAACTAAAGAGTGCAAAAAAAGGTGAAAACGAGGTGTGGGTTTCTCCCATAAACCATTATGGCCATCACTTATTCCTTTTCCTAAGGTGAGGAAAAGTACATTGGCACTTACCATTATGAGGAAAATGACAACAAGGAGAGAAACACAAAGCAATCTTATTTAATGCCCTGTGCTTTTATATAAAGCTATTTTCAAGTTGACCTTTCTTTTCGAATCAAATGAAAAATAAACATTCTTATATGGTTTATATAGTTTAACAAGCACAAGGTGCCCTGGATGGGGTAAAATTTCCTCCCTAAAGAAGACTCTGACCTAATTGAAAAGAGAGACATATATACTAAAAACTAACTAGAGCCACTTTCACCCCAATTTTTCTGAGAAGATCGTACAGAGTCTGTCACGTAAATAGAATGCTGATCTATCTGGTTTAGAGAGAATTACAGCTGTGAGACAGGAAAGCAGAATGAGAGAGAGCCACCAAGAAACTCTCAAACCCATGTCAACAGAGAACATCAGGTAGTCACAACACAGCTGCCTACCTATGTAGTAGATATGATCTGCAGGCCACAGAAATGCCTGGTTGCTCTTAAGTCTCCCACAGAACTACCTGCTTATCTGCAAATGTCTGTGTTAAGGCATTGTTGCCAAGAACTCTTGACAAAATGCAAAGGTATTACCTGAAAGAGATGCTACTCCAAACCACTGCCCCTTCCTTCATTCATCAGACCTCCTACAGAGGACCATAGAAACTTCTGAAGGCAGAGTATTACCTACAGGACAGGAGAACACATACAGGGCCCCACAAATAACTCTTTACAACTTTATAGTTTTTGTTAAGGCCTAAGGTCTCTTTAATTTACTGTGATGACCTTCAAAAGGACAACAGAGGTAGTCACTTAGGGCGGTTGCTTATTCAGCTCCCCATTTCATACCTCGTAGAATAAAATGCTGTGTGGTGTCTCTAAAACATAGGGTAAAAGTAAGAAAAATTCCAGTATACCCTCATGAGGGTTAATGAAAGGTAATTAGGAGAATCTGATCAGCAGTATCTTATTATAGAAACATGCTCAGGAATGGTCAGTAGCCAATTACTCTCTGTTCAATTTCTGTTTTGCTGAAAGCCGGCTTAATAACGTCTTTGCCAACAAGCCAGGTTCTGAAACGCTATCAGCGATGCCAGTAAGACTAGGCAAATTTTGTTTTCTTCCTGCAAGGAACAGGCAGATACTTCTGCTTATCTTCTTCAGCCACAGTATTACCAAGTGCTACTCAATTTATTCTTCAGAAGTGCTGTGTAAAAAGTGCTGAGGGATTCTTTAAGTGAGTTGTGGGGGGGGGGAGCCCTTATAGGCTCCCTCTTTCTCTACTTTTTAAAGCATCCTCTGAACTCATTCACTCATAAACACCTATTCATTTGGGAGGCCTCCTCTGTCCAAGACAATGTCAAAAGCATCAGCTCTTCTTAGAGAAATCTAAGGTGAAACTGTCATTCATTTTCCTGTTGATTATCAAATACAAGATTTGTCTCTAGAAAGCCTCAACTTCCATTTCATTATATGACCCGTAAACAACTGAATTTAAAAATTCAGATAAACTTTTGCGTTTTGGCCCCTCTTGGGAACATAAATGGATCATATTTATTAAGGAGGAGCTGAAAAACATAACCGCTAAGCTGAAAGTTTGTGAACTTGTTTGGAACAGACCTGATCCCTGGCACTGCGCTAGGTTGTATCTGCTTCGTTAAGCTACATGGGCATCTCACCCAGGTGATTCGATTTCTAACACCGCAGGACTGAATCAGGGTGAACATACGCATCCTCCGCGACCCTACACAGCCCGCCCCTCCGTCCCAAACCCCGATGCGCACCCGCTCTTGAGGCCTCTCTTCATCGCCAGGTTCTTGCGAGCCAGGCACACCGAGGCGAGCACCATTCCCGCTTCTCTCGCTAGAGGGCAGACGGGGCCCGTGCAAAGCCCTCCCGGCGCGGGACAGGCGCGCACCAGCCTCCGCTCCCGCACTCCGGCTCCCGCTCTTGGGCTGGGCTCCGTGGAGACGCTGGTCAAAGGCCGTGCCTGGGAGCGCTGCGACCCTCCGAGGGCGCTGACCCGCGCTACGGCCCCTCGCCTTGCGCGTGGGGTGTGGGAGCCCAGGTGCTGCTGGGCGCTCAGGTGAGGAGCGGCACCACGGAGGGCGAGGACTGCCTGGCTGCGCGGACGCCGGGGAACGGGGCCAGGCGCCCGGAGCGCGAGGCGCGGGCAGGCGAGGCACCAAAGGAGAAGGAGGAGGAGGAGGAGAAAGGGCAGGATCGCGGAGCCCCGGCCGCACGGCGCACTTACCTGTACTCGGGCCGCCCGCCGGGGGCTTCTTGCCGGAGCCTCGGTCCTTCTTCTTGCCCTTTCCCTTAGCTCTGCCTTCTTTGCGCTCGGACATGTCGCTGGAGAATTGCACGCTCTACGCACACGGCTCCGGGCGAAGGCAACACGCGGCAAGTTTGGTCCCAGGGCTTGGATCGCGTTTGAGAAGTTTCTCCCTGGAGGGGGAAAGCGACCCAGCTGCGGCGCTCTCGCAGCGCCGGCGCGTCTCCTGTTGCCTGCGAGGAGCGGCTCGGAGGCGGCGTGCGGGCCAGGCCCCCTGGGACTAGCGGTCGCTCAGGCAGGCGGTCGCCCTAGCTCTCGGGGTTGCTCCTGTTGCCCAGGAAAGTCCGTGGGTCCCGCCGCTGTCGGCTCCTGTCCTGGCCTCTGTCCGGCGCGCTTGCAGTCCGAGGAGGAAGAGGCGTTCACCGTCCTGCCCGCACTCCCATCGCCCAAGCAGACGCCGCCGCTCCGCTACTGCCCTCTGCGCGAGCCCGGAGTCCCGACAAGTTTTGGGGAACTCCTCGTCGGCTCTTTTTCAATTGCCCCACAGCCACCCACCTCCCGCCCGCAGGTTGGAGGCTGGCGCCTCCTTCTCACCCTCCCCTTGCCTCGCCCCCTCCCTCATCCCCACCACACCCCCACCCCGAGGCGCGGACACGCCACCGGGAGGAGCCTGGGCTCGGAGCTCCCGGGCGCAGCCCCTTTCACTCCCGAGCCCGGCTGGGCTGGCGGGCGGGGGGCGGCGGCGCGCTGAGCGGCTGCAGGGAACCCCCGACAGGGGTCGCTGCAACCTGCGCGGAGATGCCGCAGCCACCGCCACCGCGGGAACCGAACCGAGCGGCCCGGGGAGATGGGAGGCCCAAGAAGAGACCTAGGGGCTCGAGCTCCTCGCTCTCCTCCGCAGCCAGGCAGCATCCCGAAGGGCTGTTCCGTTCCCTTTACTGCGGATAAATGTTGGAGAAAAAAGTTTGGAACTCTTAACACCTGCCCCGCAAATGAAGGCTCTGGAACCCTTGGGCGGGAGAGTAACGTTTGCTGTTTCCCCAGGAGAGTTTGGGGTTCATGCCTTTCTTACTTGAGTGAAAACCCCACACACACGTGGAGCAAAGATAAACTCTTGATGGAAGGGACTTTGAGTGTAAGACAGTCCTGGGTACACAGGAAGGGCTCAGTGAACCTTAAGAGTGGTCAGCTCGTACCATCTTCATAGATCTGCCCCCTGAATGTGTGTATCCTGCTTTCACGGATTTAATAGCATGCCCGTTGGAACTCTCATCTTCAGCTTTTCCTAAAATAAATAATAATACTCTGACGTCTTCAAAGAAGGTGTCCTAAACCCTATCTCGCTACAACTTAATTGGAAAGGAACTGTACCACCCTGGTTAAAAGGCAGTCAACAATAAAATGACTGCAGTACCTGGGCATCCCTCGGTTCCGCTGAGTGAGAAAGCACGCAGAGAGAGGGAGAGTGCAGAGAGGGCACTGGAGATCTTTAATTCATTAATGCTTGCTTTCTCGGATTCAAACTTGTCCTCAGAACTGCGGGTGAAACCTGCTTCTCCTTCCCTTGTCCTCCCTCTGGTGGAGAATTCCAAAGAGCAGTGAAACCCAGAAAACATTAGCAATGGGCCGCGTAGGACAAAAGTTAAAGGCCACTCCGCTCCTTTAGTGTGATCTGCACCACTGAATGATCCAGAATCACGTAAAGAAAACATTCTCATATCACAGCTGTGGCTACCTTCGACTGTTACTTTACAATGATAGACTTGTGTTGTGGTCAGGAAGAGTTGAATATGAACAATCCATATATGAAATTGATTACTCCTATTTAAAAGTGACTTGCTCCTGATTTTCTATTCTCTGGGATTAATGTGAACCGAACCGTTACCTGCATACAGCCTTCTTGGTATGTTTTCGAATTGCCACAATTTAAATAAAGGTGAAATCTGGAGTGCCTCCTTGTATGTGGGAAGGAGGGCAAACATATTTATTTTAAAACTGTTTTAAAATAAGAATAATTTTATTTTCATTTAATTTGCATTGTGATAAGAACCAAACTCTGTGTGTGGGGGGGGTTAATTGTTAAAAGATATATTAGCAGTATTGCTATCATTATTTATTCTGAAAAAGTTTGGTGTCCAAATATCTTCTGATAATCTTTCAACAAACAAATGTAAGTTTTACTGGGCCATAAAAACAACAAAATCAGGGAAAAGATGAATATATCTGAATAGCACTATAATATTCCACAGAGTTTAATGTGAAATGGAGTCCACATGGCTGAAATAACTCTGCTTTCCCAGGAGGGGCCACTGCTCAACAAGCAGGAAACAGCAGAATTCAGAAAAGTGGGGGTCCTTTCAAATAGGGTACTTTATCTCCTGGATATGAGACCCTGTAAGGGCTTAGTATAAAACAGCTACATGTTATCAAATATATCATTATTTTAGAATTGAAGGATATAAAGCAAAAATGTATTTTGGAGTTTAAAATGGATATCTTATATTAAATGACAGCTTAAAATAACTGCAATCATGTTCCATAACATTTTTCTTTGACTAGGCTTAACTTTTAGAAGCACCCTTAGAATCTACAAAGCTGGTCAAATATACCTTGTTTTAGTAATTCCCATTTGAAAAATATTCTAAGAAAGTTTTTTAAAGAAAAAAAGTGAAAGAACATTAACATTTGAAGATACATTGCATTTTTGCAAAATATTGTGCATGTTGACAGTAATGGGAATTTAATTTGGAATTCTTTTAACTTTTTAAAAATAAATAAGATAATTTATATAAAGATTACTTTAAAAAACAACAACTTTGCAACAAAGTTGGTATTAAGGACGATACATGAATGCAAAAGAAAATCTCACTAACCAGAGGCAACTCCAAAACAACCACTAAATATGCATGGCTTATTCATTCATTCATCCAGCATTTATTGAACATTTATAAATGCTGGACAGTAGAGAAACAGCAAAAATCGCCCTTACTGTCATAAAGCTAAAATACTGTGAGAAAGGCATAGAAACAAATTATTTCAATACAAATGAAAAGCAGGGCCAGATAAGTTTTCTGGAGCCTGAAACTCATAAAATTTAGAAGATCTTTTTAAAGGAAAAGAACACAAAATTAAAAATGCAAATTTAAGTCCAAGAACATTAGAGGGACCCTTGGACGTGACAGGCCCTAAAGAGTAGGATTCTCGCTATTCTAAGTATATTATTCTACTACCTGTACAATGATAGTGATGGTAAAGGACAATTCTATACTATCTTAGAGATTAATAATACTATCACTATAAATAGGAGACATTAACAAGCTATCGAAAGAAATACACCAAAACTGAAATAAGCAAAGGCTATCATGTGAGGAAAATGAGATGAAAGGAGCCTTAAGAATTTACAGATTAGCAATTCTCCTGTATGTTTAGTTAGACTCTTAGAACAAACATGCAAGTCGAGTTTGTTCAACAAAAGGCTTCTGACCAACAAGATGCCCTGGAAAAACTGGAGATGGTATCCTCCATTACATTTGGCAAATAGTTAACAGAATTACTAATTAACCATATTCTGTCTGCTGTGAAGAGAGTCAGTTTGAGAACAAAATTCTGAGTTTAGAATCCAAAAATAAATACTAAAATGGTAATGTCCCAACAACACTGAAATCAAATCTGTTTTTCTGTTTGTTTGTATGATTTTTTTAAAAAATTGCTATACACCGATGATGATGATGATGATTAATGATAAGATTACTCTCATAATTGTAGGGATATATCATAGATTATATAGCTGAATGCTAGTGCCGAATTTCTTTTTGTGGACTCTATTTGATAAATAGAGACAATATCATAAATCTCTTCCATAAGCAGATGAAGATATAAAACTTAGTAGTTTCTGAAACATTTTTATTTATTTTAAGAAGAAAAGTCTCATGCGACTTCCATTTCTCTTCCTCACCTTCACAGTAATTGTCTTTATCTTTCTCAATCAACATGTACTTAATAGTGACGTGTATGTGTTACAAGTACCTCAAATGTAAATATAAATATATAATGCACATACACATCTATAGACATGCATGTGTATATACATCTGTGTTTATTTGTGTGTGTGTATGTATACGTGTGTGTGTGTGCATAGTTATTGTTTTTCTTTCCCCTACTGGGAATGAGAAACATCTGTATTTGAATGTGAGACTATAAAAGGAAGAGATTATATATGCTACAATCTACCTCTTTCATACTACTAGCCATTAGTAAGCATCTAGTAAGCACTAAATAGTTTTGCTTAGAATTAATTTAAATAGAATAGGATGTAAAAGCCTAATTCTAATATTACCATATGCTATCAATCAATTACTAATTACTTACTCTGACAATAATCTTTGACACCTTTTCTACATCCAACTCATACCCAAGTCCTGTCATTTGATTTCAGTTTCCTTTTATCCATTTTCACTAAGTACCACCCAATTCCAAGCCTTCTCTTTGCTTTGCTTTGGCCATAGTACAGTTATCTACCTGGACTCTCGCTCCCTCCAATTATTTTGCCACATACAGCAGTCAGGGGAGTCTTTTTGAAATGTAAATCTAACCCAGTCACCCTTTGCTTCACAGAACCATACTTCAGCCTTATCTCACTATGCTTCATCCCTCACTCTCTGTGCTTCAGTCTTGGAGGTCTCTTTGCAACATGCCTCTAAACCTTGCCATTCTTCCCAGCCTGTTTCTTTGCACTTGCTCTTTCCTCTGGCTGGATTTGTCCATAGCTACTATACTTTGTCTAATTCCACTGATTGCTCAGGTTCCCACTGGATTCCAGTTACTTAGAAAAGCTTTCCATTACTTTTGAAAAACTTGGTGAACATAGACTGTGACTATGTTCTTTGTTTATTTAGTCAAAATTAAAAATGATAATGATGATTATAATACCAGGGATGACACCTTGGGATAGCTTTTGTTGAAATATACCTTTCTAAGAACAAGCGTATAAAATAAAATCTTGACTAATCTGTATAATCTTTCAAAACTTTAAGAAGAGGTGAGGTGGTAACTTTTGTGAAATGGTAAAATTTCAAGAAGGATAATTACTTTTTTGTCCTAAATTGCTTGTGCAAATTTTGCCTGTAGATTAAATTTATTGGCTCTATTTCCTCTCTTGGGTTCTTGTGACATGTCGGAAAGACCCATGCATAAAACAGCTGGGTTTTAGTAAGCATGTTCTAATAAAATGATAGTGGATGAAAACTTGCAAACACACCATTGTTAATGGAGAGTTAAAAACTCCTTTCTAGCCTGGGCATAATATAAGTTTTCTTTCCCTGTATGATTAGTTTTCTCTTTACAGACTAGTGGTAAGTCCACATGTAGTCATTTCTGCAAGTTGTATCCAGTAACCACCTTAGAACTAGTGTTCAGCTTTAATTCCTCTAATATTTTGCCCCTTTCCCATCATCCATATCTATATGGCAAATGCAAAAGTATTGCTCCATGCATACTTTGGGTTCAGATTCTATGAACATCTAAAATACAGCAGAGAGAAACATTCAGGTGCTTCCATGTCTTTTAAGAGTCATCGCACAAGATCCTCTCCAAGGTGTTAACCTTTCCTTTCAAGAGGCACTTTATTCATTCTTGTGAAAAGATTCACCTCTGTTAAATTTAAAATGGTGTTAAAATATAAATCTAATGTCATGAGTGATGAATTAGTACTTTAAATATTTGAACAGTAAGAGTAATTGAACACATCAACTCTTTTCTTTGGTATGTCTCATAAGAGACACCTGGTAGAAAGCATTTCCAGAACAGATTATAGTGTATAGGAAATTACTTCATAATGTCATCACGATAACTGGGCTGCATGGAATGAAACATTGACCCATGATATTCTGTACCTGGCCAGGCATGTAATAACACCACAATTATTATTTTTCCTTCCTTCCCACATAATTCCTTCTAACTTCCTTACTAAATCTTCATGAATATCACACACCCCCCCCGCTTTTTTTTCAGTTCCACCTCCTGTTAGAGCACAATACTTCATATATCTGACTTGAATAGGGATTTTTAGTTTTACATTAAGAGCCAAGAGTAAAGTTCTCAGTGGAATGTTACAATCATCTCCACCCCTGGACCCAGGCCTAGAATTCAAGCAACTTTGCAACAGACCAAATTTCAACACACTGTATGTTTGGGAATTTTTGTGTATGTGTGTGTTAAAAAATATATATATATATATATCTTTCAATTCCCAATCATCTGGGGAAAGAATTTCATAAGTATTAACAACTCAAGAAGGCAAGTCATCTTTTAAAGATGTTTTAGCAGAACAATTAGCTAATTTGACAAAAACCAAATGACTGTCCAAAAAATAACTGGTGACCAACCATGCAGAAGATTTCATTCTTATGGAAAATGTTGTTTTTTCTGCTTAATCATAAATATTGAGTTTGTTCCAACTCCTTCCCATAGGTACAAGATGGAAACCACCTAATTCAAATGATGTAGGGAGTTCTGGTGTGGTCTAGGGTCTTATCCACTATGTAGGATTGTTTGGGTCCTAGAGAAATTCTGGGGCTGATCTTAGATATTCAGCTAAATATGTCTAAGAATATGTTTGTATTAGCATTTGTGAGTGATCTTTGTTTGGTCCTAGAGTGAATTGAAATCCCTAAGATCCCATAAAACAGATACATTCAGGAACAATAACAAAAAAAATCTGTCAGTCCAGTTGAGAATCATGTCTTTGAGAATGATCAAAATCAACCCTGGTTTTGTGGGTAAAAAGAGAAAGTCACTGTTATTTAGGTGTCACTTGTCTTGCTTTGGAATTGCAAGATGCATTTTTTTCCCCCTGTTGTTGTTCCACTATCCAAAAAATAGTCTAACAGAATGAGGTAGAGACCACCGTCACTTTTATTTTCATATAATAGGTAGACCTCGGAGCTCCAGCAATGAGCTAGGATTTCTATCAGTGTGTTTTTATAATGGGTACTAAAGCCACATACACACACACACATATATATGTATATGTGTATATATATATATATATATATATATATGTATATATATATACACATATATATATTCTCAATTAATTTTTTCTTGTAAAATTTGCTTTTGCTCCTCTTGCTTAAGAAACATTCATTAAAGTATTATCAGTTCTTTCCCTCCCGTGTCCTATTGCTGTGGCTGCCCTGCCAATCTCTAAGGCCAGATCACTCCAATTACCCAGTTTTCTCCATGAACGTTATCTTTTCCCATTCTAACAAAGAAGCCATAACAAAAACCTTTCATTTGACCCTCCTTTCCTTTTACAAACAAACACTCAGTTTTTTCTTTTCTTTTTTTTTTCTATCAGCTCAAAGAATCTATCTCCTTCCCCAACTCACCACCAGTCTAGTGAGACTACTCAAAATTCACCAATACCTTCCTAATTGTCACATGGAGTGTGTTCTTTTTAGTGCTTATACTCAGGGTACACTGATACACACATCATCTTGAAACTTTTTCTTGGGACTCTCAGTAATATCTCAGTGGCAGAATTTTCTCTCTTTTTCATAATTCTTTTTACTTTTCTATCGATTTCTTAAATATTGACTCAGGGCCCAATATTTAAAACTATTTTCTTCTTAACTACATGATAAACCTATAAAAATGTCACTCATTATCACTATCTCAAATGTTGAAAATTCACAAATGTGTAACAGTTTTCTGAGCTACAAGCCTCTATTTCCAACTACTTCAAGCTGAACATGTCCTAAATACGGTTTATTAATCCCCATCCCATCCTCCCCTCAAAAAAAGATGTAGCTCAAAATCAGAAACTAGGTATCATCCTTTATTTTTCTCCTCATATCTTCCTCTCCTCCCCTGATTTCAGCCATTTTATGCTCCCAATTCCAGTGTATTCACCTCTGAAGCAGCTTTTATACATACCACCTATTCCTTTGCTTCTCCTCAGTCTGGGTCTTCTGCCATTCTTTGGCCTTTTGTAAGTTCTGGTATCATGGCTTCATTTTCATTTCTCATATCCAGCCATCCTCCTTCCTGCTACCAGAGTTAATCTTCTAAAACACAGCTATTATCTTGTCATTCCTTACATAATACCTCTATTGGATTCCTGTTGCTCTAAAGTAGAAATGAGAGTAGCCAGGTCTTTCCCAATTTAAGTGCTGTAGAAATCTTTTCTCTATCTTCTCCCATGCATTTAGTGTACTCTGGTCACACTGAACTCTATCTTTTCTTATTTCTATGCTTTTAACTCTGTTTCCCCACACACACCTAGAATTTCCTTCCCTTATTCTGCCTGATACACTTCTATCTTTCCTTCCAGACCCAACTCAAAATTGATCTCTTTTGTCTATTTTTCTCCAATGCTCCCAAACAGAACCAACTGCAGCTGTCTAGTGTCTTCCTTGTATATACCTTCAATTTAGCACCTACATTGTTATAATTATTTGTTCTCAAGTCTGTCTCTTTTCTATACAGGAATGATGCCTCAGGAATCATCTCTATATCTCCTTAAAGTACACACTCAACATACATATATTAAAACAAATAGACTCTAAATGTATTAAAAGAATTCATAATTTACATTTAATTCAACTTCAGAGTGATGGAGCAGCAGTTGAATGGCTTTGAAATCTTTCCAAATTTAACTTTTTACTCCAACGCAAACTGGACTTTCATGAAGTAACTGCAACTTTTCCAAGCTCTGCAGCTGTTTGAGCTTCATCTTAATTGATTTGTTCAACCAAAGTTACAGTTAACAGGATTCAAGAACAAGGCTCACTGGTTTCTGTCACTACATTTTTATATACTTAAATCTACTTTAGCCCCTTGTTTACCTGCTCTATGCCTTTTCCCCGTACATTAAAAATAACTGTATTAAAAAAATGATAATATCAACAATTGTTATTAATCATCGCGATGAGGTATTATAAAATTCAACTAATCCCTTATTTACAAACTCCTGTATAAAGAAAAATGACTTTATTTTGTATAGCCTTCATTTTGACTTCTGATAAATTTAATTGTAACTCTGCAGGGGAGAAATAAAGAGTACCTTTCTATGGTTGATACTTTTTGATTGCTTAAAATAGCCTCCTTCTCAGAGGGTGCTTATCACTCAGCAGCCCCATCTGACATGCCCCAATCTCTGCCTATATGTACTGTGAGCATCTGAGCGTCCCAGTCTCTGCCGTGGGCATAGATGGAAGTGTGATAAAGAGAACCTGTCCTCAGGAAAACTGAGTCAGACAGAACCTTAAATTCTGACTCTGCTGCTTCACAGCTATCTCCTCATCTGTGAAGTGGGGATTATAATGTAACAAGTCACTGTTGTATTAAGTGAGCTCATGTGGGTCAAATGTTCCCCGTATAGTAGGCACTAGGAAAATGGTGCCTCTTTTGGTTGCCACTCTCCCATGATTTCTAGCTGCTGCTCCTAATCCACCCACCCCAGGTTCCCCCAAACCATCTCTGAATTCAGGCCTACTTTACTAAAAGGAGCTTTGTGTTAAAAGAATAGGTACATTTTAAAAACATTCAGTAATTACTGAAGAGGTAATTCTGAAGTATCCCAGACCACTGGCACTGAAGGCTACCAAGAATAAATAAAACCAATAAGAATCACATATTTTTACGGATTTGTAGTTTTCACTGCACTGCTCCTAATTAACCTCTTCTCATCATCCCTTCTGGGTTTTCTGTAGTATAGATGACTGAATTGCTCTAATGGGAGGAAGTAGAGGTGAAAGGAGGTAAAAAAGAAAACTAATACTTGGATGAGAGGAATATGACCAATTTGGTAAACAGAATTCTAATTCTAATCACAAGATTCCTGCCCCTGATGTATAAGACCTATATGACTCCTTCCCTTTGAGTATGGGAGGAACCTATGAATTTTATGAGATACTACTTTTGTGATTAGGTTATCAATCAGTTAACTGAGCTAATCCAGAGAGAGATTATGCTGAATGGGTCTGACCTAATCAGGGGAATCCTTAAAAGGAGGGCTGGGGCTGGGTTTTTCCTGAAGTGAAAATCATCCTGCTGGCTTTGAAGAAGCGGCTGCCATATAATGGGAGGTTCTCTGGGAGCTTAGAGAAACCCTTATTTGACATCCAGCAAAAGAACAGAGACCTCAGTCCTACAACCACAAGGAACTGAATCCTACCAACAACTGAAATGAGGCTGGAAGAGGACCTGAGTTCCAGATTTGAACATAGCCTAGTCAACACTTTGATTTCAGCCTTGTAAAACCCTAAGCAGAGGACCCAGTTATGCCATGTCCAGACTTTTGACAGATATGGGAGCTAATAAATGAGTGTTGTTTTGGGATGCTAAGACTGGGGTAAATTATTACACAATAATAGTAAGCTAATGCATTTATAAAACCATTTTAATTTATATAGGGCTTCAGAGAGCAACATATTGAGTGATGAGGTATGATAAATATTGAGTGATGAGATATGAAGAAATTGTGGCAGCTACAGTGACTCTCCAAGCTCTGCCATTTCCTAGCTCTATGGATTTGGGTAGTCATTTAATTTTCTCAGCCTTTACTTTACTCATTTGTAAAATGAAGAACTAAATAATGGACAAGCTTCACAGGCTCTAAAAGTCTTCTTATTTTATATTTTACATCATTAGGTTATAAAACTCATTTTTTGAAAGGATAGAACAAGGCACGTGGGAAGGTAAGTTGGAAAATTTCACAGATAGCTGAAGATCAAACCCAACTCAGAAATCCTAGTTCTTCTATTTTTAGACCATCCTGTCTCCAACCCTTTTTCTGAGCTTCAGCCAGACTCACAGACAACAAATGGACCCCAGGGATGTTTATGAGACTCATCCACAGGTCTAAAGGGAACCTGAAGAGTTGTGGCTGTTTCTATTTTTTGAAGGTGAAGTTTGTTTTTATTTCTCAAGGGATATTTTTGGTACATCTTTTCTGCCAAAATAATCAGTAAGGTAAAGCACCTGCCATGGAGATGAATGCTATATAAACTTTGATTCACATTCATAGTGAACATACATTTTCTTTTTAATAAATAATAACAATTTAACTCAAAAATATATCACAGTCTAAAAATTTATTAGGGAAATGTGTACATGTTCCTAAGGAAGGTCCACGGTCCCAAAGCAGCAAAATTCTGGCACGGATAAAAGATGTGTTTAACTGTGCTGTTTTTGTTCAAGTATCTAAGTAGTTATCTGTTGATCTGTACAAATAATCCAAATGGAAACGTCTTTAGGAAACAGGAAAGCACAGTAAAATGTTTCAAGTCCACAAAATCAGCTGGAATGAAATTATAGTATGCCATTTAAAAAAAGGTTCCTCTCAACAAGATTTATTATGTTACTATAACCAGATGAATTTATCTCCTTTTCCCAAACTCATTAAAGTATAAAATACTTCCCTAAAGCCACTTTGGCTCAAATATATTTTTTCACAGAAAGTTATGGTATGAATTAATTCCAAGCAACCAAAGTAATCTAAAATTTTCAAATCCTGGAACAATCTCAGAATGCTCAATAATATAACATGTTTTAACTCAGCCCACAGACTACCTGTATGGGAAAAGTAAAATGGATGATAAAAATAATATAGTGAGTAAATTGATCCCTAATTGTGAAGGAAATATTGGAATTGAGATCTGAACTATTCAAATAGGTCTAACATTGATGAAATTGTCTACACAATCAGACATCAATATTTCTATGGACAGAGCCTCAGATCATGGATAAAAGCCATTCATGAATTATTCCTAAATGTTTTAACGTCTCCATTCTGCGATGATGGAACTAACATTTAATAAGGCTTATATGTCTTCAGTTATACTTGCCATGTTTTGAAATCACCTATGAACTAAGGTGGAATTATGATGAAATCGTTAAGTTTTAGAGCTCCACACTTGCAGGAGTCGCTCCCAGGACCTGTAACTAATTTTGCATTAGTAATTTGGCATTTAAAAAAAAAAAATACCACCAAAATTCAATTCTGTTTGAAGGAGACTATAAATATATTTTTAGAACTATAGGAAAAATGCAGATACATTTAACAGTTAGGGTTTGCTATACTGGCATTTGACTAAATAATATATTATTATTATTATTATTATCATCATCATCATTTAACTTTTCAAGTTATGGTTTTCACATTATCATCCATGAATGATTTAGATCATCCTCTCATTCTCACTGCACAGAGCCTCCCCTCCTTACCATGCTTTGAGCACATGGGTTTGTAAAGCTGCTGGGTAAGGGGCATGTGACCGGTAAAGAGAATGTTTTCTTCCTGTGGTCACGAGTATGACATTTTTTTGCTCATTGACCCCATGGCTGGTACTGCCAAAAACACAGATCCATTTGCATACATTTCTTACTAAAACGGTCCAGAGTACAAAATAATGAATATTCTTAACATTACTCTTTGGCCTAATCTTTCTTCACTACATTACAAATCCTAGAAAATAAGGACCATGCCTGATGATATTGCTCATACGTCACTGATCAAAGCTCTATCTGTCTTCTTCATGATGAATGCATATTAATTTACACATAAATATGTGTTAAGTTTTTTGAAGGTTGATTCTGTGTTATTGGAATTGTATATCTTTCATGGTACTAAATAGAGTGCTTTTTATCTGTTAGGTATGTTGAAAATACTTTGTAGATAATAAATGAGTCTATTTTCTAAGGCATTTAGTTAACAGTGTTCAATTTTGGTACATTCTAATACTATTATTTTTTAATTGCTAAATACATGATTTTTATGATAGTTATTTTAGGATAGAATTTAGGATAGAGTTAAGTAAAGAAGTTTAATAGTAACGAAACAATATTAATTTCAAAGATATTTCAGCTTTTGTATGATTATAAAAGTCTGTTCTATGACTATTTCAAAGGCAGAAAATAACACAGTTTACTTCATTATTCAAGTTAAAGTAACTAAAATTAATTAATCCAGTCAAAACATTTAACTAGTTGTTCAAAGCAGACCAAGGCTAAAATTAAGATATAGAGGCCTTTTATAGCTACATACCTATTCGAAATCACTTTTAACCAACTTAAATTTCTAGAGTTTCATATATCACATGCTGTTTACATGCTGTTTCCAAACAGGATTTAAGATTATACTTTCAAGATCAAGCTCTTAAGAGTAGTAATGTTTTTTGTTGTTGCTGTTGTTTGTAATGACGTCTTCAAATGTTATTATCAGGAAATTGTGTATTTCTTCTATCATTTGTATATATTCATTTATATATGCACAAGGAAACCTTTGCTATTTCTCCCAATGTTATGGACTAAAACTAAGAAAGATCAAGAAAAAAAATGGGTAAATGAAAGTTTTCTCTTTTTCTTTTTTTTTGGTTTTAGGAAAACATCAACAAGTCATGCCAATATGCAGTAAACTAAGACATAGGTTGTATGTACAAAATACCAAAACATACAAATGAAAATGGGAAAAAATTAATAACTTACAATTTTTTTTCTAGCCTATGGAAATTGTCTACAATTTTTGCCTTTTGGAGAAATAGTAAAATGTATGTAGAAATTGTATTTTTTAAAAATTGAAAATTTAGCACAATCATGAATAAATCAGATCTAGTCATGAAATGGAATTTTTGTTGGGAGATCTGCCATACTCAAGTCTAAAAAAATTCTCCATAAAAATTACTATTAATACATGACCAACTGAGCTTGTAATGTGTTACTAGTGTAAGGGTTCTCTAAAGAAATAATTTGACTAAAAAATAATTGTAATAAAAATAGCATTATCTATAATGTCAATTATAATTTAGAAATTATGTATCTTAAAGCAAATATTTCTATAAGAGAAATTCTAATACCATTAAGAGCAGTTTGATAAACATAGCTATTTTTATTTCTGTTAGAAAAACCATGTTTTTCAAAGTTGGTTTAATTGCATTTCAAATGAAAACATGGTTTGTTCTCATTAAGCATCATGTTAATGTCTGATAGGAAGTCATAAACCCTTTGGAAAAAATAGCACCTTACCTGCAAGAACATTTCTAAAGAAAAAAAGATATATGTGTGTGTGTATATATATATATATATATATATATATATATATATATATATACACACATATATCTTTTTTTCTTATATATACACATACATAATCTCATACGTATATATATAACATATATATCTTATACGTATATATATATAAGATATATATATGTATATATCTCAAACATTAAAAAAAAGTTGGAATACATATTAACTTCACTTAAGCAGAGAGTAAAAACTTGGGAAAATTTCTGATTTATAAGAAAAATGGATATAAGCCAAGTTAGTTGGTAGACATATGTGAAGAATCTCTGGTGATCTTTACTTAGGTAAACACAAGCTCTGAATATACCCTAATCTAATAAATACTACTTCTTGAAAATTTGCGTGTGTTACTGTACACTATTGAATCAAGGCTCTGCTTGCCTTGTGTATATGTGATCTCCAAAACAGAGAATGTTTATTCCTTGCTCTGATAATTGATTATTGATAGAGAAACCACACATTCAAGTACGTCCAGGACCAGTCTGGTATATACCTATGGTCCAGGTGTAATTACTAGCACTTTTGTTCACTCTCAAACATGCTTGTA
Source organism: Rhinolophus hipposideros (assembly GCF_964194185.1). Classification (NCBI taxonomy): domain Eukaryota; kingdom Metazoa; phylum Chordata; class Mammalia; order Chiroptera; family Rhinolophidae; genus Rhinolophus; species Rhinolophus hipposideros. The sequence goes on along the minus strand of NC_138050.1, from coordinate 41,623,989 downwards.
TTTGTCCATAAATTATAGTCACTCTAGTTATAATATATTTTTATTTGGGGAATTTTCTTTGTTTTTGTCTATCACTTATTTAGCATGACTTGTATGACAGACATTGTGCTAAATGTTTCATATGTCATTCTGTCATTTAATCTTCACAATAACTCTGAGGAAGGTATTGTTTTTTACTTTTATCATTTTGTAGATACATACATTGAAGTTGAGAATTTCAAAATTCTATCCCTTAGAAAGTTATCTGAGACTGTGTCTATACAATACCCTAAATAGTAAGTACTAAAACCATTCAAAAGTTTCAAGTTTTAGGTATTTGAGCACACAGTATCATTTTATACTGCCATAGCAATGTCTGAAAATGGATTTTTCATTCAACTTGCATAGTTTCCCTTTTTTAGGTTATTCGTTTATAACTTTGGCTGAAAAATCTTTGGTAATAAAACAGGAAGGAACTTAGCTTTTCTTGACTATATTATCAGAGAAATCTCTCCTCGAAAAGTAATTAATATTAGGAAAAAGGAAAGTAGAAACATGTCAACAGGCATAATAGAGTAGTTTTCTTGAAAGTACTTATAAGTGATTGGGGTTATATCCCTCTTAATTAGGAAAACTCTTCCAGCAGATTATTCTTAATTTCTTTCTTTCTCTTTTTCTTCCTTTTCCTAGATTTGCTTTTCAGAATTTTTCACTAGAATTTCATGGTCAGTACTTCACTGATTTTCTCATTTCCATTAAGCCATGGCTAGCATTTCCCAAGTACAATTTATAAGTCCCCCATACCCAATTGTTATTAATAGGTCATTTATTTGGGGGATAGATAAATAATTACTCACTAGAATAAAGTGCTTAACTCTTTCTAAAACAACTTTACACAAGTATTATTTGAGGATCTAGTTACTAAAAAACTTCATATGTGGAACGAGGATGGAACTAAGGGGAAAGAGAAAGGAATAGAAACATAAATCAATTCTAATTTAGAGACCTGAAAGACATATTTAAATCCAACTATGTGTCATCAAATTCATTTTCAGTCCAGAAACTAAATATCTTAATTTATTATTGAAAATAGTGTTTGGAAATATATGCTCTGGACTATTTTACAAAGCTATAGTTGTCACACTTGAGCATCAGTCAATTATTTAGTGTACTAGTTTGCCTCCCTTGTTTTTATTCAAATTGTAAATTGAGGCCAGGATTGGAGTGAGCCACATAATTCACCATGATAAATATTTCAGTGAAATTTATACAGGAACCAGTCATGTGGTGAATTAAATCCATGATATATTATAGCTGCTCTGTTATCTATCAGTGGTAGGGGAGGGAGAATTACTCCGAAAAAGAGAAAAGATAAAAAGAAATACATGACAACCTGTGAGTATCACTAATTCAGATTTTAAAATACCAACTTTTATATTATGTGTGTGAGTGTGTGTGTGTGTGTGTGTGTGTGTGTGTAGAGAGAGAGAGCCACAAAAATGTATATGCACTTTAAGAAAGAAAAAAACTGTATTAAAATTGTAATACTCAATATATACCAATAACAAAAGATGAATACAAGTTGCATTTTACTTCGGCAATTACAAGAGGTGCTCAAAGTGGTTACCATCAGCATAATTTTAATACAGTTTTTTCCTTTCTTAAAATGTGTACACATTTTTATGGCACCCTCTGCATGTGTGTGTGTGTGTGTGTATGCTTATCCTTCTGATATATAATGTGTATACACATATATTTTAGTCAACTTCTATGTATACCTATATATACGAGAAGTATGTTATATATTATAGTTACATGATACAATAAACTAGATTCTTGCCTTCAGGATTGTTTGAGAAAGCTGATCTCACAAGTCAATCCTATACAATAATTTGTTCACATATTCAACACTTAATTGCATGCCTACTGTATACCATGCTTCATTCTGGATTACAGGGACACAGTAGTAAGTGGAACAAAACATTATACTCATAAAGCTTATACTCAGGCAATAAAAACTAATCCAAAAGTATAACGATAGACAATACTTTCAAATGGTCATAAATGAAAAATAGACAGTGAAAGAAAATAGAGAATAGTGGAGGGTAGGCTACTTTACAGAGTGGTCAAGGAAGTCTTCCCTGAAGAGGTATAATTTATGGAGAGACTTCAGTGATGTAAAGTAGAGTCATGTTGAGATCAGAAGTTTAAGCATCCCAAGTAGAAAGAATAGCAAATATAAAGATCCTGAGACAGGAATAAGCTTGATACAACAGAGGAACAGCAAATGTGTCAATAAGACTAGAGTGGTATGAACAAGTCAACGATGGTAGAAGATGAGAACAGAGAAGAGAGAAAAACAGGGCTAGATCTTATGGCCATATAAGACCTTGAAGGCCATATAAGAAGACCTTGAAGGCCATATAAGAAGTTTGAATTGAATTCTAAGTGTGTGTGATGTTATTGGAGGGTTTTGTGAAAGAGAGTGACAAGATCTGATTTATATTTTTAAAGAGCACTCTGACTACTACATGGAGACTAGATTGTAGGGGGAAAGAATGGAAACAGAAAGACTAGTTAGAAGTGAATTATAATTATCTACTTGAGAGACAGTGGTGGCCAAGACTGAATGATAGCAGAACTAGGGAAAGTGATTGAGTTGAGGATGTATTCTGAAGGTAGAGCTGGCAATATATTGAGTGAAGTTGTATGTTTGTATGTGGAATGTAAAGAAAAGAAGAAGAAAACAACAAAAGACTACTAGTTTTTCACCTGAGCAACTAGGTGAAAGGTAATAACATTTATTGAAATGGGAACAAATTTGGGCAGAAGACTACTAGTTTTTCACCTGAGCAACTAGGTAAAAGGTAATAACATTTATTGAAATGGGAACAAATTTGGGCAGAGGGGGTTTTGGAGGGGGGAATAAGGAAATCAAAAATTTTGCATGAAGTTGTTAATTCTGAGATGTCTGTGAGTCCAAGTGCAGATGCCAGTTGGGTGCTATCTAGACCTTAGGGGAAAGGTTGGAGCTAGAGATATAAATTTGAGATATATATATATATATAGATAGAATTTAAAGTTATGAGACTAGATTATAATTACAAAAGAGTAGATCACTAAAAATGGAGTCCTGCAGTCCTCCAACATTTATTGGTCAGCAGGAAAAGACAGAACAAGTAAAGAATCTGAGGCAAAGTATAGAGGGTGAAAAAACAGGGAGGTGAGCCATCCCAAAATCCAAGGAAATAAAATGTTTCAAGAAGAAATTAGGTCAATTGCTGCTGGTTAGTTGAGTATGATGAAGTCTTGGGATAGCTCATTGGATTCTGCAGGATGGAAGTCACCACTGACCTTGACAAGAACAGTTTTATCGGCACGATGAGGGTGTAAGCTTGATGGCAGTGAGAGAGAATGGGGAGCTTTCAGTTGAACACAAGTGTTTATCACCTGTATATCCTGGCAGACTCTATGATAGCTCCCAATTCACCTCCTGGTATTTGCGCCTGTGTGTAATACCCTTACCTTGGCTATGTGCTTCTAACCAATAGAATGTGGCAAAAGTGATAAGATGACACTTCTGTGATTAGATTACATAAAGTAGTGACTTCTGTCTTGCTAGCTGACTCTCTCCATTGCTGAATTTGATGGAGCATGCTGCCATATGGAGAAGGCCATGTGGCAAAGGACTGAGGGTGACTCTAGCCAACAGTTACTAAGGAACTGCGGCTCTCAGTTCATTCAACAGCTCATAAGGAACTGAAACATCCAATGATTACACGGGCATGGAAGTGGATGCTTTCAGCCTTCATATGTGACCTCAGCCCTGGCAAGCACCTTGCCTGTGGCCTTGTGAGAAACCCTGAAGTAAAGCCTTCATTAGCCATGTCCAGACTCCTGACCCACAGTAATTCTGGAATAACTGATGTGTGTTGTTTTAATCGGCGAAGTTTGTGGTAATATGTGAAAAGGTAATAAATAACTTTGGAAATACCACTAAAATGAGGGTAAGGAAAGGAATAAATGGGTATTAACCCACAAGATAAGGAAAGAAAAGCTATAAAAGAGAAAATCAGTAGATAAAAGATATTCAAATTTTGTGAGATGAGAAACTGATGGATTTCTAAGATCTAACTTAATAAAGTCATAAAAGCTGAAAACTGTGTTTCTGTAAAAAAGGAGACCGAAAAGAAAAAAGTTCATTTGTGCTAAGGAACTATATATAGAAAGGCTCAAGAATTGGAAGCACCAGCTACATAGAAAGCAACCGTAGAAGGGGATGGGGTGCTGAAAGCAAGGATTGAATATATGAAAGTATGAGTAAGAAGCATTTAGATACACATATCCACTCCAACACCTTGAAAAGCAGATGACTAAGCTTTCCCTCTAGGGGACAGGAGGTGTATTCACTGAAGAAATTGAAGCAGAGAGATTTTCAGACAAGATGAGTGAGTGTAAATGTGTGATCTCAGACTGAAAATAGGGAAATTAAGTGGAAGCCTAATTTAAATAATGATAGCTTCTATCTTCCTATCTCTTCCTGGTTCTCAGAAAGATGGCAGCCAGGCTTACACACACATGCACACACACACGCACTATCCATGCTTAAGCTAAAAGTAGTCCTGTCTAGAAAAATTGACTGGTTTGTGACAAAAGCCTGGGGGAAGGAAAGAACTGCCAGGAAGGTAATCTCTCTAGAACCCATCTTAGTGATTTACTTTGCCTGTTTAGAGACATGAAAGCCTAGAAAAAGCTTCAAACAGTTCTGCACTCAAGTTTTCAGTGATCAATCCACCTGTACAGCCCAGCTAGCTAAATATTAGGGTTGATGTTAGGAGGTAGGGTGGTAAAAGCTTTTCCCGGTTAAAAATAAATGTTGAAAATCAATGATTTCTATGGTAAATCTGATGGAATGTGTAGGGTAAATTGGGCAAGTTAAAGTCTATGGGGGCAGAAGAGGAAGACACTTAACAAGTGACTATTGAACTAGCTTTGGTGTGTGATGAGAAGCTCTCAAACATGCATTGTCTGGGAACGGATAAGATAAACATAGAAGAACAAATGGAACACATGCATGAGATGTGGCAGGAGGAGTAAAATCTCAGGAGTTTTACAATTGGGTAGCTAAGAGAATTGAGCTTGCATGACAGAAGTTGTCATCAAATTTATCAGAAGAACTAGAGGAACAAAAGCTGTTCAATTTGATTTTAGACCCATTGACATTGAGATACAGGGTATTCAGCTGGCAACTGGAATGCTTTTTGTTTGACACCATGGAAAAGATTTCAGATCTAGAAAAAAGTAGGGAAAAGAGATAGAAAAAAAATATCTTTAAAGGCAAGCATGTGGAAGCAACTGAGAAAGGAAAAAAAAAAAATCCCAGGAAATAGGAACCAAGAGAGAGAAAGAGGGGTAATCAGGAAGGCAGGGAGAAAATCAGAGGAGTCTGCTGCCATAGAAGGAAGAAAGTTTTACGAAGGAAAGGGATATAAGCACTGCTACCTTTTGCAGAGAAACCAGCGAGAATAAAAGACCAGGGAATATTCTTCAATTAATACAGAAATAACTTCGAGAAATCTGATACTGGTGGGGCCAATTGTATCATCAGAGATAAAAGAATGAGAGGACAGTGGTGAGAAAAAGGAACCATGAATGCAGACCTACTCTTCTCAAACCTTTTTCATCTCAAAATTCCTTTCCCCTCTTAAAATTATATACCCCCAGAGAGCTTTTGATTTGGTGGGCTGTCTCTACCAGTATTTAGCCTATGAGAAATTAAAACTAAGGAAGTAAGAATTTTTTAAATTTATTAGTTCACTTTAAAATAATAATACTAACTCCATGATATATTGACATAAATAACATAGTTTTTTAATGAAAAAATGACTATACTTGCCCAAACAAAAATAATTTTAGTAAGAAAAGAGCACTGGTTTACATTTTTGTAAACCTCTTTTAATGTCTGGCTTAATAGAAGACAGCCCAATTCTCATATCTGCTTCTGCATTCAATCTGTTGCACAATGTTGTTTTGGTTGAAGAATATGCAGAAATCTGGCATCTAACAGATGGTTAGTTGCAAAAGGACTTCCTGATGAGTTTGACAGACTAGAGGTCCTCAAACCACACATTGAAAAGTCTGATGTAGGGTACTTCTTTGAGAAATTTAACATTGAAAACCAACAAATTGCATGGCGACTCCAGGAAGTATTAGGCTTGAGGGCAGGATTCTGAGTTTATTTGTTTGTTTTTAAGCATTAAGAAAACCTAAGAATATTTGTAAGTCCAATGAAGGTAAACAAATAAGAGAGAAATTGAAGATGCAGAAGAAATACATGTTGAATCAAGGTCCCAGCGGAGGGCAGAATTTAAAAGATGGAAAGCAGGGTGGAAAGTTTAGCCTTTAGAGTGAGGATAACTGGTCGTACAGAAAAAATCCAAGGGAGTGAGAACAAGATGAGGAAAGGTGAGGCACCTTCAATCTTTTCAGTCAAGAATGAGTTAGTCATTTGTTAAAAGTGAGTAATGCAGGACCCATATTGGAGACTTAAGGAGACACAGCTATGGGAGAGCCAAACAAGAAAAATTAATGATTAAATGAGCAGCATATGTGGAGCCACACAGCGCAGTGCTTAGCCACCGCACAGTTATGCATGCCCACGAATTTTTTTTTTTTTTTTTTTTAATGAAAGGGCATTAAAGAAGGGTTCTCACTGGAGGTTACTGGGCAAGACAGCATGGTTCTCTAGTGACATGTGTTAGTGGCTGAGGTCTGGCAAAACTGGACACACTTCTGCTGCATTGGTATGGCTTCACAGATTCCCAAGAGACTGCTTCTCTGAAATGAAATACACCCATGTTGCATGGGAAATATTCACAGTGGAGACGAACCTTTGACTTTGTCACTAAAAAGTGAATCTTGTAGAGTAACATCATCACTCTCTTCTGAACGTAATTCAAGCGAACGTTATACTCATCTGGTACTTATTTCAGGAAATCTCTTACTGTCTGTCATGTGTGTATTAACAACTCCAGATTTACATAGAAAATCAACTAGAAGAAGGAGGAAGATAGAGGTGAACTAAAGGAGACTTTTCTAACTGAAATTAGATAGGTACTTCCAGTATCACCTTTAATTGAGGGTATTAAAGGATCCATTTCATTCCACATCTTCTTTAGAAAGCTATACGTGAATCCACTTATTTTCTTTTTTTCTTTAAAAATAGCCAATAACTCTCTTCTTCCTTAAGTATTTCTACTCAGCTTAAATCTTTGACTATACTATCTTTCTTTTTAATATTAAAATATTTAAAAAGTCTAATATTGATGATTTCTCTCTCATGAAAATGAACAGTATATCTCTTCCCCGTATTTGATTTTAATTTTTTTTAGGTGGATGCTTAAGTTACTTTCCGTATTGTTTTCCGGGGTAGGGGGAGGGAATGAAGAAATATTCAGTTTGATTTGATCAACACTCTATCATTGTTTCATCATAGACTTGTTCCACGACCATGAATAAGTATTTCAAATTTCAATGCCTTAACTTCTACATCTACCTAATTAAATATTGGGAAACCAAGCATAAAAATAAACAAATAAAGAAAAACAACAACAACAAAAAACCGAATATAATATATCTATCTAAAATCAATCCAAAATATATCAAAAATCAATCATTTAGATGTTCCTAATTACAAAACCATTAGGGTTATATAGACAAAACAAACAAACCTGAAAGATATCCTATATCTACTTGCCTTGATTGTCACATAGGTATAGCCTATAATAATATTTTTACTATATTTCCATGTGACTTAAATTATATAAAAAGAGTAACAAGAATTAATACCATTTGTCATTCCTATTATATTGCTAGCACTGTCATCAGAGATTTACCTATGTTATTCCAATTTAATTTCCAAACAGCACTATGTTATAAGTATTCTCATCCCCATTACAGATGAAGAACTTGGGCTAAGTAAGTTATCCAAGTTCACAGGAGTGCTGACTGACAAAGCAGGTCTCTAGCCCCCTCTATTATACACTATCTTATATTACTTCTATTTTTATTTTTTAGGCTATGACTGCTGAAGACTGAAGAGTTGTGTGTGCGTGTGTGATATACATGTGTGTACTGCAAACACTGAATAAGAGGAAAAGAACACTTATGTAAATATGAGAAATATAGGTGAAAACTTATCCCATTTGTATTTTGCTTGCATGTCTCAAACACACTAGAAATCCTCGTAGCACAAAGTAGGAAATACAGATTTTGGGGAACTTCTGACAACGTTACTTTGATCAAATAACGTGTCACACAAAAAAATTCAAGCTTATCTATAACAGATTTCAAATCTCTTTTAGTTGAGCTATTTGGCTTGGCTTGATTGGGATTCAGTCTTGGGTATTTCCTGTGTTATTTGACAGAATGCTCTAGGTGTTCTTTATATTACCAGATCAGGTATTTTAATTTAGAATTTAGTAAATAAAATAACCCAGCATGTGTGTGACATTATTATTAATGTATTTTAGGATCCCCCAGTGGAAATCTGGGTTGTGAAAATCTCTATGCAAGTCTGAAAATGTTTCAAATAACCACATGAAATCTATTATCATGATTATTTTCATAGATATTATTATCTGAAGCCATTTGCTTCTACAAGGTAATGACTTCCTCCTCCTCCTCCTCCAAAAAATCATTTATAAATGGTACATTTAACTTAATGAAATATAAATCTTTAATTTGTAGCAAGAGTCACCCATCAACTGTATACATTTTAGAGTTTTTAATGCTTAAGTGAAAAGTGTTGATGGAGCAAATTAGTGCTAATTACAAAGCTACACCAAGTTTTTAAAATAAACACCTCTTGCTTTCCTTTACAAGATTTTGTTGTGCTCCAATTCTCAAAGAGCTTAGTAATTCTCAAAACAAAATGAGCTTGAATTAACCCTAAAGTAATAGCCACATTGTATGGCAACATTCAACGGTATTTAAGTGTAGGTCTATCTAACATTTGGAAAAGAAAATCAGTCTAAAATATCCTCATCAAGGGAAAAAAACACATTGCTATTATAATAATCACTTAATTTTATGATACTCTTCATTAATTAAAATACCACACAATTAGAAAGTTATCTATGATTTAATAATGTACACTGTATTCAGTAGTCTACTAGTTCATGCTCTCAAAAATAGCTAAACTCTCAGTGAAGTCAACCAGATTTTTAATTATGAACACATGGTTTTTATGGCTATTGAATCTTATTCACGTTTTTGAGAGTTGATTTTTCTTCTTTTTTTTTTTTTTCATTTCCTTATCCTACAAAATTTTCCTCATACACCAAAGCAGATACCACTCTTTTAACAAATAAAGGCACTTCCCACTGCCCTCCTTCCTGTGGCTTTCCAGTGAGACCTTCTGCCTATGAATTTTCTTCTCTGAGTCTTTATGCGTCTAATAGCCACCGTAAGGAAACACAGTCCGTAGCAGAGTTGAATGGTCATGAATGGCCTTCTTCCATGTGCAGTTTGGCAAGCCTGCTCTAGTCCCCGACCTCACAGCTTCAAATGCTGTCACTCTGTGCAAGTCTCATTTCTGTGGGAGTTAAAGCAGCCAGAATGGAAAACCTCTGAGCCTCATTCATATCCACATTCCTAATGTTTCCATAGGTCAATTTGTCATCACCCAATTGGGCCTACACATTTCAAGAAATTATTAGATTCTTTATGGATTTCAGAGTAGCATTTTCTCCTCCATCTGGTCTGAGCACTAGACTTTCAGAGACATACTCTTCTGTGTCTCTGAGGCTCCAGGAAGCCTCCTTGACAGGTTCTGGAGATGGGCATAACAAGCATCCTAGCGACAGGTGACAATATGGTCATTTCACTCTGCTTCTGTGTGCTATTTGAATAGGGAGGGTGAAAGGATCAAAATAATGAGCATGAAAAGGAAGTGAAGAGTAAGTCCTCAAAAAGGATCTGAAAATCTGTCACCTGCACCTGTACTGGCCTGGGACAATACCATGAAATATGAAAATACATATCTTGTGCTGGTAGCCTCCTTTTATTCTTTTTTCATCTTTTCCTTGTATCTTGACATCCAGGCCTTTTGAACTACAGTGTTCCCCTACCCTGAGTCCCATTTCCAGATATTTCTTGTTTTCTTCTCTTGTGTCTCTCCTGGGTTTGATCTTTGTTAGAGAACATTTACACCAATTTGTGTTTACATGGCAATGTGTTAATATACATGTATTTATACATTAGCTATCTTATGGACAATTTAGTAAGCTTAATGTATTAACCCAAATGAATATTGTGGGGAAAGACTACAAGTTAAAGAAATCTTACCTTAGCTCTCCAATGACCCATAGGCCTGCCCCACATAAGTGATATAAACTAACACTTCATAATATTATACCTGATGTGAGTCTAGATAGACTATCTGTCTGTAATTATCACCCCAAATAAATCTATAGGTTTACAACAGCCATGTTCTTAACCTTATTCACAGAACTAGATATGTTAATATGCACACGTTAGGAACACAGAACTTGTTAATTCAATTTCCACCAAAATAAATAAATAATTTACAATAATGGCCTTTGAGAAACACATCCTCTGTTATATAAACACATCCTTTGTTTTCTTTTGATGAAGCTTCTTACACTTAGTCCTTCTTCCTCTCAAATGTGATAATACAAAAGCTCCCTCTTCTAGCCTCATGCCACATGTACAATTTGGAAGTTATATCCTGGATGCTATAAAAGTATTTATCAAGAGAAATAAACTTAGTTTTTATTACAAGGAAGAGCTTTTCAAGGAAGTGTACTTAAACGGAGAACTAAAAGATAAGTAGTATTTCATAAGTAAAGAGTATGGAGAATAGTACTCCAGACTGGAAAAACTGCAAGGTGGGTGGTGCATGTAAGAAAAAGACAAGAAAGCAACATGGCTGGAGAAAAATGAACTCACATTAGACGCCAGCCATACTTTGCTGTGCAGGGTAATTAGCTTTAAATAGGTAGAAGCAGGCAAATGGGAGAACAATCCAGATTTCAGCCAGTTTTATGATCTTATTCTGATCTAAAATTTCCTATTTTTAACTTACAGAATTACTCAAATATATTCCTATTGCCACAGATTATCAATATAGTCTTCTTCCCCCACAGTCTCTTTCCAACCCTCTAGAGAATATATTGTCCATCACTGGGGTATAGTAGTTGCTCAACAAACAAAACAATGGATTGCTTTTCTTGACAACTAGTGATAAGTGATAAGTCTTACCTTCTAAAACAATAATAAAACCTGAACAACTAAAATTCAGTTTTATGTGAAGCAATGGGTTTATCAAGCACCTATATATTAACGATAAACTTTTCAAGGTATCAAATCAAACCTTCTATAGTAATCCATGTGACCCAAAACACTCGATTACTTCCCAGATACTGGCAGAAACAATCATCCAATCAATGATGCTTTCAATGATTAAAAATAATTAAAAAATACTCAGATTCGTTTGGTAGTATTTTAAAATCCAGCTTATGTAGCAATAAAAATTGACAATGGCTTACTGTGCCAAATGTATGTATCCTATATTTTGGAATATAATAAAAGTTTTCCATACAACAATAATCAAAACATTTGGTGTATGGTGCATGCACCATATAAATTTAAGCATCAAATGATTTTAAACATGAAGTATATTAGAACATTGGAACTCAGAAAAGATCAAATGATATTCACATATGCACGTACTTTGAAAATGGTGAAGCACTATAAAATATATCAAATAAGGTATGAAAGCAATATATACATACAACAGCAGAAACCAAATGTAACTGCATGCTGCAAATGATGTAATGATACTTGTTTTTCTAATTTGCATTTTCAGAAAAGACTGTTCATATGTTACAATAGCAGCTAAGTTTACAATTTTTCTTTGTTCTTGGCAAACAAAAAAAGGTTAAGAATTTGCAGACAAGTCTTGGCAAAGAGATATTCTGATTCAGCCTCGCCAATCCCTGAGAGCTACAGTATACAGCTGGAAAATGCACGTAGGTTATGGACTTGTTAGAAAATTTTTCAATCAGCATTGCTAATCAGTACAACAATATCTTCAGGACGTCATAATTGAGTCTTGAGGAGCATTAAAATACTTCTAGAGCACTTACACCCTAGTTTGCTCTTCCCATTCCCATTTAGATGGTCTCATTTCTATGTGGAAATATTATTTAAGTTGAAATAGTAAAACAGCATAGTTCCCTAGTCCATCTAAATATATAATTTGATTTGGAATACCACATTTGTACTGATCAACTGGACTCTTTCCTCTATCACCAAGTTGTGCTTTCTGAACCAGATTTTCACTGATATGCATTAGAAAGCTGTTTATTTTATCCTCAAAAATGATACAAAATTTTTTGTATCCAATGATCCTTCTGGTTGGACATGTGTATCCACAGACGTTACCTTGAGATTCAGAGGAAGGAAGGGAATTTATAGCTCATGTAATCAATTCCACTGACCCAGTACCCCTTTTGACAGATAGAGACTGAGCCCCAGGGGGACTCTTCTGGAATAGCTATGTTTCTAGGCTTTTTGTTTAAAGTGACAAATCAACTGCGATTGGAGAAATAATGGCTACTTTTTTTTTTTTTTCTGAAGAACTAAATGTTGCAAGAATTTTCATTCTCCTTTTCCTTTTCCTTGCTTGCTCAGACAGGATATAGCTCCTCTTTGTCAGCCTGCCTCACAGCCCTAAATTCTTTTGCCCCTTATATGGAAAGATATCCACTTGCTTAAACACGTTGAGAAGCACAAATAAAAAGGAAATACTGAAGTGATTTAAATCTTTCTTTTATATATAAATACAAATACAGGGTCAGCAAACCAACCAATACAAAGAATTATTTAAAATAAACTATTACACATAATAATTGACCACGAGCTGACATTATCCTAATCTCATTATGATGGTCTATACATACTTCTCGGCCTTTATAGAAAGGCAAAAATTTTACTGTCCCAAGTTTTCACATACATTTACTTTTGAATGGATATTTTCAAAAACAAAACCAATAAAAGAACATAAAAGCTAGACTAGCTTGAGATAACACTACTGAAATAGATAGCCCACTACTATTTTTAAAGAATGAGGACTTTTCTCCCCCTTTTCTTGTTGTTTTCAAGTTACAGAATAAATACATAATTATTGTAAACAAATTCAAACAATATATTACTATAAAAAGGGAAAAAGGGAAATTCATCACTCTAATACATCCTATTAATCTCTCTTCCAGAAGCATCGATCATACATGGATCTAAGTGCTGAAATCAACCTATCTGGCTTCACATTCTGGTCTGCCATTCACTAGCTGTGTGGTCTTGAACAAGTTACCGAGGTGTTCTGTATTTCATTCACATTGTTGATAAAAAGCACTAATAAATGTATTTACCATTTAAGGTTGTTGTGTGGGATAAATGAGATAAAGCCACTTTTAGAGGAAAGGCTGGCATGAAATCAACGCTCAATAAATATTAAGCATTATTGTCAGGTCTTTTTGAAGTGCAAACAAACATGAGTTAAAAAGTAATAAAAAGGTAAAAAGCACAAGAATAAAATCTGTAAGTGTGTGAAGTGATGGATGTTAACTAAAATCATTGTGGTAATCATTTCACAATATATACATATATCAAATCATCATATTATATTCCTAAAACGAATACAATGTTATACATCAATTACAAGCTCAATAAAGCTGGAAATAACACAACAAAAAAAAACTATAAAAAATAACTTTTGAAGACCATTCTTGCATCATAAAGCTATGATATAAGTTTGTATTTCATCATCCTGTTACCTCAATGTCAAATTTAGTTTAATAAATTATAATTAGTATTGCTAACTGGATGAATTATAAGGCCTACATCAAAATCTTTCGAAAAATAGACATGATGGTTGAAGCAATTCAAATAAAATTGATTCTCATTATGTAAACCTATATTACGAGCAAGCAGAATTATCTATCCATTGAGATTCCAGTTCCTCTAGACATTTCTCACACTTCCCCATAATGCAGTACCCTCTTTCCCACATCTCTCTTCTCCTGTTGCTGAATTATGACGAAGGCTTGCTCAAAAGCTAGGAACCTGTGGCATAGAGTCACTTCTGATCACATATAGCTTCCCACCTGGCATGTCCTGGGCAGTAGAGAAACCAGCACATTGTCCAGCACAAGACTGAAGCTCCCACCCCAGTTGCCATCTCCTGGTCCCGGCTCTGTCCCTTACGTCTGGTTTCCTGGCAGTCAACATCACAACATCCTTGAGCTGTAGGCTCTGCATTCAGGATCACAGCTGCACACGCTTAACCTGATGGCTACTCATCTACTTCTCATATGCTCTGGGATTTCTTTTTTTTTTTGCCTTTACATGGCATATTTAATATTAGTAGAATCTTGCCTCATTTGAAACCCCTATTTTTATCAGTGAGTATGTTCGACTCAGATGAGGGCCTTGGCACTCAGTTGACAAACCCTAGTTTGGACACACTTTGAAAAAGTTTTCTAAACCAGCCAATCTAAGAGGCTTAAAATAATCTAAATGCTGTTTCTCCTCTTATTTTAAGTGTGAAACACCCATGCATAATCAGGGTTGTGAAGCTGATCAGAAGTGTCTGTGGTGATCTGAGAAAATAAGGAGAAAAAGTGTAATATTTTCATAATATTAAAGAAGGAAGAGGTTTTACTATGGAACTTCAGGGCTATAAACAGCTTTTACCCACTCATAATACGCATTTCTAAGAAGTTTCTATGTTTCACGGAATTACATGCATGTGTGTGTGTGTGTGTGTGTGTGCGCGCGCGCGCGTGTGCATTCGCTGAGGAGAAACAAGAATGGGAGGGTCATGTGCTTACTGATATATTTGCAGGTAAAAATCTGTTGTATGTTTTTCGTAATTCTTTAAACGTGTATTATTACTCTGTGAGTTGGAACAGTTTCCGTTTTATCTGGTCTAGTCGGAAAAAAAATCTCAGTCCATAATTCAAATATTTAAAAAATATACTCTCATTTTCTCAGAGTTAATTTCAAATCCTTAATCTTTGAAACTGGTGAGAGTATTACCTTCATTTTTTTTGGAATCCTCTCCCCAGAGAATTTTTTTTCCAGGATACTGAGTGGATGGGACAGAAGTGGAGCTGAGGAGAGCCAAGCTAGCCACTGCTGCTGGAGTCAGCCAGCCTCAGTGATTGCTGAGAAGAGGCCATGTGTACCACACAGGCCCTGTGGGTATGGGGCCCCTGAGCTGAGGGGCAAGAATCTAAGCCTTTTGTTTGGTTCTCCTGTTAATCTGTCTTTTATTAGTCTAATTCAGAGGCCAGAGGGAGTAGAGGAAAAGTTTCTCCTCCCTGATAAAAATGGGATGGGCTGAGACTCCCTGCTTGCTCAGAAGCCTATTGCTGAGATCTCCAGACCTCTGAAAGCTGGCAAAGGTAAGGATTCGTACAATACAGCGTCCTGGATTTTTGCTCAGAGTTCAGTGGAGTGAGAGAAGGAACAGCCTCTCTTTGTCTTTTTCTTTCCAAACATAGATTGGCAGGAGAAAATATTTGTAAGAACTAGTACTTTGGGTACTATGACTCTTGTCATTTTTGGTTTGCAGACTTTTGTTGTTGATCCTTTCTCTCTAGGAGATAGCCCTTGTTTTCCCTTTGTCTCTGTCTTTGTGTTGTCTCTCCTAAGGAGAAGCATCATAGGACAGGACACAGGCATAAGTCCTATAAGCCTGTTGTTTGAGCTGGTCGCACAGGCCAGTGAGTTTATGGTTCTTACTGGATGAGAATCTATCTGGACAAACTTTGCTATAGGTCACCAATTAAAAAAAAATGAGGTTCTCCTTCTGTCTTATTTTGTGTTCTGAGAGCTTGGCTTGGATCTAGTAAGAACATTCTCTTTCTGGTTTTCCATTTGCCAGGGGCTCAGTTTGCTGGGCCTGCATTTGGAGGCAGCTAGCTAGCTATTAGCCCAGGAACTGGCGGAAAAGGTGCACAACTGACACTTTCCATTTGCCTGTTCCAGCTATCACAGCCTTTTGTGCAAACAGAGGATCTTAACTCATAAGGATCTTAGCTCATAAGGGGCCCATGTCATCTCTTTCCCTCTTGCACTTTTGGTGCTGGGAAAGCCCCACCTCAGCCTGGGCTGCCTGGTGTGACAGAATAGCAAATCCATAATTGGTGGCCTCTCACTTTGGAGGGAGACTGGAGACAGGAGTTTGCAAACACCATTCTTACCGCCTGTGGCAACAAGAGTCTTTCTTTTTCATTGGCTATGTCTGTGAGTGACTTTGGATCTCGAGGACTGCATCTTCTGCACCCTCTTTGGAAATGCCTCTTGTGTCCATCATCAAGCCACAAAAAGGCTTATTGATGTTGACTCATAAAACGGCTTATCTCCAAAGATATATCTACTCATATTTTGGAGCTGATATATTTTTGGAGATCCCAAATCATCAATAGCCAGATGACAATCCTTGGAATTGGAAAAGGTTTTCTATTTAAAATAAGTTTTAGAGAACTCTTTCCTTAAATAAATGTCCTATTAGTACCTATAGGAAGATCAGACTGAAAGAAGGAAAAAACAACAACAACAATATTATGACGAGCCTAAAAGAATCCCTGACCAAAATTAAAGAACAGAAATCAGATTTAGAACAAAATTAAGATACCCTCCCCCATAAACCACCTTTTTAAATACCTGCTTGAAAAAGCTTAACACTGTCACAAGAATTTACTGTTTGTCTCAAAAAAAAAAAAAAAATCCTGGAAATAGGCAAATATGCTCCTAAACTTCCTAGAACAACCGCTTGAAAGCTTGCCTCCTTCCTCTTCCCCTTTGAGATGTAATCTTCTACCACCTAGAACTGTATATTCAAGGACAGGAGAGATGTCTCCTTGCAATGTAAACTTCCATGGAAATAACTTTGGCTGTCAGCCTGAAGAGCTCCTTGCTTTACCTTCTTAGTAGACTGAAACAATCATCTCGAATTAAAGGCACAATCTACATAAGATTACACGTCAAGAAAAAAAATTACGTCTCCCCCAACAAATATTAGTAAAAAGCTTTAGCCTTCATATTGACTTGTTCCATCTGCCAGAACAATAATTAGGATTTAAAAAAAAAAACAAAAATAGAACCATCTTATATAAATTTTGTATTTTTTTGTGTTTCTGTATTTATACCTGACCCATGGATAAAAACAATTAGGAAAAAAACAGACAAAAATGAGAACCAACTAATACAAATTTTGTGTTTCTATAGTTATACCTGATCCATGGATAAAATCTTAAAATAAAATCCATTAAATCTTTAATTGTATCTGCCTACATGTTTA
Organism: Rhinolophus hipposideros; assembly: GCF_964194185.1. Classification (NCBI taxonomy): domain Eukaryota; kingdom Metazoa; phylum Chordata; class Mammalia; order Chiroptera; family Rhinolophidae; genus Rhinolophus; species Rhinolophus hipposideros. The sequence continues at coordinate 41,606,618 of NC_138050.1, read as the reverse complement.
TGTACATATGTAGGTATGTATGGTATATATATATTTTCTACCTCTAGATAGTATTATCAAATTGACTTAGAAAAACATAAGCTCTTATAAGTTAAGCATTCCTAAAACTCTCAGAAATATAGAAACTAATCCAAATGCTTTTCAAATTGATTTGATCTGGGATAATCTTTGGTAAATAAAACTAGTTCAATAGTATTGATTTAATAAAACAGGTATGTCTTCAGAGTTGTCAACTTTAAACATAATACACATATACATTTTATTCTACTTGGGTTTACTAGTCAAAAACACTGATATTATAACTACTAGATGCTTAAGATATATGTTTGATTTTAATCAAATTGAGTCACTATTCTGACAAATTTTATGTTAATAATAATTGTATTTTATAATATGTCAGTTTAAAAATAGTTTCCAAAATCTTTTTGGTAACTTGAAACCTTAAAGTAAATTAAGTTAAATAAGAGATAATCACTGAATATCTAGATCACTACCAAATAAGATGAAATAGTGAAACATTAATTATTAAACCTAAGTTTAAGTTTATTGATGTTCAATTTTATAGAGAAACTAAAGATATTTGGAGGTATTGATAAGCATATTCTTTTGCCACACTGAAAAATTGTACTATGTGGAAACATATGCCTTTAGAAATTATGAAATGGTTCACTCATAAATTTGCTCATCTACTGTAGAGAATGCTGGAATATGACAGTTCTCAATTATCTACTTTCTAGTTTTCACTGGAAACTAAGGTTATTAAGGGTTAAGAGTTCTAATCTATATATATATATATATATATATATATATACACATATATATAAACATGTATATATATATATATATATGTATATATATATATATAAAACAGTGAACTACTAGGAACAATAAAAATTTTTAAAAAATTTTGCAAAATATACAAGGAAAGTAAGATGTATTTTTGTTAAGGAAAAAGGAGAGTGATTTTACCTTAAATAGTTTAGAGGTCATTTAAAGGTTGTTCCAGAATGAGAAAAGAACACGAAAGACAAAAATCTGAATGGATCCAAAAAGTTGTAAAGGATCTGGGGTGGGGGGATGGAGGGGGGCAGTGAAGAATCTCATCTTGTGAATTCAAGCTGGTGAACATTGAACGGATTTATTTATTCATTTATTAATGAGCCCAATACTGTACTCATGTAAAACTGGAAGACTAGAGTTTGGTTTTCTTTCTCTGCTAAAATGATAAAGTTGTAGTATTGCTCTATTCTTAATAAAAGACTGTGAAAGGTTTTCTTTATGTCTTGAGTAATCTGCCCAGAAAACAAAAATTCTGTGTGCTTCAGGCTCTTTATCATCTCTTTGATTATTTAAGAAAATCAAGTCTTTTCAATATTAAAAATGTTAAGATTTTTAAAATCACGTTATCGTCTATATTTATCTTTAAAATCTTTTATTTTCATTTTTGTTAAAAAAGATAATTAGGTATTATTTCACAGTGATCTGTGGTCCTATTTAATCAAATGGTCAAACATTTTGACATTTTAGATAACTTCCCAAAATGGAATTCTAAATGAAGTCTTCTTTACCTTGAACTGACTGGCATTTCCTAGAGGGTGCCTGGGAAATCTCAAAGAATTCCTCTTACTTTTTAAAAAGAGAGATGTGTGTTATATAAATTAGACTTATTTGATATGTTAAATTGTATGACAAATGTTGTCAAATAAGAAGTGATGCTTACCTTTCCCTAGGTTTCCCTCTATTTGTATGGGGAAAAATATTGTTTTAGAAATTGTATAAAATTGCTAGTAATTTGTCAATGTTCTTACTGTCCATGGTATGTCCTGATATGATATCAGTAATAATTCCAGTAATCATCTAAACATGTTGTATTTCATAGAAACAAGCAAATTATTTCTCAATTGTGTTATAATAAACTCTCATCAGATATTTAACCACAACCATTTTAAGTCTTTTGTCATCCACAGTTATTGTTTTACTCTGATGTTTGCCTGACAACCAGCTGCAATGCTTCATCTTCAACAAAAAGGATTATTTTAGAGACTGGTGGAAAGGATTAGATAGTCACTCTGGAGTACACACTCCTGATGATGTCACTTAAATAACTTTAAGATTATACCACTGGACTGAAGAAGAATTGCTAAAACTAATGGAGAAGCTGATGGTTCATGAAAGCACCAACCCAAGATCAATCAGAACAAGAATTAATTACATGGATCTGAATGAATGGATGAAAAACAATTTTAAATTTTTTAAATTTTTTAATTCAAACTTTTTGTTTGAAAACTATCTGAGTTTTTAATGTTCTATTTTGTAGATATAAGGTATTTTGTTTTCTCTTAAACTACCTATAATTCACAACAATGTGATAGATTATATCTTTGTAAACAAAAACAAAATATTTATCTTTTCTCCCTATATACTCCCTAAAAAAAAAAAATAAGAAACTCTTATTGAATATTCTTATTTTCATAGTAATGTAGTTATTCACCTAAGTTTGATAAAAACCTGTACTTTTGCAACAGGACACAATTGGAAACACTAATTATCTTACCAAGGCTTTGATGAGAATGTCATTTTTGAGAATGATGTGTATAGAAATCAGATATGACAAGATGGTTTTAAGGATCTAAGGTTAAATTTATACAGCCAATGCTTACAAAGGCCTCTAGAAAAAAACTGGCCTGGTATCTGACTGACAGAATTCTCAGCCTTATGGATAGGTAGGGAAGATCACTTCCTGACAGATTCACAAAACTCAGCACACTTGGGGGACCTTGAGACGAAAGGAATTCATTCAAAACTATAGCTTTTGCAGGCAAAGTCCAATGTTGAGTTCTTGGTTTGGCTTCCTAGCCTTGAGAGGCTTTTAAAACGTCTAATCTGAGATTCCTTATCAAAAATTCCAGCAAAGCAAACTTAAAAAATCCTATGTGGTCAATTACTATTCTTGCTCCATTTATGTAAATAATCAGGCCAATTTTCATGAGATTAGACTTATTTTCCAAATAAAAATAATCTTAATTTAATTACTTTTGATTCAAATGAGGGTGATTGTAGAGGAAAATGTTGTGTTTCATTGGAGAACTATAAGTGAGTGTTCATTGTCATTGAACTATTTCACTGTTTTGCACATTGGATCTTGCCATTTTGTAATCAATGTTTCCAATTTTCTCCCACCCACCTGACTTGGCATCACTGAAAACTAAAACTGCCCTTTTCCTGAAGTCCTGAAAGCAGAGGTTGATGACTTGATATAACACCAAGGGATTTATCACGACAACAGTTTGAGCCACTCAGGAAGCTTACCAACACCTGGTCCTCTGAGATCCAAGACTGTGAGACTGCCACTACTATTCTCGCTCCATCATCTAAAGATAATTTAAGCCCAACACCTAGAAATCATCTTCACTCAAAACTATATTTATAGTCTGTTCCAACATTAATCTTTGTTTTCCTTTTGTTTCTATAGAAATACCCTCATTAAATGCCCAATTGCTCACACTATATAACTTTAGGTGGTACCTACTTCTACCTACACCACTGCCTCCTGAAATGAAACAAGGCGGTTTAACTAAACTGACCCATCCCCAAGACTGGGAGACTGGTTTAATGGGATATGGAGAAATGTGTTTAGATTTGTTCGTTCTGCTCATTTATTCTCATTCTAATCTATGTTCTTTTCTCCCTTTGCAGATTTTTTAACTCTCAGCTACTAACCTGGATCATTTCTCCACAACTAGACTTTTAATATATTAACCTTGCTGGAAAGTTTCAGTGGGGGATATGAAGAAAATCAGCATATACTACCCAAAATACGAACATATTCCAATATGGCATAAGGATTATCTTGAGTTGAAGGCAAATGGGAATCAATAGATGCAAGAGGAGTTTTCTGCCCTCCCCTACCTATTTGAAAGTAGAGCATACATTTCCCATTGAGGAAGGTGCTTCCCACCACCCTCACCCCAACCAGGAAGAAAATATGACTCATCATCAAAGATGGAGAGTCACCACTAAGATGAGTTTGCATAAACTGATTTTACTACAATAGCCCTTATCTTCTGTTAGTTTCTCCCACATGTTTTCTAGTCTCTTCTCCATAATTATCATCCCTTATAGCCTAAGCTCTTTTTTCCTTTAAGAAGGGTATATAAGCCTCCAAGTCTTAACTATTTCTTTGAGTTTGACTTCTTTTCTGTGAACTCCTGTGCACGTAAACATTAATAAAAATTGTGTACTTTTCCTCCTTTTGTTATTCTAATTTGCATGCCCCCACAAACTGACCCTAAGAGGGTAGAGGAAAACTTTATTCCTCTCCAACAGCGCCCTTGCATTTAGACAACTTGAGGACTTGGACTGGGGGGTGGAAGGAATGCCAGATGGCCAGGAGAAATTCAGGATACACTGATCACACACAAAAAAGGCCACTTGACCACAAAACTGCTACCACTCCATCATTCCCTACACAAAAGTGAGGAAGGAACTGATCATTACCTCCCTTCTAACAGTTTACTTCCATACAGATGTGGATACCACTGTTCCCATGCGCAGTTGATGACGCTTTGACCGCTATATGACCTTCCTGGGGTGGTGATAATGAGCAGTCCGCCATCTTGCCCCGTAGCACAGAAGCAAACGTGGACAGAGTTATCAGGCAACATACACTGTAAACAAAGCCCGCAACTATTAAAAAACCCTCCGTTTTCAAAAAGCCCGCCTTTTTGCGCATGCCTGCTTTGTCCCCAGTTTATAAAAGCAGCCAAACAAAGCCAGCACCACCCCCCACCCCGCACCCCCCTTCCCCCTTCCCAGTAATTCAAGGATCTTCCTTCTCTCTGTGCTGATTCCCTTGTTTTCAAGCAAAAGCTTAATAAAATTTGTCGGGAAATTTTTCTGGGGTTTCCTCTCGATTTTTGTCTTGAAGAACCCAAACTGTGGTAACAGCATGATCCTTCATCCCCAAACTACTAATGTTCATTTCTTGGTTCACTGATCAGCTGCATGTATAGCTTGTGACGTAGACCAGAGCGAGAGCAACTGTTTGGTACCGGAAGCTTCCTAGACTTGGCTTTTTATGTCCTCCAAATCCTTGAAAACACTAGTAGGATTATGGCACCTTATAAGTAAAGAAACTATAATTATGCTAAATTTAAATTCTCCAACATTTTAGTGTTATTTTTAGAAATTGACATATTTCTGTTAAATTCTTAACGGTAACACTCATAAATCAATTAGAAAAATTAGAAACCATATATGGGCATCTCGATGTGAAAACATATTTGAACCAGATGACATGGAACTAAGATCCATTCTTAGTTCTGATCATTAGCTGTGTGATTCTGGGCAACTTACTAAGTTTCTGAACTGATTTCTTCATATGTAAAAGAGGAATAAACATTTGTATCTGCTTTTTCCTTGGTACAAAATTACAGTAAGGATCAAATAAGATGTATGAATGTATTACTAGCCAAATGTTAAATGGCACTTAATTTTTATTATAGAAAGGAGATTCTAGACGTGTTGATTTTCCCCCCATGTTTATTAAATTTAACTTGGAAATAATAATAATAATAATAATAATAATAATAAAAAGTGGGTCCTAATATCCACTATCAGACATAATTTAAAAAGAAAAACCAAAGGTGCCCTCTTAGCGCAGTAGGCTGTGCGTCAGTCTCATAAAAAAAAAATCCAAAAAAAACCCCTGAGAACTCAAATGATAGACAAACACTACTTGAGCCCATGTACATCGGTTAACAACCTCGCCACACACCTATTCTTTCTAATTTGAGATGAAAATCTGAGAAATTTTTAAAGTGTTTAGGAGCTTCTTATGGTGGGCTTATCAGATAAAAGTCAGCCGGGTAGAATAACAAAGTGATTGCTTTTCTAAAATCTAGTACTTCATTAACTACTGTTTAGGGGAAGAGCAAAAACAAAAGAAACATGCTGAGAAATTTGACAATTGTGTCTGGGGATTTTGCTAAAATCTACAGGGCTTTTGTGAAAAAGCGAAACAACTTTAGTGAAGGGTTTCATTCCCCTATTACCTAGTACTACGTGTCCAGTTTAATCATATATCCTTATAAAACCCCTGGAGAAATCTTTTAAAATTGTTACAAATGTATTGGGTTTAGTCAGACCACCACAGAGCGGTGATTCTGTTCAGAAATAACTGGCTTGATTCACCAAAAACGTCTTAATTGACAAGTCAAAGAAAGTAATCTGAGAACAGCATAGACCAGACTGGGGAGGTCCCTTTTCCCTGGGCTGCTGTGAAAATACAGAACCACTTGTCACTGTCAGCTACAATTATCAGTATTACCCCCTGACTCTGTTTCATTGTTGAAACAAAGAACCAAAGGGAAACAAATCAGTACCACAGAAGCAAGGGGAAATTTTGTATTTTTTTCTGTACTGTTTCTTAGAGTTGACTTTGTCTATGTTTATAACTCCTAAGGAATATTTAACATGTCTACAAACCATTCCCTGCTAGGAATTATATACAGGACCAGAATTACATTCTTTGCAAGTTTATACATATTATATTTGAAGGTTAAGACACAGAAAGTGTACAAAATGTATTACTAAGGACAATGAGGCTTGGTGTACAGGCACAAAAAAGAGCTAAAGATTATTCAACATTGCTCAGGGGGAAAAGTACATATATATTATAAAAGTATATATATATATTTACATATATATATTTACATATATATGTGTGTGTGTATATATATGTATGTGTGGGTGTGTGTGTGTGTGTGTGTATGTAAATCTGGACACTGTTTTCTCCAAGCTCTTATTTTCACCTTAAAAGTTATAGTTTTCAATGTTTATTTTTAGATTAGTTTTTGTTATCTGCCTCCATTTTGCTTTTATACATGGGCAATAAATAAAATTTTTTTGTCAATTTGGTAATTCATGCTTTTTATCATGGCTGTGTGCTACATAGTCGATCAAGTGAACAGGGTACCTCTTTGATACCCTCCTCTAAACTTATGTGCTCCTTTTTGTTCATTTCATCCAGGTAGGATTTTAAAAATATTAATTAACAAATTAATCACGTCAGCTCTGTTTTGAGACACGGTTCTGTCTTAATGTACTATTATATTATAAAGTTTGAAGAAAAGATTAAAATAAGATACATAATATCAACAATTAATATGAATGTGAATTTGAATACATATAGAAGAAATACACAAAAATAGTAAAAATATTGAGTGATCTTCTCTAATGGGGCAATCATGGGGTATACATAGATCTTGGTGACTTCCAAATGTTCTACAATAAACATATCTTATTTTTATCATAGAAAAAGAAGTCATTTTTACAAGGGAAGCATCTTATTTATAAATTTTATTTATAAATAAAATGCATTTATAAATAAGCATCTTAAAGGCAGGAATCTCTTTTATTCATCTTTGAATTCTCCACAGTGCAATTAAATTGGAGAAGTGCTTTATTATTGTAAAAGTCACTTGATTACAACATGCCATTTGACACAAACAAACAATTAGAAAAATTATTACAAAACTTATCACCAACTGAAAAATCATCTCTGCACTTCCCTCTTCATTATTCGTGCATTTCCTTGCAAACACTCTTAAAAGTTCTTTTAATAAAATGACGGATTTCATAACTATTGACTCTTAAGATTAGAAGGGACCTTCAAGATCTATTCCAACGTCATCTGGAATTATCCAACTGAAACCCAGAAGCCTCCAACAGTGGGGAATTCATTACCTTTCAAGTCAGTTAATCTTTGCAACTTCAGCCAAGTTAACAGCAAAATTGTTTGGTCTGCTTGTATTTATTAAATAATTTTTTCCTCACAGAGAATAAAGATGCTTGAAATGGATTTAGTTTTATTTTTAAAAAAAGTAATTTACTGTACCACACCAGCTGAAGGACGACAATTATCACTGCCATTTCAAATGAAGCATCTACAAGGATGCAATATGTCTCTTTAAAATGCATTACCTTTCTATGCCATTTTGTTTCTCAACTGATGTCGAAGACAATGTAATCCTCCATTCCAAAGTCACAGAATCACTTCCATTATTTAATTTGAAGCAAAGAAGAAACAATTCAGCTACAGCGTTAAAAGGTATCTGCTCTTGGCCGGTCATTTGGAATTTGTTGTTCTCTGAGGTAGGAAATGAGAGTCGGGAGGGAGCATTGCCCAGGGAGCGGTCTGTTAAAGAGCAATAATCCAGACTGTTTTTACTTCTCTGTGGATCTCACAACTTTTCATTGTACATCTTAGTTCAGCTGTTCTAATGGGTTGAGGATCACTAGTCTGCTGTCTTAGGAGATTTTTAGAGCATTATTAACCGGAAAAGATGTTCTGGCTCACAAGAAAAATCTGAAGCTTCCCAGCCCCTGTTAGAGACCTAACCGAACACATTTAAAGGGACTTTTAATTACCTCCATTTGGGTAGAATGGTAAAGTTGCCACTGGAAGTCACTTGTAGTAGAGTTTGTTTTACAAATGAAGCAGCAAGAAAAGGTCTCTAAGTACTACCTTGGATGGAAAAGCTCGGTTTTAATCCAAACTCTGTCCCACCTTACTGTTACTATGTTTTTTTTGTTTGTTTTTATTTTTGTTATGCTACCATGTTTTCAGAAGCTCTTCAAGCACTTCTTGTTAATATCGTTGGTTAAAAATACAATGAACTTAAAGCCCCTCCGTCACTTCTCCTCATCACACACACATTCAAAAACGTTTTTAGTGAAAACTTGAACGTAACAACTGCCTAGACTAGGACAAGCAGTTCTCAGAAACTAGGGCTGTGAGAGTACAAACCATCCTAAAGATTGCAAATACTGTAAATGAGAATACGTAAATAGAGATGATAGAACACAGGGGTAGAGAACAAGATCATTCAACATATGTCTTGCTTTCATCTTGTATTTTAGGGTGTATGAAAGCACTTTGCTTTCATCTTGTATTTTAGAGTTTGTTTTCTTGAAAAATAAAGGATTTGTTCTAAGATGCTCAAGCCCGTTTGTCCATAGCATAATATCAATCAGCCCTTTGGCGTGTTTCACAGGCTATGTTAAATGCTACAACTCAGCTCTGGAGTTTACTGACTGAGATTTTGTATGTGGATATGTGCTTTCTCAAAAAAAAAAAAAAAAGATGAAGTAAAAGAAGACGAGTACAAGTAAACTTCAAGAGGTATTGGTGGGTGGCTTAAACTGAATACATGGTTGCAAAACCAGACATCATGTAGGTCAACTGAAAGCAAATCTATCAGAGATTCAACCTCCTATTCAACGCTTGGCCGAGAAGTTGACTTTCATATAACTCAATTCCACAAGGATTTCTTGGACACCTGTAGCATGTGCTCACCACTGGGCTAGGCCCTGATGAATTACGGAGACAATCTGGTCCCCATGATTGTTTGGGGAGAAAATTGCTTTTTTATGTCCTGACTCAAGTTTTTATGTCTCAGCTGGATACATTTCTCTGATGAGTGAAAATATGATAGAGATTTCATACAAAAATGTAGAATTATACATAACAAAAACTGTTATATGCTGATATTTCCTGGTTACTTAGAGCATTTGACTTGTCCTTTATAATTCTGAATTTAGTCTTGTTTTCCACTTTTTCAGAGAACAAGCTGTGGTAAAGGTTTTATAGCATATGAAGGAGAATGACACCTCATCCCTCTTCATATGCTATAAAATATTAACCATTTTATAGATATCAGAAACTGCTAGATAATCAGAAACAAAAGCAGTCCCTGTGTATATAGCAGTCCCTGGGTATATAATCCCAAAGAGGAAATGACTCAAGTTCAGGAAAGTGCTATCCACAGACCCACGTATGTTATGGTGGATCTTCCACTGTGCAAGTGGGCACTCTGCACTCATTTCCATGAATATAATGTAAATTCCCAAGACATTCTTGGAGTCAATTGAGACAGCCTTTTCCTCTAGCAGCTGTGCAGATGGCCAGGGCCTGGGAATCCATTCTAAGCCAGACCACCTGGAGAGCGGGTCTGCAGCACATGGTATGTATCCGATAATAGAGAATATAGGGTTGCTTGAACTGAAGGGAAGAGAAGCTTCTATTTTGTTTGCACAAGAAAACATTCTGCCCATATCCTTCTGCCTCAAAACCAAATTAATCTGCTTCTTCCTTAGTCTTCTTTTAATAATAAAGACTAAAGCATCTTCTACATGGTAGGAATGATTAAGAAATTTATTTAAATAGTAATTTTTTGCACAAGCAGAAACGCATAATAGATTCAAATACTTATCTCCTTGAATATATAATATCTAAGATTTCCATAAGGTAAGGGTCTTTTCCCCATTATAGAGATTACTTAGTAATTAAGATTAAGCAGTGGCTCTGAGAACACTGAAGAAAAAATGAAGTAGTCCTCTCAGAACGTTTGTAAACGTTGTCCCTTGTTTGCTGTGTATTCTTCTCATACCAATACCGTTGACACATGTAGGTCACAACTATAAATACCAAGGATATAAAATGGAAGTTTGAAGACTATAACATGAAGTGATAAAAGATGCCAAAGGATGATGGCAGTAGAGGTCAGAATAAGATGGACAAACATTCCTCCCCAAGGATAGAGAGGGGGGCAGACACTTTCTAAACTTGTCTTTTCCTTTTAGATGTGGGAAATAAAACAAGGAGATGAACAGATAATTTCGATAAAGAAATGGTAAAATTAAACAAAACTCGAAAGCAAAAGGGATGCTAAAATTTCTAAAGACAAAAGGTTTTGGTCTCTGGAAGTTCTTCAGAGATGTTGGAGTTTATCTAGGTGGACTCTGGCATCCTGATTTTTCTCCATGTGACCATGAGTGAGAGAAGACACACTTCCGCTCCATATTTAACAAATGATACTGATAGAATGCTTCACACCTAGCAGGTACTGAAATAATGTTTATCAATTATTACCTACTTCACGAATCAGAAAGACTGCCTCAGAAACAGTCCTTCAAGTCAGCATGCCCTAGTACCCGCTCATTCCCATGGAGCAGCAATTCTGAAACATGAGTGTACACCAGAATCACAAGAATTTAAAACAGAAGCTGGTCCACACCCCCAGCTTCTGATTCAGTAGGTCTGGGGTGGGGCCCAAGAATTTGCATTTTTAACAAGTTCTTAGATGATGCTGATAGTGCAGTCTAGAGACACACTTTGAGAAACTACTTCTCACTCACAGGAGCATGCAATTTAAATGTAGGACATCCAAGGTCACAAATTAACAAAGAGTAATGAAGGGAGGCAGAAGGAAGTAATGAAGTAATGAAGGCAGAGAAGTCTTTCAATCAGGCTCCAACTACAATTTTTTGGAAGAGTCGTGAAACATTAATCGCTTAAATATTAAAGTCATGGTGATGACAACATTTTGGATGAGCCAAAGGTTGGCTGTATTTTCCACTGACATAATATTTGCCAACTATTGTTAAATGAAAGCTTTTACAGACATTTGGAGGACTATTATGAATTATTAATTTAAATATTTACCTTCCATTACTTAATGTCTTTGACTATCTGCAGCCCCGGTCCTTCACCATAAGAAACCTGGAAGGCTCCTTAGAGAAAGTCTACCTGTGATTCCAGCCCTGGGTGGGCCAAGTGCCTGCCATTACTTTCAACTTTGAAGTGCCTTTCTCACCCAGCTGCTCCAGATTTCTGGGCCACCTGAGGCTCCTCCCCCTCACCCAGTGTCTTTTCATTTCTGCCTCTTTATTCCATAGATCATACAGTTAACAGAGCATTACTGAACAACTCATGGGACCTTCCAGCCGTTTTCTTGGGGTGCTACCTGAATAAGAGATCATTATAGAGGTATAATGATCTCTGTTTTCAATGGCCTCATTTGCTCCTACATTTCATTTCATATGTTAGGATTACAATTCCAAGAGAAAGATTACTTTAACAGTCTCAGTCTTCCATGAATTCCTCTGATATTGCTTTGGCAAAGCAGTTCCTCAAGTAGAACTTCTAGGCAATAGACACTGCTGCATATTTTGTACTGAAATTGAATTCTTTATCATTTAGTAATGTTCACATGAGGTGTTGAAATAAAACCAAATTAATCGCACTATATGTTCTTACATGGAACTATAAAAAATAGGGTAGAATATATCTTCCAAGGATCACAGAATTTTCTGATGCTAAACAATGAGACAAGAGAGCTTGAATTTTAAAAATCTTCCCTCTATTGCAGATTATAATCATGAAAAGTAAGATGAAAGCAATGAAATCAGAGTGGCTGATTGCAACTGTTCACAAAATATTTGGGTGAAATAATAGAAGACTCCGTCAGCCCTACCAGAAACAGGATCTGGGATTAAAACAAAAAAAAAATCAGGACACAATAGAAAAGAAAATGCTGCAAGGTAATTAGCCAGCAGGATGCTTTTCATTTGGGGGCAGACTGTGGTGCTGTAAGTAGCCTTGGGTCTCCAGAAAGCTCCCTTCTAATGGAGCCCAACAATTAGAATCCTGAGCTGCCTTTGTACCCTGTTATACAACCTCATGACTTTAAATAGATCTGTCACTAATGACTGAAGGCTGCATGCAATTTACCTCACTCCACAACCATCTGCTGAGTGTTCTTAGTTCTGACTCTGGTTGAAAGGGACTCGTCATGAGTTCCTTAAGCAGACCCCCCTCTTAAAAATGCTTTAGACTCTAATGTTTAGAGAAATGCTTCTGATCCACAGAAACCAGGCTGTATTCCCCAACAGATGCTGCACTCCTAGCTCTTCAGGGTTCAGTGGCACCAAATGCTCTACATGAGTCTGTTCTCCAGGGAACAAGAATATAGGCAGGCAGTCTCGAGGAATCCAGGGATGAAATGGTGTACCTTTCGTTTGTTCTGGGATTTCTAAAATCTCCTTTGGCTCTCCTATCTCTGGAATGGCAGAGCATAAAGATATTCAGCAACCCTCCTGGAATCAAATACTTCCTTGGAAAGCAAAATTAGGGGATTGAAAGGGACCTGAGAAATCACCAAGCCCTGCTTTACAGCAAGTACAAAAAACAAACAAACAAAAAACCCAGTCTCCAAATATATATTTTTTCAGATCAACTTCTCTATCAGCAAAAGAAAAAGAAGTCAAATGAATAAAAGTTGCTGTCTGTGTCTCTTGTGGGATAGGGTCCTTGCACACCCTCGTGGAGTGGAAATTTAGCCATAGGCTGGGTTACAGTTGCCCCTTCAGTCTAAACTTCTTCATGTTTTCAGTGGTAGATTTGAGGCAATATCACAACTTTCAGTCAAAATTGATATTTACTCTTTTTTCAAGTTTGAAAAAAATGAAAATCCAATAACTGGCAGGGGACATACACATATTTACTGTTTTACATGTTTTGTTGGCAACAGTGGGGACTCGAAAATTTAAAAGATGAGGTTTTTCTTTGCCAATTATTTTATTTTGACAAAAATGTACTTTATATGTTTTGAATAAAATATATGACTTTTTCATTTACTCCAGATTTATCAGTCATTTCATTATAGGTATCAAGCACCTGCTATCTACTAAATCTAGAGAAAGGACAGGTAGTCTAGAGTTGGCATTCATTTTTGGCAATTCTATAGCCTCTTGAGGAAATTATGGTGTCTTTAAAAAAACTACTTTTACATTCTTTTGAGACTAAAAGATAAGTATGGCAAAGAGTAACAATGAATAATTTCCAAAAAATAGGGAACAGAATATTCCCATCATCAGAAATATTCTAGCACATCAGAAAAGGGCAATTTCTAAGTCTCTAGCAGGACAAAGACAAAATCACATAAGGCACAGATAGGCTAAGGCAAGGCATAGATATACAAGCACAGATTCTATCTCACACTGCCTGCTGGACAGCATAACTTGCATTACAAATAGTCACCATGATTTCAATATGCTTAAAACTGAACTTATCATGTCTTCGCCCAAATCATCCTAGCTTAGCTATTTTCATTAATGTAATCACATTTCATCAGTGATCTGGTCTTGAAACATCTATCAAAGTTGATGTCTTTTTCTCACATTTTCTCCATATAGGTCTGCCCCTAAATCATGCTAATTTAAAATGTATTTCGTCATTTTCTATTTCTTCTCCTCCCATTGACAGCAACAATATGGGGCATTCAATACTGTCTACCTGGGAACCTTGGTAGCTTAATGTGGTTTCTTCACTCCATTCTCTCCCATCTACCCTATGCATATGCATTGAATAGAAGCCACATATTCTTGGTGCACTGTTTACCATCTGAATCAAATCCTCAAATGACTTCTCTTGAACCTCCGTGTTTTTGCCCAAACTTTGTTATGGTCAGTGGACTTTTGAGACACTAATGAAAATTGTGACAGGGAGAAAGTTGTTTCTGGAGGTCACTTCCACTTGTTTCTCCCCTTCTCAGCAATGAAAAGAAACTGACGTGACAGCAGTACCACCCACCTGAGAGAGAGTGGACAACCAGCCCTCCATGCTTGTGCTTATGTGCGGAACACAAAGAAATCTAACCAGAATCCATACTCCTGTTTTCAAAGAGCTTAACATAAGATCCTTATAAGGTTGGAGATGGAGAGAAGGGCATTTTAGAAAAGGCTTATAAGGTGGAGGATGGGGGGTCTCAGACATGAGCAACTATGGTGCATACTGAGCACAAGAAGTAGAAATAGTGACTTTGCTTGCTAAGTCCAGAGTAATAAACAAGAGGGACTACAGAGTTCATGACATTCATGGCAAGAGAAGAGGCTGGAGACAGAAGTGGAGGTCAGGTTACTTGAAATCCTTCCTAGCACTATGATTCATTTGGTTTATTATGTGAGTGTCTCTTCTCAGGCAAGGGGAGTGGAATATTACTGGGAATCTTCCTGAAATATCTGCCATACCTCAGAAAGCAGACTGGGTACCCCTATGAATAAAAGGCACCTCTAGCCAGGTTATGCCTTAGAGAATCTAGGATTTAGCCAGAGGTATGGAAGAGTAACAAGACAGTGACCTACACGAAAATGCACTCTCTTCCATCTCTCCAACACACACACACACACACACACACACACACACACACACACACACACACACACACACACTTTATACACAGCTACAAGCTCCCTTGGATCATGCTGACTCAGTGCCATCTAGACCAGCACTGAGTGGGCACCATGTGCGACACAGAGGACTGTGGGGAGACTCAAGGGCAGCCTAAGTCTCATGTTGCTTAACACCATCTCCCCATAGATCAAAGACTTCTTTCAAATTAGTCATTTTCACTTTAAATGGATTTTAAAGCCCAGATTTTTCCTTTAACACCAACCCAGTTTAGAGAAGCTCTGATGGAGAAGGGGCGTGTTTTGGGGCTTTAGTTCAGTCCATCTGTCTGCAGGTTATTCCAACCAGCTGTTCACTTCTTCCTCCCCTCCCTCTCAGCCCCCCCTTCTGCCCCCCACCACACAGATCTCATCCTTCTGACTCAACACTCCAAAGAAGCTTGGGACCTTGAGCCCATTTGCCTCTTCTTTTTTCGTGCTCAATGAATGTTTTTCTTGTCAGGCCTCTGTCTCTGCTCCTCACGTAAGGAAGAGGAAGGGACTAAGCTTATTCAACAGAGCCGACCTACAGCACTGAAGCAGCCCCTTCTCAATCACAGCAGAACTGGAGGTCAGTTCAGGCGGATTCAGGAACGCAGGGCCCTCAGGTCACAGGGATCTCATCCAGGATCTGCTCAGGAGGACATGGGAGCTTTTGATTTTTAGCATGTATCAATGATGTGCAAGGAATAAACAGGAGACACTCATACACTGATATTATTTAAAGATACTAGAGAACAAATAAACAGAAAGAAAGCAAACCCCAAATTTGGGTTAGCCTTATCAAGGCAATGCCAACTATGATCATTTTTCAGATCCATTTAAGTATACCTCCATACATATGTGTGTGTGTGTGTGTGTGTGTGTGTGTGTAAGGTGTGTGTATGATTTGTCATCTACACACATATACATATATTACATAGCTATTAGATGTTTAGTGTGGGGGATATAAAAGAAGATAAGGCATACTGCTTTCAGTCATTCTGTGCTTGTAGACTAAGAACAATGTATTGGTGAGTGGAGCCTTCTCACACCCGCTCACATTTGCTCACATCCACTCACATCTGCCCATGTGGAACAACTATGCACATCTCTTCACAATTCCCTGTTTAGGGACATCAGTTTGATAGTTTCGATGAACCATTATAAGATTATTTACATAAATCAGGATTGTTTTTACCCAGAGAGCTGGTTACCAGCAGACCACTAATTATGCATATCATTAATATGGTAAATTAATTTTGTTGTGAATTTTATTGGGTTACAGATGCTTAGTTCTGTTCATAGTTATACACGGCCATCCTCTCTTACTCATACAGCACCATTATTTATTTCTCTTAAATAAAGAGAGAGCTGGGGGTCGATCTGGTGGCTCAGGCGGTTGGAGCTCCATGCTCCTATCTGCCGAAGGCTGTCGATTCGATTTCCACCTGGGCCACCTGGGCTCTCAACCACAAGGTTGCCGGTTCAACTCCTCGAGTCCCGCAAGGGATGGTGGGCTCCACCCCCTGCAACTAAGATTGAACACAGCACCTTGAGCTGAGCTGCCTCCGGGATGGCTCAGTTGGTTGGAGCATGGGCTCTAAACCACAAGGTTGCCAGTTCGATTCCTCAAGTCCCACAAGGGATAGTGGGCAGTGCCCCCTGCAACTAAAATTGAACATGGCACCTTGAGCTGAGCTGCCACTGAGCTCTCAGATGGCTCAGTTGGTTGGAGCGCATCCTCTCAATCACCAGGTTGCCGGTTCAACTCCCACAAGGGATGGTGGGCTGCGCCCCCTGCGACTAGCACCGGCAACTGGACCTGGAGCTGAGCTGCGCCCTCCACAACTAAGACTGAAAGGACAACTTGAAGCTGAACGACACCCTCCACAACTAAGATTGAAAGGACAAAAACTCGACTTGGAAAAAAGTCCTGGAAGTACACACTGTTCCCCAATAAAGTCCTGTTTCACTTCCCCAATAAAATCTTAAAGAGAGAGAGAGAGAGAGAGAGAGAGAGAGAGAGAGAGAGAGAGAAAGAGAGAGCTGGAAAACTATCTTCTAGAATAAAAAGTAAAGGCCTTATCTTAGTATTCAGGGTTCTTAATAGTCTGACCCCAGTTCATCTCATTCTCCCTAAAACATTCAAGCCCAGTTAGAGGTCTTCTTACTCTCCCCCAGACAAGCCAGGCATTTCTCCATCAACTATAGACTGACACCTCTCTCTTGATAAGATGGGACGTCTTCATCCTCCCTATCTTAACCCAACCCGTTTTTCAAGGCCACAGGAAGGTCTAATTCCTTCAGAAATCATTCTAAGCACTTTATAACTATTAATTTCTTTAATCCTTACAGCAACTATTCTAGACTACTATCATCTCTATATTAGATATGAAAAAGTAAAACAGAAAGGTTAAGTAACTTGCTGGAGGTCATGGAACTATGAGCAGAAAAGCAGAGATTTGAATCCATGCCGTCTAACTCCAGGGTCTGTAAACTTAACCACAATGCAATACCACCTCACAGAGAGTCAGGGCTCAGAGTGCAGCATCTGAAAACCACAATGGTGGCTCACTTCTGACTTCACGTCTGTTTTCCTGATCACTCACTTGACACCTGCTACTTCATGGCAGCTCCAGCCATGTCGCCTTGCATTCTAATCATTTTCGTCATCTCATTTTGTCACCTTGAAGACTGGGACTTCATGTTCTGCTTCCTCTGTATGTATCCTCCATATATTGGGTGCCTAATAAACATTTGTTCAATGATTCAGATAATCACCTTCTTAAATTCCTTCTTACCCTTTTGGATCTCCTCCCTAATCTTACCAGAATGTTGGACACATATTGGACCGATCCTTATGTGTCCTTGACTGAACTTAAAGAACATAATGTTTAAAGCTAGATTTTCTTTTACTAAAACAAACCCCAAAAATGGGGGAAAAAGTTAAGCAGAGTTGTAAACACAACGATCCTCTAGAACTCTGAGTGTGCTACCAGTCATGTGCATCAAGCCCCTTTGCTCTACGCTTTCTCCTTTGCTTTGAACTATGTGACAAATAAATTGGGTTCAGTTTGTTTGGTTTAATGAATTCATTTCTCCCTTGAGTTACAGGGACGGGGAACCTGACTGAGGTTCCCTGGCACCCTGCCAGGACCTGTCTCTTAAGTTTTTTTTCCTGGAAATTATGTTTCATGAATTTAGTGTAGATTTAACATTTATTTCGGTAGTCTAGAGCAGGTGGGCATAGCCCCTTCTCAGTAAACAGATGCGATCATGAGAACTCTCCCCGGTAGAACACCAATGCAGGAGTTTTCAAGGAGCTGAAATAACAGGTCTGAACAGGTAGCACTGGAGATAGTTTCCAAATTCAATTATACGAGTATTCTTTGCTGAGGTAAATACACACACCCCAAAGAGGTAGTTTCAGCTGTGGGCGTCAAATGAAACCTAAAGTATATTGAGCATCACTGATTTCCTTCTTTAACTTGAACTCATGAACATTTTGGATCATTTTAAGGCCAAAGGACAACTAGGGTAGTATGATCCTTGGCTCTCAAATACCTTCTCCTTTGCCTGTATTTCATTACAGCCACGTGGTTTCTCCTGTTTTCTTTTATATAGAATAACCTCCACCCTCATGGTACAGCTGATGGTTGATGACTGTTGCACTGAGATTCACTGCACTTTATAGTGCCATTTGATTTTAAGATGCAAAGACCTTGATTAAACTTTGGAAACTATTTGTTTTGGTTTGATTGTTTTCTATTAATGGCATCAAATAAATAAACAAATAATACCTAAAAAGCTGCAGCTATGACCTCTTAGTATAGGTGTGTCCTAGTTTTATGGTATTATATCGGTGTCCTAAAACATTGTGAATGCAGCATGGACCTTAAAGCAATAACTGAACACAGCCTATTGCAAAAAGCTTTGGCTTGCAAAGACACTCCTGCTGAGAATCACCTAAAAAGGGCCCCCAGGTTGCAAAAAGCCACCCCCACCCCCCCAGAAGAAGCCCACTGGGCAAATGCTTCCTTGCCTAAGGGCCAATCCCAGTCCCAGTCCCATTCTGGCAGCTCATAAACACCATTAGCAAAGCCTACTGCTGAGTTATTATGCAGAAGAAGGATGCTTGAAACTGCTGGTTGGTATTGTTGTTTTATTTCTCATTTGCCTGGGTCAAAGTGACAACATTCACTTGAAAAGATCAGGCAATTTTAACTCCTCAATTGTTCCTGAGAATAAGAATTATATACACATTTAGTATATGTTGCTATTTTTCCAAATCTCCAATGTAGTCTATTACACATGGATACTGTCATTGGTAAAGATAATAACTCAACAAGCCAAGCAAAAAGGAACAGAGCTAGCTGTGTCAGAACCTTGTTCAAATTCAATCTAAGAACCAAACAGGCATTTTATTCACTAAGCTATACCGGGAGTTAAACCGCATTTTGTGAGAGACCAAAGAACAAATGTAATTATTTTTAAGAAGAGATATTAAATTAATAATTCTTACCATTCAGTCCTACTTTTTTAATTTAATTTTTGTTTTTATCCTTTTATCTCAACCACAATCACATCTCACTTACTCCAAAAAGTCAATAAAAGCGGAGATTTTGAAATGGCAATTGAGAGACACAAGTCACAGGTGGCAAAAGTAGGCAAACAGTGTTTTGTTTATATATATATATTTAAAGTTTTGTAATGTATTATGATTATGTTCTTGAAACAAGACACTGTATCCCAATGTTTTACTTGTTAATATGCCTTTCTATCATCTGACTCATGACATTAATAGATGAAAATCCAAACTCATTTAAGACATGAGTTTCATTTCTGAGGAGAAAGTTTCTGAAGAAGTGACCCAGTCATTCTAAATTGTCACATTCTTTAGGGCTCATGGGTGTTGATGACGCTAAACCACTCCTGCAGAACCACAGTGTGAGTGTTATTCTTTAGGGGGTCGAATGTGATGAACTCTCAGTGGTAGTTGCTGACCCTCTGATTCATGCCATCTTGCAGCCGGCTTTCCAGAATGAGAGCATCCTGGACGGCTTTGTTCTCTCCTTGTGTAGATCTTGAAAAGCTGAGGAAACTTCATGGAGGGATGGGTCCCAGTAAGACGACCAGACTTGTTGCTAGAATGAATATTTAACTTGATTGGCTTTCTGCTTCCATAATCATCAATCCTCCCCTGGAATTGTATTCACATTTTATGAACTCTCTGTCTCTTCGGCTCCTTTGATCTACAGACATTGTCTTCCAGTTGGGCATTTGCCTGCCTCCCAACTCATCAGCCCCTGAGTCCATCTAAATAATGTGCTACATAAGAACTTAGTGTTTGCCAAATAACAAAAGATAGATCTGAATGCTTCAGTGCACCATGAAAGGCTGTTGAAAACCATCAATCTTGCTGGCTCTTGTAGAGGTCAAGAGACGGCAGGGCCAGCTGGCCAATCAATTAACCACGAAATTCAGTTTGGAGTTTAAGAAAAGCCATCTTGTGTTATTCTTTCCAGCAACATAACTGTCGATATTTACAGCAGGTTATATATAAAGACTGAAGGAAACGAGAGGAGCTCCAATCCAGAGCAGCAAATGCTATATAACCTTTGATTATTCTCATGTGTGGCCAAGAGGCAGTCCTACAGAAAATATAGTTTCTTGAATCAAATTGAACGTGGAAAAATGTCTTATAGA
Organism: Rhinolophus hipposideros; assembly: GCF_964194185.1. Classification (NCBI taxonomy): domain Eukaryota; kingdom Metazoa; phylum Chordata; class Mammalia; order Chiroptera; family Rhinolophidae; genus Rhinolophus; species Rhinolophus hipposideros. Next base: position 41,585,861 of record NC_138050.1, on the reverse strand, counting down.
CCCTGTAGAAAAGAAATTGCATGGTGCCCACCCATAAATTTTGTGTTCATCTTCCTCCATAGTCATCATGGTTGACTCATTATATAAGTCAGAAAAAAATGTCCTCTTTGGCCTCCTGGAATGAAATTTTTCTGTAATTATATGGGATCAATTGTATTTTTAATGCCTGTGTGCACAAAAAGCAGCAAAATAAATAAATTCACTGATAGCTCCTGAAAGGAGATGGTATCAGCAGAGAGGACCCCTGCAGAATGAATTGTGTCTTTCACATATGACCAGATGATCTATTTCTTAGTTGCAACCCTAGAATTCTGTATATACCTTGCAGTTATTTTTTTCATGTAATCAGTCCTTCTTTTCCTCTATTTGTCTTTGATCACACAGATACAGATAGATATCTTCTCCAACAGACTTTCATTTTTTCACCCTTACTGTCACATATGTTTTTAAATCAATTTCAATTTCCCTTATATACTTGTGTTTCTTTCACATTCGTCCACTCAGAAACGAGACTTTTTCCACCCTGCAGGATCCTGATCCTACCTGTTTAATTTTTACTACTCCCCGATGAAATACGCATATTTGGCCTCATTTTTAGAATATAAATTAAAAGTCAGAGTGCTGAGTTAATTGAGACAACCCACTTAAAACACCTAACTCAATGCCTGATCTATAAGGATCAATAAATGTTTTATAATATTAATGATTATTAATGTCAGATAACTTAACTTGCCTAAGAACATGTCACCTGTGAGTGATTTCCAAGATTTGAATCTAGATTTAACACCTGTCTTATATTTTTCCCCCATACCATGCTTTTTCAGTTAGAAGTACATTTATTCTTAAGACAGGAATGATGTAACAGTGTAAAGATAGAGGGAGGGTATTAGAGGGAGTTTATAAGGAAGGGATTGAACACGGGTGCCCAGGGAATTTTGGAGCAATGCAGGAAGAGGGAAGCAGCTTCTGACTCTTACAGTTTTTTGACAAGGTGATGAGCAAGGTCCAGGAAGCAGGCAGGGAAAATTAGTGCTATAATCTTAAAGATGATGAATTTCTAGGGGAGGAAACATTATTATCTATAAGTCTTCTCGATGTTAATACTCTGTACTACTAGAGTGCAATTCTATGTGTTTGCATGAATAAACCAATAATCCTCCTTCATCCTTGTCACATAGTGCCTGCTCCACAACATAAATTGTGGCCATAGAAACAGGAATACACTGCTCTCAGGGTATGTCTGAGCAGAACCAGAAGTGGGATCATTTGCACCCTACAGGGAGGAGGAACACTTATGGGAGTATCTATATGCCTACAGAATAGAGACCTCCTGAGAAAGACTGTGAAGTTGAGACTCCTAGAATCTGCCTTCCACTGTAATCAGTCTATTCAACAACCAGTAGTCATTCCTCAATCCAGAGATTCAAGGAATTTCCAGAATGTTTTGAGGGATAGGTAATATTGTTAGATTGTGTGTGATACTCGAGAAAACTATTGTAAACAAAATTTTTATTTGTATTTCACATTATTCTACGAGTATGGGAGAGCATGCCTGTGTTCATTAAAACATACAAGTGCTATCCTCTGTCAAAAATGGAATACATTACTGTGAAAATACTTGGTAAGTGATACAAAAAACATTTAATGGAAAAGCATCTCAATGAGCTGTGTCCAGGGATTAGGATGCTGAGACAGAGCACTTAAGGATGGGAGACCAGGGTATTATAAGTCTGGGAAAACCATGAGAAATGGACCAGACTTCTCACTTATCAGGTATTTGGGGGTTGAGGGGTGGGGGGATTAGTGGATTTAGTTGGATCTAGAATCTGGGATGGAACCAGAAAATGAAAGACCTAGCCTTATGTTAAATAGTATGCTACAGTAGAAAGAACCCTGATTAAGATTTGGAGTCCAAATACTTATACGTTTTAAAGGACAAGGATGACCTTACTCTCTCAGGGCTTTAGTTTCATTATCTATAAAATGAAGGTCCAAGATTAGATTTCACTTCCTAGATTGTCTCTGAAGTCCATTTTAGTTTTAAACTCCCATCATTGCTCACTAAGCTCAATTGAATTCAGTGAGTATCCTCTGTGCAGAAAATATTCTTTAAAAAAAAAATAATAATAGTAATAGTCAGGTGGGTAGTAGCATCCATTTACCAAGCCCCTTTTCTGTACTAGTGTTCGTATGCACATATGTTATCTTTAATCCCTTTAACAACTCGATTTAACAAAAGATCTCCATCATTATGTAACTTGTTTAAGATCAAGGTAAATTCCAACTCATTTTCAAAGACTCAATTCATTCTACTTCACCATGTAGCCTAAATTCCTCCACCCATTCTGTCATAAACGTGTATCTTCCAAATATTAGGTTGGTGCAAAAGTAATTGCGGTTTAAAATAATTGCAAAAATTGCAATTACTTTTGCACCATCCTAATAGCATCAAGTCAAAACACAGAGAGGAAACACTCTCAGAAAACCAGGGGGTAATTGAACAGGAACAGAACTTTAGAGAAATTCATTAAATAAATAAGAACTTAGTCTTTCATCCTCACCAGATGGCTCCCATTCCTTCCCACTCAGCCTCAGACTTGCTTTACAGTGTTATATGGGATAAAAATCACAAAACAAACAAACAACAGAAATGCTACTGAGATGCATGCTGCAAAGTACAAAACACTCACAGATATTCCACTGGAGCCTACAGAGTAGGTATTATTACCTGCTCCTACAGGTGAAGAAACCTAGGATCAGAAAAGTCAAGACTTTCTCAAGGTCACAAAAGGAGGACTTCAAAGAACACGGTCTTCAAATTATTCTGGTGTCCATCACACTATTTTAGCAACAAAAAACTGTGTGTTTTAGAAAGATAAATGTGTGCTAACACATTTTATTTCCTTTCATTATGGATTGATATGAGGGGAAATAAAAGATAAAGATCAAGACATCAAGGTCAGGGTCTTTGGAAGTAACCTCCCATTCCTTTTTCTTTACACCACAACTTACCCCTTGATAAGCCACGTGGAAATTACCGGTGACTTTTTAAAGCAGTGGAGATATCTGATGGGATATTGCCTGGGCAAGTTTAATCATGTGCTTATGAAATGAGAGAGCACCTAGCACCCTCTTCTCCTGTTTAAATATGGAGAGTTCAGCAGGGCCACAGGCATTCACAGACACTTACTTCCAATTTTCCCTATTCTCATTGCTAGCTTTCTTTTCCTATCTTGTCTCCAACTGTTTGAGCATTCACCCTAAAGTTGGCTAGAAAAGAGTAAAATAATTGTCTAGAACTTAGAATCATAACTTAAATCAGATTTTTTGTCACTTAAATTAGCCTTTTTACCTTACTGGGGGTTTTAGAACTGAGAAAGTAGGCTGACTCAAAAGAAGACTTGAACAATAAAATATTTTTCCTTTTTGATATTTAAATATTGCAAATATTAAGTATCTAACAGTGGTAATTCCTAAATACAGAATCTGTTTTAGAGGTGTGTGTGTGTTTTTTTTCCCATTTTAAATAAAAATGTCTTTATTTCCAACGTTCATTGTTTTTTACTAAACCTAAACCTTGGATCATCTATTATGTGTAAAATAAGCATTTCTGCTAAATAAAATTTAGAAAGAAGTGTACGTCTCACTGGCTTGGTATCATGATGGATGGTGACTGATTTATAACCACAACCCTCTTATCAGAAAAGTCAATTCCAGAAATTCTACCAAAAATGTAAATGTGACAAATTACAAAATGTAGGGAAAAACAAAACAAACAAACAAACAAACAAAAACAGAGCCACTTGGGTGCAAGGAAAAGTGATTAGAAATGGATTTTCTGAAATACAAGGAGCAGCAGGTCAGATCAGTGTGCCTTCCATCCACTAAGCCATAGAGATAAAGAATGCCATTGTTGCTGAAAAAGATAACTGAATAGAAGCAAAGATAAGTTCATCAATCCAAGTCAAACTGAAACAGAATTAGTGTTTGCGGTGGAAATGGACACGTCGTGAAGGGAATTAGCTGTATGTACGTCTGCAGCATAAATGGCTCCATGTGTTGGTGACTTCTTAAAGCATACCCAGTGAGCTCAATGAGACAGTCAGGTTGCAAAAGTTCCTAGAAGATTAGCAGCAATATGGTCAAATATTAAATAGTGTGCCAACCAACAAAATAAGAATTCTAAAATAATTAAAAGTATTTCTTTATCTCTTTACGATCCTGGTTATTAAAAATCAAGGAACCCATTCCTAGTTCCCACAGCTAGTAGATCTTTCCAAAGTGTGATGAGAACTATTTTTAAAGCAAAAATAAATACATAATTTACTTACTTAATTAAAGCAAATGACTAGACTCTGCAGTAGACATGAAGAAAGCAGAAATTTAATGTACTAAAGATGATGTGCAAAAGGACACAATTCTCTGTTTTGTGGTTTGTGTAATGGAGGCAGGAGTAAGTTTTAGAGAGAAGAATTTCACCAATGAAATTGCAAATTATTTCATTAATTAGGGATCCCTGGCAAGTGAGGTGAAGGAACCATTCCGAAAAGTAAGTGTTGCAGTTGTTGTTGTTTTCCTATATGAAACCTAAGAGTATTTTATTTGCTAGGGAAGAGTTGAATTATCTAGTGAGGTGCATATCACAAATATTAGGACAGGACCTGGTACCAGCGAACACAACTTGTAACCTCCCAACCTTACCTCTTCCTCCCTCTGACTCCCAGCCCAAAGTAATTCTAGTTTTTATATTCTGCTGGAAGGACGATAGGATAGTACTTATGACAAAAAGAAGAAAAAGGTTGAAACTCAGATTAGATATAGGTAAGAGGTTTAAAAAAAGTCCACTTTTCACCCTGAGTGGATTAAACATTTCCCAATACTCTTTGATCTTAATCCTTAACTCATTTGTCTTCATGATTCTCTAAGTCTCTGTGTCTCCTCTGCTTTTGCTTGTCATCCTTGATCCCTTGAAGATTAGCACCTTGAGGGTCTCATTCCCTTCCCTGCCAATTTATAATCTCTGCTAACTTTTATTGATATTGACAACGTATAAGGCATTCTGCGTAACTCTTTGCTGGCACAATCTTATTTAATCCTCACTAAAATATAATAAGATTGGTACAATTGTTACTTCTATTTTACACATAAGGAAACTGAGGCTTAGAGAATTTAGATGCTTTGTCTACCGCACATGGCTGGTAGGTGATAGCATAGTGATTGGAGCCCCTTCTGTTAAATTTTGGGGCACAGGTTAATGACACCACTCCTTACAACCTGCTCATGATTACCAACAAGAATAGTACAAGTTTTCACTTTCCTCTGACTCCAAGGTTAGTTTAACATCCATGGCACAGATGAGCCCTATGGTAACAGTGTACTTATTTTTCAGTGTACTTATAGTTTTCTCTTTGCGGCATCTGTTGTACCCTCCTCCTGATTTCTCTTTCTGTTGCATTGTGAATACACTTCTTTTGCTAAAGACATACATTAACTGTTTTACCATGTCTTTGTCACTATGGGAAATGAAGTCTCCTGATGATATCACATTTCTGTTACATATTTTCTCAACCTATCTAAATTGTCCCAAAAGGAAGGAGATTGGCTCAGTTTTTCCTGCACTATGTTCAGACTTCTACATCACCTCCACCATTCGCCTGGTTAATTATCTGAAGAGGACTAGGTACCATTTCATCATTTCTGATAGTCACACTTCCTATTGATTTTGACTGCTGCGCTATAGTAGGAATCTACTTTGCCTTCACCATTCTGTCTTTAGGTCCTAGCACAGTGCTCAGAAGATATCTGTTGAATGAATGAATGAAGGAACAAATGAACAAATGATTTTTTCAGTCATTCAACACCTTGTTCATATTCTTTCCTTCCACTTAGTCTTCCACATAATTCTCTTGGAGAAAACCTTTCCAAAATGGAAGTGGATAAAAATTAAAATTGATGAAAAAAATATTGATGGTATGATAGCAGTAGCCCCTCTTCCAAGTTCTCAATATGTGATGAATATATTTCTTATTGTAAAGAAAGCTAATGATCAAATCCGTATATATATAAATGATACTTAGTGACAGCTCAGAGAGAGCAGTGAATAGAATAATAGGTAGAAAACAGAAAAGTTGTTTTCTGATGTGACTGAAAGTGGTTGAAAAAGCACTTCTTTTTTTTTTTTAGGAAATAGAGACATTCAAGTTATTCAGAGAAATGCTAACACAACTGTGAAAAGTTAAGCTAACTGGATACTTAGGGCAAAATTGTAGAGAGAGTGATTTCTGTGTTATGAAAACATTGAGAATGCAGCTATAAGTTAAGGAAGTTCAAATAACTGTTTGGAGTGTTTTTTGTTGTTGTTGGAGTCAAGATTTGTCCCTGGAAATGTAGACTGAAAAGGTTTTCTCAAGGACCAACTAAAAGAATTAACTTCAGTTGACCTCAGATTACAAATACACAAAAGCTAGATTTATCCCTTAAAGAGAGGCAAAGCTGGACTCTAATTATCCTGTGTCCTGTAACTTTCTATCCCCAAGAGTGACTATTGCCAGTGGCCCCCCACCTCCCAACTCCCTTGAAGGAAGGTCATTTCTTGTATTCTAATGGTTGGCTAAGTGTGATGCCCCTGACTAGTCAATAAAGAGGAAAAGGATTGAGGGATTAGAAGGCAGGACTGCAATCCCCAGGGCATTCCATACTATTTAATGCATTGTGTTTATTGCCTGCTTATAGGTGGCTGATGTAAAGACAACTTTCTGGAGGCTTCTGTGTTGGGTCCAGCTGTTTATCATTGGGATTTTCAAAGTACCTAAGAGGTGCTATGTACTAGACCATTTCATGCAGAGAAGGGAGACAATCAACAGTCCTGACAGGTTGGACTCTATGAAGAGCTGGGTTGAGGGAGACAGACCATAAAAACCCAGAGGCCGTTTCAGATGCCACTGACTTTTCACAAAACACCGTTTCTGGCTTCCTTCTAATTCTAGCTCTCCTGTGGACCTTACCTACTTATGACTTTATAGTCTCGTTATTTATGTAGAGTGTGTAGATATTGCCTAAACTGTATGCTCTTGAAAGGAAGGATCTAGATTGGTTTTATCTTTGTAGCTACTTTAGGATAATAAATTCCTACTAGGAATTCAGTGAATGCTTTTTGAATGAATAAGTGATTTCTATGAACTGAGCTCTTAGAAAATAAAAAATTCTCATGCATGAGAAGACATTGTCTTATGCAGAAGCTTTGAATTGGACTGAGCGTGCACTGGATTTTACTTGGCGTCTACTGTAGGTTATAGACAAGGACAAGTTTGTAAGGGACGCATACTAGCAGATTCGGGGCCAAAGCCCTGGTCTCCAACACACTTGCATTTGGGCTTGGAGACTAAGAAGAAGGCTCTAAAAAGGGCCACGTTTCTTTCCTAATCACTTTGTCAGATAAGTATAGAAATTCCAAGCAAAAAACAAAAAATAAAATAAAATAAATAGAACCATTATGGCCATATTCATTTCTCATGGGTATGGTTAATGCTCAAGCTTCTCTTCTACCCTCTTTTGTATTTCTATTGGATTCATTCTAAAAAGATATGGCATGGCTTTGTAAATTTTATACCTGAAAGATTTGTGTCTTTCTGTGAAGTGAGGTTAAAAATGTGCTAAGTTGAATTGAGAACCCAGAAATAAAACCACATAAATATGGACAGATAATTTTTGACAAAGAAGCTAAAAACATACAATGGAGGAAAGACAGCCTCTTCAATAAATGGTGCTGGGAGAATTGGAAAGCTACGTGCAAAAGAATGAAACTGGACTGCTATCTGTCACCATGTACCAAAATTAATTCAAAATGGATCAAAGACTTAAGCATAAGACCTGACACAATAAACTGCATTGAAGAAAACATAGGTACTAAACTTATGGACCTTGGGTTCAAAGAGCATTTTATGAATTTGACTCCAAAGGCAATGGAAGTAAAAACTAAAATAAATAAATGGGATTATATGAAACTGAAAAGCTTCTGCACAGCAAAAGAAACTATTGACAAAATAAAGAGGCAACCAACTGAATGGGAGAAGATTTTTGCAAACAGTGCCTCTGATAAGGGGCTAATATCCAAAATATACAAGGAACTCATGAAGCTCAACAACAAAAAAACAACCCAATTGGAAAATGGGCAGAGGACCTGAAGAGACATTTCTCCAAAGAGGACATACAAATGGCAAATAGACATATGAAAAAATGTTCAACATCGCTAATCATCAGAGAAATGCAAATGAAAACCACAATGAGATATCACCTCACCCCAGTCAGAATGGCTTTCATCAATAAGACAAATAGTAACAAGTGTTGGAGAGGCTGTGGAGAAAAAGGAACCCTCATACACTGTTGGTGGGAATGCAGACTGGTGCAGCCGCTATGGAAGGCAGTGTGGAGGTTCCTCAAGAAATTACGAATAGAATTACCATATGACCCAGCAATCGGTCTCCTGGGTATCTCCCCAAAAAATCTGAAAGCATTTCTCTATAGAGACACGTATACTCCAATGTTCATTGCAGCTTTGTTTACGGTGGCCAAGACATGGAAACAACCAAAATGTCCTTCAATAGATGAATGGATAAAGAAGTTGTGGTACATATACACAATGGAATACTATTCAGCGTTAAGGAAAGATGATATAGGAGCATTTGTGATAACATGGATGGATCTTGAGAGTATAATGCTAAGTGAAATAAGTCAGACAGAAAAAACAGAGAACCCTATGGTTTCACTGATATGTGGTATATAAACCAAAAACAACAAAAGAACAAGACAAACAAATGAGAAAGAAAAACTCATAGACACAAACAATAATTTAGTGGTTACCAGAGGGTAAGGGGTTGGGGGGTCAGTGATGAGGGTAAGGGGGATCAAATATATGGTGATGGAAGAAGAACTGACTCTGGGTGGTGAACACACAATGGGATTTATAGATGATGTAATAGAGAATTGTACACCTGAAATCTATGTAAATTTACTAACAATTGTCACCCCAATAAATTTAGTAAAAAAAAATGTGCTAAGTTAAAAATCAGTGCAGGGGATGGGATTTGAACGACATGGAGATGAAATCCTGAGGGGTTTGCTCCGTGCACTTTTATTATTTATTTCTCCTTCTCTTAAAAAAAAAAAAAAAAAAAAAAAAAACAGAAAGAAAGAAAAGAAAGTAACAAGTTTAAGGCATGATGGCAAAGACTATCCGTTAGAGAAGTAGTTAGTAGGTCAGTTGAATTTCCTTCCTTTGCAAGTTACCGCCATTTTACCTGGGATGAAGTGGTTTGATAAAAAAAAAAAAATAAAATAAAACAAGAAATAAACATTTAAGAACATCAGGATTCTATAATTCTATAACTGGAAATGTTACAGGTATCAGTGATTTATGGTTCAATGATAACATTTAATAAAAACCAAGGCCTGGACAGATTTAATGGTTTATATAAGTAATGCAATGAGTTAGTGACAGAACCTCTTCTAGAAGAATATCTCATGCATTGCCTAAATGAAAAAAATGAAACCATCTCTACATTCTATTTGAAGCATGAAATCACAGTTGCATTAACATTTGTGTGTTCATAAACTCTGTTTTCTGACAAGAACATTATTTTTATTTTGTATCATCACTTTAGAGACTGTTTAGATCCGGGATGAGTCTGGGACTATGTGAATGGACAATAAACTGGGATTCTGGAACCTGAATGAAGCTCCAATGTATGTTATATACTTAAATTTTCTTATTCTCAGTTTCCTAATCTATGAAACAATCCTGTCCTGGCTACATCATAAGGTCAAAATAAGTTTAAATTAGGGAATGCACAGGAAAATAATCTGAGAACACCAAACATTATTTGAATGTAAGAAATTCTGAGCATTAATATTATTTCCCTATTCATAATGTGACATCAGGGCAGGTCAATTTCAAGTTACAGTAACTTCAAGTTGGAGTGTCCTACTTAGAGATTGTGGTGGGATTTAATTTTGATGAATGTATTTTAGGACCTCAGAATCCTTGCTTCAGAATTTAATGATGGAACGCAACTGAAAACTAGGTTCACCCATATACAGAAGCAAGCGAAAGAAATGTTAAAAATTCATATCAAGGAAACAGGGTGCCAACCACATACAGTTATACTTTCTCTACTAGATATTTTGGAATTTAGCATTTAAAAAATTTCAAGTACAAGCCTCTTATTTTATAAAGAAGAAACTGAATCCCAGAGAGTTGATGTGGTTCTACTGAGTTATTAGAAGTCTTTGGCTTATTTATTTATTTATTTATTTATTTATTTATTTATTTACTTATTTATTTTCAGATTTTTATTAAATTACCTACAGAAGCTCACATATAAAACATAGCGATGTGCAGGTGTTCAGCTAGCATCTCACCTTCCTTCATGGTCAGTCCTCAAACTATTGTAATACTCTTCTATCCATTCTGAATACTTACAGCCCGACTTCCTCCAATGAGCTTTCTTAAATCATACATTTGATTATAAGATTCACTGTTTCCTTTCAGACTGAAACAAATCATGGGAACTTTGAAAGAGAGGTAAAGGGAGATGGTGATTAGAACCCTCCCATTAATTCAGAATTTAACTCATGGTCCTTGGTGTGGTTTCCTAGTAGCATTAAAAGACCTTTACAATTTGGTCCTTTCCAACTTTTCTGTCTCAGGTGCCACATACCTCCCTCTCTCTATTTGCATAAACCTTTTCTTTGTCTCTGGGGTGTTCTTTGCCTCCTCATTTGCCTGGGTAGCTCAGATTTTGACAAGATTACTTCTACTGGAAGCTTCCTTTGTCTAACCCTCTCCTCTTTCTTGTTTTATAGCCTAGTGCGCATAGCTCTCTTGTACAAATTGTTCAGTCTTTTTATCTTCTACTTTTATACAATATGAGCTCAAAAGTTACTGAATAAATAACTAAATGAATGAACAAATAATAAAGTCATATAGTTGTCAATAAATATTCTCTAAACTAATGTTAAATTTTAAGAGGATATTATTTGAGTTTCTTTGTTTCTGCTGCAATTTAATTGCATAAGCTATTTATTCAGACTTGGCATCTTTTTAAATGAAGTTTCCTGGACAATTAATAGTAGTTAAAAATATGTTCAAAATCCCCCTCAATAAAACAAGGAACATTATGTGTTTTTGTCCCTGCCATATTCACTAGCACACTACTAAAAATTTATCTAACCAGTGGAATAATACACAGGACCCATGCTGAAATTTCCAGGTGAAGAGCTAGCTCACAGTCTCTCAAATTTGACTCATTGTCTGTTATCTAAAATGAAATATAAAATGGTACAGCTTAATTTTTTTTCTCCTAGTAGCATTAAAGTCATGATAACTTTATTGATTCATTTGCAACAGATTAATGTTGGACTGTTATTATTATTAGTTTGTTCTTTCTTCACCAAAACCAAATCCTATCAATTATGAATACCATCAATAAGTAGCAGATTTGGTGTAAAAGCGGTAATTATACAGGTAAGATATTTGTAGCTATGTACGGACATGATAGTCAGCCCGTGTGCATTGGGATGCTCGTATAATTGTTATGAGTAACCACTCATGATTGCACCCCACATGGTCCCTAGGAGGTACCTGCAAGAGATGCCTGCCAGGTAGCCTGTGACCCATCATCCATACTGGCCTCTGCATGTTTCCTGCCCAGTGTAGGTCCAGACTCCAGTAGATGCCAGTAGTGCCCTGGTAGGGGCACTAGCATCATGGTGGGTAAATTACAGGTGCCTACCAGTCCCTTCATGGCTAGTAACAGGAACTAGCCACATCCTCATGAAGTGTGACCTTCTCGCGGCTGTTTGTGGGAACTGCAGCTTCCATACCATACCAATCAGGTCTTTGGGTGTTCTAGATTTCACTCCTGGTTTTATACAAAAGTAATAGGAAACAACTAGGAAACTGCAGTGTTATACATTTTGATAATATCATCTTAAAAAGAAAAACTGTGATGGGAAAAATTTGAGGACAGTGGAAAAAAAAAGAAAAAAAAATATAAGAGTGAGTGTGTGTGTGTGTGTGTGTGTGTGTGTGTCTGTGTGTGTGTGTGAAATCTACATAGATGGTGAACAAATGGTGGATTAGCCATAACATGTTGGCTAATTAGATCTTGGGATTTCCCAAGGAAGTTCATAATTAGAGAGTTCCTAAATAGTACTGGGGAGGGTGGGAATAAAGAGGAGGAAGATGAAAGCTGGTAGGCTTTCTTGCTATGGTCTTGAAGTACTTAACATTCCAAAATTTATTCAAGTGCTATGGTTCAAAAGCATATGTAGATGCTAAATAAAAACAACAAAACCAAAACCCAATAAAGATCTCTGTAAGAGATCTCTGTAAAAGGAGCCTCTACCATCTCTATAAATATCATATTTCAGAGTGAATTTTTATCATGAAAGTCTTTCATTCAGCCTAAGTTGTTTCATGGTCTTCAAATATCTATCTCATTTTTCTTTTCTTTTCACCCAACCCTATGGTTATGAGCAGGAACTAGCATTGATTCTTATGTTATATTCACTCAGTATTTCAAGTCCATCAGTTATATGTATTACAATTTCTTTCCAAAAATTATTTAATACAGCTATCTAGTATTTTTTGTGAAATGAAGGTATGTCAAACCTTCATTTATCTATCCTAATAGTTTCATGGGAATAGCAATTCCTCACTATTAAAACATGAAATAATACAAAATGAAAAGAAACACAAATAAAAAGGGACAATACAATCTTTCAAGTGGAGTAGCACGGAATCTTTTTAGAAATCAAGTAGCATGGCAACAAGAATCAAAGCTTAAAGTTTTCTGTAGGAGAAAACTTTAATGCTACTCAAAGTTGTTTTCATTTTGAGTCTCTTATAGACAATATATGAGACCAGAAAAACGAATAATCAGCACCCGAATGGCAGAAAAAAAGCACAATAATCCATCCAGGAAACTAGCCAACTGACAATCAATTCTACATACCCATCCTGAGGTTCAACATCAAACAAGAACAGAAACAAGCAAAACCAGGAGGGTAGACAAGATTTTACCCTAAGCTCCTTTATTTAACCTGTCGGATAGTTTAGGATATTAGGTAATTTTAAAACAGTTGGTTAGAATACTACACGTTGGAAGGGCACAGGAGAATTTCAGGGTGATTGCTACTTGAAGCTAGACACAGATAAACAGAATCAGTTTTTATTTGAGGATATAGAATCTCTAAGCTCTTCTATTGAATACAACATACAAAAAAAGTTCTTTCTTTATAGACAATGGCTATATTGGTATAATAGGCAGCTTTAGAAGGCACTTGTTTTGTTTCCTATGTAGACTGTGATTGAAATTACATCAGAAGACATCTTTTGCAAACCAGTCTTCCATAATATGGAAATTTCTTGTTTATATTAAAACTTTCCTTTAAAAGAGATTTTTTTTTACAAAGAATTTTTTTTTTTTTGAAGTACTATTAAATCATGAGACAGGCTGAGTCAAGTCTTACCCTACTGGAAGGGTAGGAGCCTCACAGAGTTATCCATAATATTCTTCCATTATCTACAAATCTGAGCCAGAATTTCAAGAAAGTTCTATTTTACTGGGGAAGGAAAAATGAAAAAAGGGTCATTGAGCTCATGAAAGTTAATAACAGAACCCGGTATGCAAAAAGTCAGCACTTCTTGCATCACTTGTTATCATATATATCACTTTTATTCAGTTATAAAAGAATTACAATCTGATAGGATATATTGTTTATTAATATCTAGACACAGGCTTCATCCTTGGGTATGTTTTCTCTGTATGGATAGAATGATGGACTTTTCTTTATTTCTTGGATAAGTCTTAAAGTGGGAGCAAAAGACACAAAAAGAAAAGAGGAGAAAGTGGGATATATTCTGTATTCAAATGAAGAACTGAGAATAGAGAACTCTCACTTTTTATTGTATTGTGCTCTTGGAAATTATTTGAAAGCAGAATCAGTGAAAAATGCTTTTTCGTTTTGTTTTGTTTTCCCCAAGCCAGCAGTTACCCCCCTTTAATTCACAGGCTGGCAGACCAAAATGCTGACTGACTTTATAAATGGATCCATAGAAACTGATGAATCAGGCCCTGAAACTAAAAGATAAGTAGATCCAGCTCACAAAAAGTGAAATAGAGGTGATTTTCAAGCATCAAATTCTCCAAATTGAAAGGCATTTAGGTTCAGTTCACTTATGTTTGCTCGCAAATTGTAAACTTTGACAGCTACTTAAAAGTCCATCCCAGAAAGCGTTTTAACAGGTCACCTGCTGTTAGTCTTAATGCTTACAGCCTAGAGCTTCTGATGACACGCAGCTCACTTCACGTTAAATGTTTAGTTACTTTCATCTGTAAAGACAGAACCAGTTCGTTCATCAGCTTTGTCAGAAATGAGACAGCTGTATACAGATAAACAGTCTCCAGAGTGTTATTAATTAGCATGTGCAAGAAGCCAAATATATTGTCTGACTCGTTTTAAATCATGTTTTCTCGTGATTCTGATTCATTCACTCTGTATGTTTATTGAGTACCATCCATGTGTCAAGCACTCTCCCAAAGGCTGGAATTGCTGCCATGAATAAGCCGATAAAGGCCTTCTTTCATGGCGTTTACCTTTTCTTTCAAGGGTGAGAATTGGCAGAAGATGAGCAAAAGACAAATGAGTGAAACAGCAAACAGTGATACACACTCTGCATGAAATTATCAAAAGGTGCTCTGACATTCAATGACTGGTAGCTACACTAGACTGAGATCAGAGAAGGCTTCTCTGAGGGTACGATACTTAACCTGAGATCTAAATGACAGATGTTAGCCTTCTGCAGACCTGAGGGGAAAGTGTTCTCGTAATAGAAAACAGTAAGAGCGAAGGCCCTAAGGCCTAAATGAGTTTGGCATAATCGAGGAACAGCAAAAGATAAAGGCCAACAAAATCTTATAAATTAAAATTTAAAAACAAAAAAAAAAGATAAAGGCCAGTGATTCTGGAGTATAGCAGACTAGTGGGTGAGTGGTAGGGAATAAGATCAAAAGGGGTTGTGCAGAAGGAGTTGAGGTTTTACCCTAAATGAAAAGCCATTTAAATAAGAGAGTAACATAATCTAATTCATGTTTTAAAGAGATCATTCTGGCTGTTCTATGGTGGATTCAATAGACAGGGAAAATGTAAGATCAAAAGGAAGAGTTTGGAAGCCATTGCTAAAGTAGGCGAGAGATTATAATGTCTTGGCTAAGGAGAAGTAGAGATAGAGAAAACTGAAAAGCTTCTCAGGCTATTTGCAACTAGAAATTAAAGGATATGTTGATGGATTAGATATGGGGGTGGGAAGATAGTGAGGGAAAAAGAGTAATAACTCCCAGGTATCTGACTTTAGTTATTGCATAGATAGCAGCAGTATTTACTGAGATGTCCCAGAACAGCAAAAGAGCTAGCTGGGGAAAAGATTGTAGTTGCGTTTTGGATTGTGTTAAATGGGAGACGCCGGATGGACCTAAGTAAGAGTTCTGGCGTTCTAGGAGACAGGAACTAGCTTCTATGTATAATCAGTATGTAGATGGGATTTAAAGCCATTTGACTGGGTGTAATAAATGAAAAGAAGAAGGCTCTGGAACACTTGCATATTTGGAAGTTAAACACAAGAGAGAGTGAGAGGCACTGAGATGAGCAGTCAGTGAAACAGAAAGAAAACCAGCAGAGAGATTTACTTTTTAAAAAATCAGTTTTGCCTAGTGGAAGATCTGGCTGAGACTTCCCTCCCTTTTATCTACACTTGGGGAGAAGAAAAACTCCAGAGTAAATGTAAGCTTCTTGGTAACTCTAATTTTCTGAATTAGCTTAACCTCACAACTAACATTATTTATCCCCTTCTTATAGATGACTTGTGGGAGAGGGGAGAGGAAGCAGTGATATTAGGAAATGACTTCATCTGCAACAAAGACATAAGATGTATGGATATCCACACATGATACAAATATCCCTTCAAAACTCAGAAAGCAAAATCTACAGGAAATAAATGAAAAAATAGTCAGAACTACATTAGGAGTCGGACATTTTAATTCCCTTCTCTCAGCCTATGAGTGATCAAGTAGTGGCCTTTGTAATCTGAAACAATTGGAATTAAATATCTTATTACTTTATTCTTTTAACTTTTGATCCATTTCATGAGAATGAAAAGCTAAAACTCTGTAAGGTCAGAAGAAGATTGTCAGAACATGGATCCAATGCACCTTTTAAATTCTCTACATGCTGAAGGCCAAACCTTCTGTAGCTATGGAGAGTAAGCACTTGAATAATTTGCATTCACCACATTAGGTACCCAAGAGCACATATATATATGTACAATATATTAATTAAGAAATCCTCCTTCTTTGTCTCTATGCCTTGTTTTGTTGAGACAAAATACAACAAAACAAACACCTTTCAAAAAAAAAAATCCTCCTGAATTTAATGGAGCCTTTTAATCTGTGTGCCATGCTCTGGTTGCAGTGATTTGTGCCAATTGTCATGCAAATGAGAAAAGGACACTGCAAGTCAAAGATTAAAGTAGAAACATTTTCTATTTGTTAGTCGTTGCTTATTCTTTAACCTAAGAGAAATCATTAATTTTTTTAATGAAGTTAGTGAAAGGACAACTGAATAAGGATTTTTATTTCCTTTTAAAATTCTAGGTAGTCCTCTATTCTAGTTTCTATTGTTTGGGTTGGAGGGAAAAAAAATTAGTAATGGAGCTGAAATGATTTACTTCCTACAAAGATGCAAAAACTAGAGCACTCCAGGAAAGGAACTACTGTCAAATCCAAATGCACTTTGCAGAAAGGGGTTGGAGGCCATACATGACTGGACACTCCACTCCACATGAGCAGCAGCCATTCTTTTGCTTATTACTGTATGTGGAACAGTGCCTGCCCTAGAAGTAGCTGAGGAATGAAAGAACAAATGCTACTGCTGTGTAGACTGCACTGCGATACAATGCAGTTGAAGAGAGATAAGACTTTTCTGAGAGGAGATCTGTTTTTTTTTTGCAGCAGGTAACATTAAGGACGTATATTTTTCTCAGGTGCTTTTAAAAAATAAAAACAGTTCTCTTTTTGTGAAAGGAAGGGACTATGAGCTAGCAAGAGTGCAAATAATGAAGATTATAGGTCAGAACCTGTTGCTGGATTTGTGTGTAACAGAAGAGTGCCAAAACTTGCTGTTTTTCACTTACAGAATTTGTTTTCTTGTTACAGAGAAGAAAGTTCTGTTGAGCATACATAGGAAATAATTATAAAAATAAATAACATAGTTGTACAAAGAAAAGATTGTTTGAAACAATTTTCCTCTGAGGGCTGGCATCCAACAAAACAATTAATAAAGATCAGGGGACATCAGTCATAAGTAAATTCCTCTATTCAGCTGTGATGGGATCTTTCAAGAGGTTTAAAGAAATGCATTGTAATCTGGCTGATTAGGTTCCTCAGCTGTGATTATCAGTCTCTTTTGATTATTAACCTAATTGCTATCTAAATCAAGAAAAGCTATTCAGTGATTACTTCTTGATTTTCTTGAAAAAAATATTTTGACTGGTTAATGCAGTCAATCTTTCATTTATCTTGTGGCTTGAGCAGTGCCTGCTATACCTTTGTTTTGTTTTGACCTGGAAATATAATTTATTAGTAAAACCATTGAAATTAGCCGTATGTTATTATTTATGGGTCAAAGTGGGCTGCAATGAAATGCAGGACTCAGAAGATCAATGGAGCATCAACAGGGAGTTGACTTGTTGAGAGATAATTTGGAATTACTCTACTATAATTGAATTTCAGAGACAGTCTCTTGATGTAGTATGAATCCTTTACTTTATAGGTATAGAAACAGTGGTTTAATAATGAATGTGCACTTACTTGGCAGACTTTATTCTGGTTGTATTATGTATGGCACCTCATTTCATTCTCATGGCAAATCAAATGAAGAAATGGAGCTTCATAAAGGCAAGCGATTTGCCTAGGGTCAAGTTAATCATGCTGTCTAGTTAAGCTAAAGCCTGAACTTATTTTTTCTCCCCTCTCACACAACGTTCTTTCCACTACTGAGCACTGCCAATTGCATTCTTTCACAAATTGAAACCTAGTCGAGGTCATGTGTATTTTTTAAAAACGAGTTCATATCAAGAAAATCTTAAAAGGATGAAATTTCTTTCTATGAAAATATTTTCAGTGGAAAGGAGGGGAAAATAGATGCAGGTATTAAATAATTTTTAGTTAACAAAGTAGGTGGAAGATTAAGCTATGTTTAATAATAGTATAAAAGAATCAACCTTTTGATGAGAAGTGGCTCGTTGCTATTTGCCTGTGTTCCCTCCTATAGTTTTAGGCCCAGTCGCTTGTGAATCACAGGCTGAGCACATAGCATGCATCTGCCTCCCCTGTGGTTGATGCTTCAGGAGAGCAATGGGATGGAGAGGGCAGGAGTTGGAGTCCAACATCTGGGTCAATGCTAATTCTTTCCCTACTGAGACTGAGGCATTTAGCACATATTAATTTCCCTTGTATTTGGGTTTCTCCTCTCGAAAGTAAGAACCTATCTTATAGCGCTATGGTGAAGATCAAATGAAATAATGTATATATTTTAAAAAGCCCATATATTAGTGGTTCTCAATCCTATCCGACCCAATGTCGCCTTCTTAAAAATAGTTTGTAAAGCACCTTCACTATCTTGAAATGAAATTCATAGATGCTATTCTTTATCTACAAAATAACTTCTGAAATAGTCAAAAATAATACCTCTCACATAAAAGAGAAATAGAGGAAAATAATTTATAATGAATAATAAAATGCAGATCCATAATTCTTCCATAATTCTACAATCCAAATGGCTCAGAAATTCAAAAAACATTTTGTTACTTATTTGGCAGCAAAACCTGACCAGAAACACACATGAAGCTGATGTGGTTTTTATTTTTCCCAGTTAATGTCAATGGCCAGAAGTTTTACTGCAGAAAAAATAATGTTTCTGATTATAGATGCTGTCCCAGTTTCCACTAATAATGCTACATAATATACACAATACATCACCAGATAACCTTTAAAAATATACACTGAATTCTAGAACACATCTAGTCCTAAGTGTTTTAGAGGAAGAATGTGAGCCTGTTATAATTATTAACACTTTAATTATACTTACTATATGTCTGGCATTTTTATCTCTCATATATTTTTAATATCTTTGAGGTATGTTCTAGTATTATTCCCATTTTACAGATAAGCAAAATGAGATAAAGAGAGGTTAAGCAACTTGCCCAAGGTCACACAGCCAGTGCGAGGTAAGGTGGATGGTAAGAGGATGGATGGTAAGAGGATGGATGCAGCACGCAGCATCCGGGTTTTTGCCACTACACTATACTGTCTTTCAGTAGGTGCGTCCTCAGGCATGCTCACTGTGGAAGCCACAGAGAAGTGGTCAGATATCCATACCTCTACTTCAAAGACATATATTCTTGTATCAAATTGATGACTTAAATAACATAAACTGTTGGTGTGATAGGATTCTCTGAAATGGTGAAAAATGCAGCAAATTTCTAAGCAAAACAAAATACGTTTTTTCATTTAACTGACACAATAGTTGCATGCCTAAAAATTCATAATTATTAATTCATAAATTAGGTATAAGACCAAGGTAAGCACCGGATGTAAATGGTTAAAAGTCAGTGTTTCACCTACAGGATTACCGGTTAGACATCAAGTACCAGGCGAGATGCAGGATGACCCCTCATTTGCAGTGTCTGTTTTGCCTACCCTTGGCCCTGCCCCTTTAATGCTAAAGTAGTCGTCCAAAACTTGACAACAAAATAAACCCAGAAATTGCTATAAACCATAAGCCATTTTATAAGTAGCAGTTTGGGTTATAACACTAATACTAATGAAACCATTCTGCATTACAGCTATGAAGACTGGGTCAATTAAAATCTATTAGTGGAGCATTCTGAATTTCAATTCCATAATATTACAAAGAAAAATGCAGATACACATTTTCATAATACAGATTTTATTATCCTCAATCTTTGCTATTTCCAAAATTGTATTTTTAATGTTTGTTTTATATTGTTTTTAAAAGATTCTGCCTTTCTGAAAAAAAATTAACTGTAAATGAAATGTACCACATTTTGAATCACAGTCAAGAAAGAAACCCCAAAGGAAAAATAATGCCCATTACTTTTGGAGTATATATATATATGATATGAAGAAAGGGAGGAAAGAAGGATGGATGGATAGATGGGAGGGAGGGAGATGTCTAAGAACAAGATCAAGGTATTCTTTTGTTTGTTTTATTTTATGATTTCTCTGAGCATTATTTCTTTTTATCTCTTAAATTCAAACTCATCCTTAAAGACTACTCAAATGCCATCTCTTCATGAAGTCTCTTTCATTCTGATCACCACACCCATTAGAATTAATCTTTCTCTACTTTGTGCTTCCATGATACTTTTTCATTACCTGTGGTGTAAAATGTATCACATTGAATATCTGTCATAGTTCTTTGTTGATATCACTGTCTTCCTGCTTGTATTGTAAACATCTTGAATTAAAAACTGTCTTATTCATGTCTTTATCCATTTTATAACACTTTCCAATAAATGTATAATAGAAACATAAAGAAGAGAGAGAGAAGTGTGTATTTGCATTTTTGTGTGTGTGTCTGTGTGTGTGTGTGTGTGTGTGTGTGTTGGGGACGGGGGTGTTCTTTTTAACTGAGATAGAAGAGGAGGGACCAAAATAGCTAACTTCCTTAAGTTAAGGGGAAACTATAAAGGATGTATTTTTCATTGTTCCACTCAATAACCTTTGGGTCAAAAAAAAATTGAAATTTAATTAATCTTAAGGGATTATACCACCAACATAATGTATATAAATAAATACATATTCCAAAAGGCTTTCAGGAGGACCTATCTAGATTTTTATTACGGTAACTTCCCGAAGGTTTAACCAAGAGGATTTTTATTCTTGTCAGTGTAAATGAAGTAGGGGAGTCAGAGAACATGACGAAGGACTCGAGAAGAGGTCTGTCTCTTCTCTTGCTAATCTCATTCACTACTTCTTGAATTTGGACAAACCAAGAAACCCTGGGTCTAAGCTAATCTGATGGTCACTCATGAAGAAATATTGCCTTCCTATTCAATTAACATCCAGTTAATGCTCAGACTATATTCGAGACACTTTCCTAGGTAATGGCATGTTGTATGTATCAGAAATTAAACCCTTGCCCAAGATGCTGCATATACAGGCTATTTCCTTAGAGAACATTAAAATTTGCAAAGCCCCACCATGGAAAACATTGAGGTGAATTACATGCACTGTTTGTTTTGTAGGCCAGTGCGAGTTTCTCTGTAGCTCACTCCGCAGTGCTTGGTTGGAGTTGCTGGATCTGCAGGAGCCACAGCTGACTGGAGGATGGGTTGCAAGGGGGCAGCTGGATCCCAGCAGCTCAGAATGAACCTTGTTTCTTAAGTTATTATAAATGTTTTAGGTTGGTGTTATTTGTTTCAGGAGTTGAATATCAACAACGATGTTTGAAATGACAAATAATTGCTACGGAAGGACCATGTGTTGCCTAAAATTTAACCAAACATTTTATCACAGAAAAGCCTTCTGAGCCATATGGTCCTACCCACCTCCCGAAGGACATTTATAGTTCTCTTTTTCCTATAAACAGTTTAAAGTAACCATGATAAACATTCTGGAGAAAAGCTAAACTTGCATTTGCTACTCTTCTGTTGATTATTTGTGATAGTAAGAAAATGTTTATGCATGCAGAGGCGAAGTTTATGTGGGAGGCCCTAATGCATATACCCCCTTTTGTGGTGTATTTGCTGCTTGTTTATGTTGAGAATGAGAAATAATGAACACAATTTTCTGTACCGATACAACATTTCAATAGCTCCTGTGTATTAAGCTTTGATACTTAGTTAATCAATGAGACATTAATTCCAAACAGACCATATCAAGGGAAAGACACAATACCTCAGTTATTTCTTTCCTTCCAATGTTGACTGAAATATTTTTTCAAAGGAACAAATATCATGACAATTATCTTTCCAGAAGCATTTATCCTTGAATAAAAATTTTTCAAGGAAAGACCGAGAACCTCGGGAAATTCTTCATAGTCATAGTAAGGTATAACTGAGCTACAGGTAAAAAATCTGGCTCCTAATGTCTGAAAATCAGTATACACACAAATTAACACAATTTTCTTAGTGCTTCTTGGAAGTTTCTACTTAACAAAAGTAGACATCAATGGTAAGTGGCATTCCAAAACTGAAAATGTAGCTAATATTCTATGGAGAAGCCACCTACCTCCTCATGGTCACTTGCCATGGAGATGGTGTCTATTTGGGATAAATGTCTTATTAAAGAGAAACTAGTAGGGATCAGTAGCTGAAAGCTGTTCAAATATTGTATCAAAGAAAACATTTTATTATTTCTTATTAAGTTGTTCAAATACCATAAACAGAATATTGGACATGGGGCAGAAATGCTATATACTCTTACACTTACAGTAGAATGTTACATATCGGAATATCATAATCTATATTTCTGTTCTTCCCTTAGATCTACCTTTTGAAATATGTAATGGCTCATAGTCACCAAGAGAATGAACTCAAAGCTTCTCAGTGTGGCATGAGATTGCTACAATAAAGCCCCCAATCTATCTTTCTAGGATTAGCTATTCCCATTTCCTCTAGCTTCCAACCTGTGCAGCCCTGTATTTATTTATTATTCCTTGAATAAAACACACCCTTCTGTGCCTCTATTTCTTTATTCATACTGCCTTCTCATCTTAGAATGCATCCCCCCACCCCTTTTAAGTTCATGAAACACGACTTTTCATTCAAGGTCCAACTCAAACGTCACCTCTTCTGTGAAGTGTTCCCTATATCTAAGCCCAAAACACCCCCCCTCAGTTCACAGCACAATTTATTACATTTCCATTGTAGCTTCTAGTATAGCCGACTTTTTATTTGCAGTCCATTCCATATCCATCACTTCTCCAACTAGATTTAGCGCCCATTTACGGCAAACAGTGTCTTATCACTGCAGTAGGTGCTCAACCAGATGTTTATTTCCAGAACTGACCAGAAATAAGTCAGTTTGATAAGCAAAGATCCAAATTTAAAATTCCCCAAATAAGCAAAATGAAACAACACAAAACAAAAATTAGAACTGGAATGTAAGGGTAGAAAAATATTTCCCAATGATCCAATCCAAAGCTAAAAGTTCAGCCAAATAACCCGAGGAGTCATTGAGGGTTAAGAAGCAAAGAGTTGTCACACACGACTCAATTTCAACTCTGTCTTTATGGAGCCAGAACAGTATGGCCCCCAAATTTCCTAATTCAATTGCCAGAGATGTGAAATTTTGTTTGAGGCACAGAGAACTACTGGATAGAACACGAGAGAGATAAAGGCAACTACTGAAGAGAGAAGAAAGATTCTCTTCGCCCAGAAAAAAAAGTGCTGGGAAGGAGGGTCCTGCATTTAGGCTTCCATTCCTTTCTCACTGCCCTGTCCTTCCAGAGAGCAACTGCAGAAACTAGTTCATTCAAGTTTCTGGGGACAAGTGAGTAGAGCCCATTGTATAGTTGATAGGACAGGAAGGGGGATAGCAAGGACTGGACAAAAAAACAAAAAGGTATCATCTAGCAAGAAACCAGATGGCCCAGATTGTGAGATGTAAAGGAAAAATTAGACAATAGATGTCTGTAGCACGTCAAACAGGAGTTCAAATGTGTACTTCCATGTCATTCCCCAGGATGTTCCACTTTTGGGGCATTTGAGAAAATTATAATTATTATCATACCAAGATATGAAATGGTATTAAGAGATGTCATCGTTTGAAGGACCAAAAAAAGATCTGTGTATTCCTTTAGGTTTCTAAAACATCTGCCATTTTTGTTAAAAAGTAGTTGAGGGCAGAGTAAGTTTTCCCTATTTTTCTCCAAATAGTTTTGGAAGGCCTCCTCACTTCTTTACATGCCAGCCAACTTTTCTTTATTTGAAAACTTGAACAGGCACTCAGATAAGTGAACAAAATCACTGCAAGCAGCTGACCCTCCCCCCGATTTCTTTCTTAAAGTGCTCCTCACTTTTCTGGCACACAGCACAAAATGAAGATCTAAGATACTCCTATATACTTTTCATTTGATCTTCACAGAATTCTGCCTTTATGTAATTCTGTATCAACCTTAACTCACAAGGCTGTGGTGAGCATTAAAGGAGATGAAGTGCATAACGTGATCTAGCAAGTGTCCATGCCATATTACGTGTTGAACAAAATTATTCTATTTCTGCTTAGGCTCCTGAAAGTCTAAGTGGTCTCTTGTTGCTCTTTCATAGTCACCTGCCCATCACATTGCTAAATTTCTCATAGACACTATCATATCTAAAATCAATCACAGTTCAATTACTGTGGCTCCAATGACCTCCTCTTTGCCAGCCAATTCCCATCCCAGGACTTTTCACGCCTGCCATTTGGAACTGCCATATGGCCATAACTCCACACTACTGCATAGGTGTTATTCTCTGAAGTACTAGCTCCCCTGTCCCTTTTTCATGTGGCACAATCCTCCTCATACTTAAAGATTTAGCTGAAATATTCTTATTCTGTCATACCATGATTGTCATACTAATATATTGCCACAATATATTTCCATTCTTTGCTTTTATGTCTCTTCTGTCAGACTGTGAATTTCATCACATATCTTATTCATCTTTGATGGTGCCTAGTACATTTCCTGGCACATAACAGGTGCTCAATAAATAAATGAATGAATGGATTTTCGTGTGTTCAGAACCAACAAAGTGTACTTTCTATGATTATATTGTTTTTACATCTTTAAAAAATAGCCCCACATCTGAAAAAATTGAGTGTCAGCGATTTTGGAATTAAGTTGTGTTGTTCTTTTTTTTAGTTTAGAGACACAACCTCATTGAGCTCTTTGCACCTTAGTTCTATCAACAACTGACTGCACTTTGCACAATTTTAAACACCACTTTCCTCATTACTCTTCTTCCAACATGTTATTCAGAGATCTACCTCCCAATCCTCCTCATATCCTTCCTAAACATACACACACACACACACACACACACTTTTCTGAAGATTCTCCCAAAATAATTGAATGTGCTGGTGACCTTCAAGATGAAACCACAGGAAAGTAAACAATAAACACTGTTTGAAAAAACATGTTCTGTTATCAGCTTATGTTGGGGGATGAGGGGTGATGGTAGGCCAGAAGAGAACTCTGGGGAGGGCTGGTGGTATGGAGAAACATCTACTCTAAAAGCTATAACACTCCCTCCTTGTTTACAAAGAAAAAGAAAATAGCTAATTGACGTAGGATGTGGGTGAAGTTGGTTTTCATCTCATTCCTGTTTTGCCTCATCTTGTGGTTGCCTTAGCAGTACATCAGAGCCAACCATTTCCAGTGCTTTAGGGGTAAAAAAAATAAAATAAAGCAAAACAATGCAGGGACTTTGGATCCTCCTTTCAGACTCAGGCCAGCTAAAAAAGCAATTCCAATCCCTTGAAGCTATGATTAGGCAAAAATTATGAAATTGTCAAATTCAGAATCTTGAGAGATTATGCTAATTTAAACCCTGGATATTTTATTCCTATTGATTAAATAAAGAACCTAGTTAGAAATCCTCTTGAAAGCAAAATCTCAAGCAAGTGGCATCAAACAATAATCAATGGCAAAAGAGGTCTCGAATAGGAAATTTTCAAATATTCTTGGTGGTTTATGTGTTTGATGTTTTTTTGTCCAGGTATTTATATCAACATAAGTTGCTGATAAAAAAAAAATACATTTACTTCCCTAGTTTAGATCCAGGTAATAGTGTCATGATTAAACGTAGCAATGATTTAACAATTGCTTCTATAGTGTGAAATAAAATCTTTTTGTTTTTTCATGCTAAATATGGTGAAGACATGAACTGAAGAGAACATACATAACAAAGCTCTGGAAAACCTGCATAATGTAATATGATTAATTATTCAAACTTTAAAATAATATTCTACTGAAGTTAATATTCACCTATAAAAATTTCAACTTCTGAGATGTACATTTTGTAAAAAGTCCTCATAGAGATTTACAGTAAGGAAAGAGTCCTATCTTTTCCCAAGTAATCCATTGTAAACCAAGTGTTATCTTAAACTTTATTTTTTCAGTCTCCTTTTAGTGAAAATTGCAACTGGCTAAAATAATAGAATCAAGCATAAGATAGCTGTATCTCTTGGTATTCTTGTACGTTGATGTTCCACGATCATCTACTTTCCTCTTTATATAACTACATAGGATGTAAATGTTTCCTCACAGTAATTAGCTTTGGATGATTTTATGACCGACTGAGGAAGGAGTGTGTCAGAGGGTTTAATCATGCCATTTCCAACGAAAAGCCAAGAGGGCCTCATTCTTTTGGCTGCTGTAATTTGCTAGGTCTTTTGGACTTTGGTGTTCCTATTGTAAAGGATATAGACGACATAACCTAATTGTTGAGGATCTTTTTAGTTTACCAAGAACTACATGTTCTTGGGTATGAGTTAAGAGAAACTGCCTCAATTCTGCCCTGTGACTATGTTACGGTAAAGAACTGAGGTTTATCATGTCTTACAGTCCCTTCTGACCACACCTGGTCAGTGTGGAGAAGCCGGACGTGGAAATAGAAGGCTTCTTGGTCTGTGTTCATTTCTCTCCTTAAGTTCTTTAGTAAAACCAAGAAGAAATTCTAATGAAATAGTCAAGAGCGTGAGCTCAAAGTTTTTATGTACACTGCTGCTGCCAACATCGGCAGCTCTTTTGGCTATAGGAAGAACAGTCTTTCTATGAACTCCTACCGAGATCATGTCCCTTCCTAATCTATGCAAATCCCAAAGCATAATAGAAAAGGAAACCAGTCACTCAGCTGCTTCTAAAGACACATTATATCCATGTCAGGAAAAAAGAGAACATGTTCTTGTGATACAAGGCTGCAGTTGAATGAAATGTTATTTCAGATCTGATTCAGTATGTGGCAATTTTGATTTAAAGGTTTTGCCTAACATAAACAGTTCCCTCCATGGGTTATGATCTCAATAAATATCTGTTAATACTGAAACAAACAAATAAACAGAGGTTTAGCTCAGAATTCAACAAATTAGCCTGTTTATTTGGGATCTGGTTTCCTTTCAAGCTCCTATTCTGGGGATATTAAAAATAATGTATTTGCCTCGTTAACCATACAGTAGGGGGACTGCTAGTACCAAGGCAGTCTCCTTGAAGAACATGCTTACTGAGCCTTTCTTCATATATAACAAAGCCTTATTTCTATTGGGTTTAGTGATTCTCAGATGCTTGGAGCCAAATTTTAAGCAATTAGAAATCTATATAAAACATCCTCATTTTTTATGAATCCCGGGATGGTTTGTGATAGTCAAGTAGTCCTTCCCTAATTGATCTTAATAGATAATAATGCTGGATATCATGGGAAATTAAAAAAAAAAAAAAAAAAGAAAAGCCTAGGCCATTCTGTTACAAATGAAGTAAGAAAAGAAAGGAGAGAAGAGAGAATAGAAGACAACTTGGCAATGTCATTGTTGCCCATCTTTTGAGGTCATGTTCATTTTGAATCAGGGCTAATACTTAGGCCTTCGGTTACACCTTCAGAGCATGCATGTCAACCAGAAGGTGAAATACACAGAGTGAAGCTGTAGAGAAAGGCAAATCAGGTGGTTCAATAATCTCGAGAAATGAAGGAATGGATCAGCAAGACTGTCAGAGGAGATTCCTTTATGGACAGGGTGCATGAATAAACAGTGTGCCTATACCAGCCAACCTCATTTTTGGCGATTACTATGTGGCCCTCAGGTGCTGATCCAACTTCTATTGCCTTTCAAAAAACATCCAGTGATGGCTACTTCCTTGCACAATTCTCTTTGAATCACCACTATTATAATGGCAGCAGCTAGGGAGCACTTTTTTGTTTGGTCTTATTCCAGAAATCAATCGTAGACTTTTATTTAAAGCTACTAGGAATTCTTGAGGGGAGTTAGTTCCACCTCTTACTTTAGAGATGAGATAGACAGAGCCAAAAGGGGCAAACTGACTTCTTTAAGGTAGCCTCCTTTGTTAGATATGCTCCTTTCAATTGCTGGATTTGCACTAGTCAAAGCATCTCTTTTGACAAAATTGTCAGACTTCCAAGGAAAGAATGACATTCCTCATCAAGGCATTGGGGAACAGACAAAAAAAGTATGATTAAAGGACATGGGATTACCAGAATATGAGTTCACCCTTCGGAAAACGCCTGAGTCATGCGATTCCATTAACAAGTCAACTGGTTTACTGACTTGGCTGATGCTGCCTTGGCTCTTATACAAAGAAGAAAAATAGGAGATTAAAATGTGTATCATCCAGTCAAAATTCTGTGCAAGTAAAATTATTCATATATGGGGAAACGAAAGGAAATCTTATTGTGCATCCCATTTAATCTCCAGACAGCATGAAAGCATCATGGAGTTGATATTCAAGACAGCAATCCGTAAGAGAGTCCATAATGTCAAAAATCACTAGAATATTTTCTAGAGTTATACACTTTTTCTCACTGTAAATTTAAAAAGCTTTATATTGAAATGCATTCTGGAAAAGCATGATTTTCTACCAAATGCAGGACAAAGCTATGTAAACAATAAATAATCATAGATACTTCTGTCTAGGAAAGTTTGGTAAATAATATGTAGATTGCTAGTACCTCTTGTGGGAGAGAAAAATGTATATCAGCCCACAAAGCAATCTAGAATCCTTACTAGGAATTTATGTTCAGACAGAGGAATTCTGGTACAAAATGGGAAACTTTGTAATATCTGTCCTTTCATTCTTCCCCCGGATATCTATAACCATTGCTATTTTTTTCTGTATTAGCTGCCACTTTCCCAACTTTCCACCTTGTTCAAGCTTCGCAAGTCTATTTGTTAACCAGATCCACTATACACCCTCTATGCTACGATTACTCTACTTTTGCTCTGGTAATATGAGATACTCACATTTATGTACTGAACAATTCTCCATCAAATAGTTATGATACTTAACAAAATATAAGGGCTCACTTTTTTTCAAGTTTGGAATCCACCACCTATCTTGATTGTATTAATTCAAGTTCAGCTTGGCAGCCCTCTGAAAAGAGAGTGGATTCCATGCAGCCTATTTTTAATGGCATATCCTCAATAAGTCTAGTTCTCATTTTTTTATTTTTTCTTGGTCAATGTATACTGTCTTTGGTACACAACAAAATAAGCCTTTGGGCTCAATTACAGGCTTTATGAAATAGTGTCAAAGGAGACTTTGAAATTTTTTGAAATTTTTAAAAACAGCGTAACGACTGTGTTTGGCTATTTCGGAGGCAACTTCGGTATTCCTTTTAAACCTTTTTTTCCAGGGACTTCCATTGTTCTGCAGCCCTGAATGAGATGTTTCACCTTTTCCCTGCAGTGGAAATAAGCAACAATAGGACTACTTTGTGAGACAGAAAATGAGGAAGGCTTTCCAAATGAGGAGGACATGGAAAGTGCCAAAGAGCCAGAGGGCCAATGCAGCAGAAAACGGATCTGACTTCCTTTAGCTCATAATGAACATAATGGTTTTGGGTTGAGGCTCAGGAAGACTTGCAGCAAGAAGACAGGCTTTGATTCTGATTGTGAGGAAGAAGAGGAGGGTCAGTGTTTAGCGGGAGAAGCACGCTCTCCTCTCCGTGGAGCTCTGTCTCTCCCCTGTGCACCAGTTGAGCACCAACTGTGTGTCCTGCGGGTGATGGTGAGATGGAAATGATGGAGAATTCACCTTCTGTATGCTTTGGGGCTGGCAAAAGGAATGAGATCTTACATGTGTGAAATACAATGGGATCAGACATTTTTGATATCTGTTGTGAAGGCAAAAGTAACTATCATTTATTAAGCACTGACCTTATACCAAGCACTGAACTAGGAGGTTTAAATATGTGGTTTTTTTCAATTGAGAAAATTTTTTATTAGTTTCAGTTGTACAAAACAGCACAATGGTTAGACATTTATACCCCTCACAAATTGATCACCCCAACAAGTCTACTACCCATCTGACACTGTACATAGCTATTACACTGCCATTGACTATATTTCCT
The DNA here is from genome assembly GCF_964194185.1 of Rhinolophus hipposideros. Lineage (NCBI taxonomy): Eukaryota > Metazoa > Chordata > Mammalia > Chiroptera > Rhinolophidae > Rhinolophus > Rhinolophus hipposideros. The sequence continues at coordinate 41,555,659 of NC_138050.1, read as the reverse complement.
ATGCTGTGCTTTACATTCTGTGTCTATATAAATCTATATCTATCTATCTATCAATAATTATGGTTGACATTCAGTATTTTATATTAGGTTCAGGTGTAATATATGTTATTTTGAATTCTCATAACAATTCTGTGATACACTGAAGGTTTTTAGATCTCACATTTTGTGAAAAAATTTAGTATCAGAGTTGAAGGTCATAAACTGATAAAATGTAGTCTATAACTCCAGGTCCTGATGCCTTTTCCATTGTGCTAGGACTTGGAGCCAATTGTTAGCATTAGATTTCTAATTTCTGGTTGAAAAGCCAGGTTGACTTTTTGACTATTATCTCTCAGGACTCCAAAGTAAAAAATGCTTTCTGGAATCCTGGAGAACCCTTGAAATCAGAATTGTCTAGATATTGATATAAAAAAGTCAGAGGAACGTTTGCGAATTCCCAGGTGTATCATCTGAATTGATGCACAGAGCCAGGTATGTGTTCCCAGCAGCCCGGGTGTTTGCTGCCACGGAGATGGTACAAACAGCAGGCAGGTACGGGGCCTGCCAATTCATTTGCATCTGGTTGTGTCATAGAAACCTAGCCTAAAGCGTGTACTAACCAAAACTAGCAGGGAAAGTGTCTAATTTTAAATCTAAAAATATTTTCTTAATCTCGGAGCAAGGGAGCACGGAGACCTTTTCTTTCTATTTACTCAGTGCCAATATTTCAAACTGAAAAACAAGACCATTCAATAATAAAAGAGTAAGTATACTGATGAGAATTAGCCTGAACTTAACTGTGATTAATGATCAGGCTTTTCAGAATATTAGAAGAAAAGGGCTTTTCTTATGAATACACACTTCTAAGTCAAATTCTGTTCATGCATTTTTTGGTGTTTGAAAAACCTCAATGTAAAACCAGCATAGCCGTGTTCAGGCAAGTCTGAATACATGTAATATCTTTATATAATCTCACTGAGAGAAATACCCAGCCCTTCATTTTAATTAATAATATCATATAAAGCAAAGATGGCATATATCCTGGTGGACTACTACTTTTCAGCCTCTGTCTACATAGTTCATTGAATCACACTTTTAATGAGTTTGTGACATCATAGTTCATCACCATGGGAACAACTATGACACACGTTACCCTGTAGCACTCTTAGTCATCAATTAATTCTCTCTGCTCTGCTCAGCCAAATCAAATTCACTTATATATTTAGAAGTTAAAAATGTTCTCTATAGTAAAGATTATGATGACCAAAAATAATGATTTTGTAATAGTAATCAGAAATTATTGAAATTAAAAACATAGAAATAAACATTCATAATCCTCTCTTTTATTTTTCAGTGGTTAATTCTAATTATGGCTCAAATGTACATGTAACTTTCATATATTTATAAACACAACACAGTAAAATAGCTTTTACATTATAATAGTGTAATCAGTTTTATAGTGCTATTTAGTTATCATGACCTTTTATTAAGTTTTGATATGTTTTGAAAGCAATCTTTTTTGTCCTAAGCATGGTTTCCTATAAACAGCGTTCGAGAAGTAAAAGTCAAGTGTGAGAATGTTCTTACTGTTCTAGAGGAGGGACACACAAGTTATTTCACTTTATTTCTTTATGTTTCCTAGTTAAAAGCAAATCTAAGACCTTATTCCTCTTTTTCATCATAAGGCACTGAAGATCTAGAAAACAAGGCATTATGAGCTTCATGGAAGGAAGTAACCAAAAAAATTTAGCTATAATTCAGTAACATGTAAGTGCCTGAAGCAAATAAACCACAGATTATAAATTCGGTATCCTTATTACTCAATGCAGAGTAGGTACTCAACAAATGTTATTGGAAGTAAATTTATAGCAAAAGATTTGAGTATGGAAAACAATTAGCCAATTTATAATTTAGGATTCTGTTTTCATTATTATTGTGAAGGTTAAATTTGCAAGACATTAGTGGAAATAGATCCATGAATACATACAATTTTATATTATCTTAGGTAAGTTTTTCTATCAGGAGGAACTTTAGGGATCTGGTTGCCAACAATGTTTAAAAAAACATTTTTGTCAAAATTAAAAACTTTTGCTCAATAAAAGGCAAGGAGAATGAAAAGATAAGCTATGTACTGGAAGAAAATACTTGTAAACCACATATCCACTAGAGGACTGCTCTTAAGAATATATAAAGAACTCTCAAAAATCAACAGTAAAAAACCAATCTAATAAAAAATAGGCAAAGTGCATGAAGAGACATTTCACTAACGAGGATATACAAATTACAAACAGGCATATGTAAAGATTTTCAACATCAGTGACCGTTAGGGAAATGCAAATTAAAACCCAATGAAATATCACTATACATCTATCATAATGGTTAAAATAAAAAAAGTGGTACTACCAAATTCTGGTGAGGATGAAGGAAAACTGGATCACATTGTTGATGGGAATGTAAAAATGGAAAAACCATGTTGGAAATGTTTTGGCAGTTTCTTAAAAAAACTAAACATATCTAAACAAAAACTAAACTACCATATGACCCAGGAATCACACTCCTGGGCATTCATCTCAGAAAACTGAAAATTTGTGTTCACACAAAAACCTGTACATGAATATTTATAGCAACTATTTGTTATAGCCCTAATTTATTTGTTATAAACTGGAAACAACCCAGGTGTCCTTCAATGGGGGATTGGTTCAACAGCCATCCCATGAAATACCATAGCAGCAATAAAAAGAAACAAACTTGATATACACAACAACCTGAATAAATCTCCAGAGAATTAATTATGCTGAATGGAAAGAGCCAATACCCAAAAGTTATAGACTGTATGATTCCATTTATGTACCAGTTTTGAAATGACAAATATTAATGTTTGCAACGGTTTAAGGTAGGAGTAGGCAAGGGAAAAGAGTAGAGGTGGCTATAAAAGGGCAGCATGAGGGATTCCTGTAGTGATGGAAGTGCTCTATATTTTGACTAGTATGCTAATACCCTGATTGTGCTATTGAACAACAATTGTGCAAGATGTTATTCTTGGGGAAACTGGGGATAAGGGATATGGGATCTCTCTGTATTATTTCTTATAACTGCATGTGAATACACAATTATCTCAAAATACAAAGTTAAATTTAATAAAGTTATTTTTGAGGAAGATAGTATTTTAAACTTTACGCTATAGCTTCCACAAACAATATAGCATCTAAAAAGAGTTAACTATCAAAAGTGCCTATCTTATTTCCTGAGTGGGATTTGCATATAGGGAAAAGGAAGCTCATGAAATATAATAAAAACACCTGAAGAAATGTATTTCAATCACATGTTTCCTATTGAAAGCATAGTAATCAAAACCATAGCAACAGTAGTAAGAAATGATGATGTCATAATAGAGAATGGGGTTAAAATTCTGAAATCTAGTATTAAGGACAATCTCCATTGGTAAGAATCCCCAGATTATGTCATGTTCATAGCCCAGTCATAAGGTGTTTTGCAAGGTAATTCTCTTCCTTCCTTTCTTCCTAATACTCATCTTTGTGAAAACTGACCCGATGAAATGAAAGGAGACTTTGGTACAAGTACATAAGTAAGCCAGCATGGCATTCTCAAAAGTTTTCTTTTGCCCACTCAACAAACATTTCTCCATAGGCTATTATATAGCCAGGCTCTGAGCTGAGCTTGGGGGAGAAAGAGGTAAATATGGCTGAGTCCTCCCTGTCCAAGAAGCCCATGAATAGAAGAAGAAGGAATACTTTCCTAGTAATAGACTTTCACAATACAATGTGATAAGTGCAGTGACAAAAGAAATACCTAAAGGAAGCACACATTAGCAACCTCACTTCAGATGAGGAGGTGAGACAGGCTGGGGAAATGGAAAACTTTCCAAGATGAGCTAGATCTGGAGCAATAAATAGGTGTTAGCCAAATTAAAAACAAAACAAAACAAAACAAAACAAAACAAAACAAAACAAAAAACACCCAGAAGGACTTCCAGAAAGTTCCTGCAGTCTCAATTTGAATAAATTCCAGGTATGAGTGAGCTTAAGAAGTAGGAGATCCCTTGATATGGCTAAGAAATGGACCGAAAATCTCTCCCATTTATGCACACACACTATTATGCTGGTAGCAGCACACTTATGACTACAATCCCAAATGCTTTATAAATACAGTCCCAGACATTCCTGCTACCTGCCTGGTTATGAAGCATTGTGGCAAAGTTGTGATGAGGATGTTGGTGCCGAGTAGGCCATAACACACCAGAATTTTTGTGTGTACATGTATGTGTGTGTGTTTACTATTTGGTCATGTGAGGTGTAGTTTGTGCACTCTAATATTGACATCCTTACATATTTTTTTTCTGTACTATTAATCATTAAAAATACTATTAAGTCACTGGAATCTCCAAGCGAAGAAAAGAAATATACTATACTTATATAATGATCTATGATCATTCACACAGGTCCAATCCAGTACATACAACTTTATATTGACTCAAAGATGACAGCCTAATTGATGATTGCTGTACATGCAAAAAACTTTGCCATAACTCTGTCCAAGAAAGAATATCATCTAGGTGATCAGACTCATGCTTATTTTAGCAATGTAAGATGACAAAGGAAAGGATAAAATCTGAATCAAGATGTTCTTTTATAAATCATTGTTTAGAGAAAACAAAAGTTGCTTGATAACGATAAAGCCAACTTAAGCTTCTAATGCTTTCACAAAGAAAATTATTTGTTGAAAACTTTAGAAGTGAAGCTTGAGGAATAAAATGAAACTATACACACTTAGTGATAGGATAAGGCTAGGACTTATTCCACAATTCGAAGGACGGAAAATGATTGATGAACATTATAAAAGGGATCTTCATTTTGGCTAATAAAAACATTTCATCAATAAAATATTTTGCTGTGGAAGTAATAGTATGCATCTATTAAAATAAATAATAGCTAAATACTACTATACTAAGATCTGCCAAAACATCCTAAAGTGCATTCAGCATCATTAAAAAAGAAATATTTGTGAGTGTTATTGACTTCTAATTCTTTAGAATTTTGAAGTCACTTGATTTTATTTTACATTTTTAGATGACAAAGAATTGCCTGATAGTGTTTTTGCTGTGGAAAGAGAATTTTTGCCAAACGTAAAACACTGAGCTTTGTAGACTATTAACCAGACACATTTAAAGAATTACTGACCAAGCTATTAGCATGACTATAAATATAATAGCTCACAGTGCAAATCAGGGTACACAGCAGAAGAGACCTACATGAAGTGTTCGGATTACGCAAATACTTTTCTCTGACTGCCAGGTAACAAATAATTGTTTTGGTCAGTCAACTAGGGCTATCTCAACAGTGATTGTACACAAAGCCACCAACTCATCAACTTGAGCTAATATCATACTTGTGAACTTTATTTTCCTTCATTTTGACTAAAGGTGCTTTTAAACACAAGTTTCCCTGGTTTGGGGGAAGAAATCCCCTCAGAACACTTTTGTGATGTGTGGATATCTTTACCCATTCAACCAATGAGGCAACCAAGGAGACTCTGTGGTTGCCATAACAGTTCCCAGAACCAAGGCCATAAGTCAAACTATAAAGGGTCTGATTCAAGAGGCCACTTACTGAAATACCTGCCTCCCTCCTTGTTTATCTTCAAGCTTTCTTTATTCATCCCAATTTTTAACTATCCGACAAAAACACAGGCATCGTGTATCCAGAAGGCCACTGTTTAAAAGTACCTGGGAAGAGACAATGATTACTGGCATTCTCTCCTAGCTTTATCCTTTTAAATTATTTTGTCCAATTAGGCCAGTGGCACTTTGGAAGGCACAGAGTATCAGGGACTTGAGGCTCTGGGCTAAGGTTCAATGGTGAACAGGGAACAGAATGAGGTAACAAGAAGCCTGGGTCCCTAGAAGGTTTGCTTTAGGACTATGGGTCCCAGATATAGATCCCAATCTGGACTTCTGGGGGCATTACACGTTTAGTAAGTTACGGCACTCTAAACAATTTCATTCTCATCTGTCACATATTAATTGCATAACTTTGTGTATGTTACTTAACTTCTCTGAATCTTACTTTTTTTTATTTATAAAATGGGTAGGAATAACCCTACCTATTTTTCAGAGGCATTGTTAGAATTAAGAGACAGAAAGTGCTTTGAGCACCCCAGCATAGTGCCTGACACACGATGGCTGTTCCAGAACAATTTTGTGAATGAATAAAATGTGAAAAATATGTAGCTCAGGGTTTGATCCACAGAATCTTCCCAGTAAATTAAAACTTTAAGTTTTACTGCTGACAAATATCCTGAAAACTGTGTCCAGTTAGGTATCATGTGTGTGATAGGCTACAAATCTCTCAGTCCAAGGAAGAAAAAGTATTTGTGATATGAGAAATTTTTCTTACTCTTGACCAAGCTTAGGACACTTCATGGCACTAGTCCCACTGAGACTAAAAATTTATACCAGTCAGAAAGAGAGGTGAATTCTAACATTCATTTAGAGTTGCCTAGGTGAGAATTGTTCCTCCGTGTTGCCAGGAACTGAAACAATACAATTTACAAGACGGAACATTTTCCAGTTATCTGCTAGCCACATTTAGCATTTTCTATTTTGGGCCATTATGAATCTATAATTATTCTCCTTTGTGGAGTTGAGAAATCATAGCAGGAGGTTACATGCTCAAAGAATGAATTCTTTCTTGAACGAGGCAAATTGGAAAAAATACAAGCCCCAAACGGAAAAATGCCTTCCCATTTCCTGAGGCACACTAAGAAGTCCGCAATTAGCTCAGTTTCTAATAGTTTCCATGGCTCTGCTACTGGACATATCTTATTTTTCCGCCACGAGTCTGGTAAGAATTGCCTAAATCTATAATCTCTCCCTTGCCCTTTCGGTCCTTATCACCTCTTTCCTAATTGCAGGGGGTGAGGAGTGAGTTGAAACCTCCTTTAGAAACTTGCATTTCACTTTCATTCTGACATTTTCCTGATGCCTCATCACACGTCCCTTCCATTCATGCCATCATGCCTGATCCTCAGAGATGACAGGAAACAGGGCCCAGCCCACCAGAAGGAATTTTCACTGCCCAGCACTACGGCTGTGGAAGCTGATACTGCTCTGGGGGCAGTTAGTTCTTACTACATGTAACCCATTGTTATACCTATCCTTTAATCCTCAAATTTTTTATCAGTATCTGGTAGAAATAGGCCCAGGGCTCCCGAATGATGAATATTATACCAACTGTATTTCAGGGAACCCACCTTCCCCACATACATCCTGCCAAAATATATTTAACGTTTCCACTGGATAACAGAAAAGGACAATTCTACAATTAGAATTTCACTGCTTTAATCTGGGTTTGGTAATTTATCTTCTATTGAAACACAAATGTTCCTGGGAAGGGCAATAAATAATAACATTTACCATTTGTAAAGTAATACCTTCAAGGTACTTGTGGCATTTCTTATCTTAATCTGCTTAACAATCCTACAAGGTAAACATACGCCCACTGACAAAGTTTAGACATTCAGGCTAATGTTGATAATCAGAGGAAAAAATGGATAAGAAGCCTCCTAGTCAAATCTCTCTCTCTCTCTAAATCAAAGAAATGACAAAATAAAAATAATCTGAGATATTGATAGACAACCTAAAAAATACAAAATCAGCCTAGATTGGGGTATACGGAGACATGTTTTCTGAGGTGGAGTCTGATCTTGGAGACAGATATTTCTAAGGAACTCAGAATATTAACTGTCTTGTGAGGTCTTGTCTCTTGAGAACTAGTAAGGAGTGTGACAGCTTTGGTAAATGTGCAGACAGTTGCCAACAATGCAAAAGGATACACAGGTTATTAAGTGAGTGGAGGGCTGAGGGTGGTGTTTCTGGGAATCCTGAGAATAAGTGCCAGGTCAGGACATGTAAATTCTTATTTATTGGCAAGGGGGGATTAGGACAGAATCCTTGTGAAAGTTAGGAGCTCTACCCCAGGGCTCTGACGTCTGTTTGCTAATTAGAGAATGTACCACTTATCATCCGAATCATTCAGTCATGTTTCAGGAGGGCAGAGGCTCTAGAATTGGAGAAATCTGGGCTTAAATCATAATTCTGCTGTGACCATTTAACTTGTTCTGTGACCCTGGACAGGTTATTTAATTTCTTTTACTAAATGAGGTAGTACACTTTAGGAGATATGGCTGGTGCTCAGTAAATGCTGCTGATTTTGATGGAGACATCTTTAAACTGTGAGCTACTAGAGGGCAGGGACCATGTCTTATTCATCATCATATCCCTGATGCCTATCTTGTAAAGTAATGCTCAACAAACGAATGTTGACTGATGTTTAAACTAGCACACCTTGGCAAAAGTGTTTCTGAGATACCACAAAGAAAAAATATTACAGTGTAACACAAGATACAATCAGATTGTGACTATCTACCATAGCGACTGGTGCATTTTCTAGTAAACAGAATGCCTTCTTTTGCCATGTACTCATCATTTACTCAAAAAGGAAAGCATGGTCCTCGTTTTCAGTAATGCATATTATGACATACGCAAGTTGCCAGCTATTGTAAGAAACAAGTTAGATGATTGGCAGGCAGCTCAGTCCTGAGTTTGAATGGACATGCTCCTACAGCACGTCCTCCATTCGCCTGTGTCTAACCTCACCCAGTGCCTCCACGTTACCACCGCTTGCCCAGGCTCTGCATGCGTGTTCTTAAACAGTTTGCCAGATTTGTTCTAGGAGAAATATATATATATATATTTTTTAATATATATATATATATAAAATATATATATATATTTTTTTTACGTCTTGTCAGCAACATCAAACCAAAGGTACTGAGTACTCCACAGGGTACATACAGAGTGCTGCCAAGCACTTTAGAAAATTTATATGACCTGGAGAAAATGTGGTTCTTGCCCCTTGAGGAGCTTACAGTCTGGGGGGCTGACAACTCAGTCTAAGAATTGAGTGAACAACAGTAATTTAAGGCAAATTCCTCATCCCTTTGAACGACCGTGGATTGTATCATTGTGGAATTGATCTAATCAAGATGAGAGACAAGACAAAATTTGGTTGAGAATACTTTCAGGCTCATGCAGTTTTCAACATCCTTCCCGTAAACAGAATTGACCTAATAGACAACTGAAAGGAAAGACTAGATCAAGAAATTGAGAATTTTTAACGGGATCTTGAAGAAGAGTGAGGCTCTCATCAGTTGAAAGAGAATTCCTGTGGACTGGGATCTGGCTTCAGCGGGTTTTGTGTGGTTCACTGTATGAGTCAATATTAGGTTGCAAAATCCACCAACAATAATAGTAGCACTGTCGTAAGGCTGGAGACCTACTGATTTGAAAATGCAAATTATAATAGCACACTCAAGACCAAGACTATGCGATTTTACAAAACAACCTCCTTGTCCATCTGAACCTCTAGTGCATTCAGTTTCCATACACATACATCACTCTCAGGTTTAACCTTTTCATCTGTAAGAAAAAGATTGGAAAAGGCAAAAAAAAAAAATTATGCACATACGCTATGTAGATATGTATTTTAAAATAACAATTTTAATGAATTTACATTTATTCTTGAAAAATGTACATGGTATTGGTAAAGAACAATGGCAGGACCCAGAATCCTGGACATGCTGCTGTAGCAACAAAGGGGATGGATGGTAAACCAGGTCATAGATGTAGGATGTCCCAATGTCTGAGAAGAAATGGCCACACTGTTTGCAAGAGCTTCTTGTATTACTACTTTATGATATTGCCGATGCATGGGTTTCAAAACAAACAGGAAAGAGAAAGGGAAAAAATTATTAAGATGAAGTTCTTATTTTCTTCTGTTAGAAAACAAAGCATGATTTCTTCCTGGATTAATAACTGTGTACCTGTAGTCCAAGTCGTGTTCTAACAATTTTCCTGTAATTAGAAACATACATATTTGCATAAGTTACTGCCAAAGTACCTGGGTATTTACTGGCATTAGTAATGGGCACATGGCAGGGAAAGCACTGCCAGTGGAGAGAATATCTTCCGAGTGTTTGGGTCAAAGTGGTAAATGGAGTCTGGGACTGTGTGTGATGAGGCAAAGACTTGGTCCTAGAAAACCAGGGTCTCAAAACACTTACCTTCACATTTTGGTCCACTTCACCAAACCTGAAACTATTGTTTCTTCTGGCCAATTCCCCCATTTGGGTCCCATTGTTCTACAAAACGAAGAAGAGAAACTCTGGATAAATATCCTTGTATACTGCTAATCCCAGTTGTAATGTAAAACATACATCTTGTTACTTTAGTTGTGTTAAGAAAATCACAGTTCATTCCACTCCCACCCTCAGATCACTAAGATCCAACATTATCATGTTGACTTGCACAAGGTTATATACCCTGGTATTGATGCAATTAATGCTCAATTACAAAAACCTTCACACGTCAGAAGGAATAAACAAACTTCCATAGGTAATACTAATCTATGCTTCTCAATAGTGGATGGAATATGACTACGTCTTATCCCCAAAACAAAACCAAAACAAACAACTTACCTGGTACGAGAGTCTGTAGAAATTTCTCTAAGTCTTGAACCAACTGCCCCATATATAGGGCAAATTCAACATAAAGACATCTTCAGGTGAGGTCAGGGGTCCAGGACAACCCATTACTGTTGCTGAAATAAAAGCTGGATTTCCATAAGGGAGTGACGCAATCATCAGGAATACCAAGGAGCTGTCATAAGCACAGATCCTGTGAAGGAGCTGAATAGTGAAACCTCAGTACTTTGTGCTTAGTTTTAGTAACTTGCTAGAGGACGACAGCATCTGACACAGCAAGAGGGAGCTTTGGCCCTTTTGGTTAAAGATGTACTTCTTTCACACTTACTTAAGTGTGAAAGGTTTAAGCAGGAAAACCTATAGTGCTATGGGTGGTGAGAGCCCTAAAATGGGTCATCTATTTAAGCCTATGGTTGAAATTGCTTACAAGGTCAGACAACATGTTCAACCAATAAAACGCCTGCTTTAGAACTAGTTAAACTGATTTCCGTAAATACTGTTTCTAGGCTGATGTTTTAAAAGAAATCTGCAAGAAGGAAAAAAAAAAGGATTCACTTAAATAATGATACTGGGGATTGATGGAGTGATGGATTTTACCATTCAACTATATCTGCTTCCCTTCTGGGGATGGAATTGTATTTCCCCAAGACACTGAAGTCAGATTTGGATTGACTTGCTCTTCCATTGAGATGGACACGGAAGTAGAAGTGATTTGTGTGAAATCCAGGTAGAAGCTTAAGTCATAGCTGGTAGTGCATCTTTGTCTTCTCCGTAATGAATATCAATGTTAAAAGAAAGACTCCTCTGTCACTGTGGGTCCCATAGAGAGAAAGACGTGGAGGAGAACCCTCTCCTAACACTCATTGGGCAGGTAGTGTGTTTTAAAAATAAACCTTGGTTGTTGTAAACTGCCAAGATTTGGAAGTATTTTTTTTTTTATCACAGAACAGTCCAGCCTCTTCCAGCTGAAAGAAGATAACAACTTGGAACAAAATAATTGTGTGGTTGAAACTGCCTCTGTTCATATTGTGTTTATAAGCTAGTCAACATAAGTAATTAAACATCTGTCAATTTCCTTGATGTTGAGTATCTTTCCCTAATAGATGATTGAAAGAGAGCTTGTTCAGTCTCGCACCTAAAGATTGTCTCATAATCAGTTGATAAATTGTGATTTGCCTCATCATGTGATTCAAACCTGATTGCTCATTTTATTTTCTTAATTGCTGAAGGAGCTATCAAATTGTGAATAGTCAAATGGATTGAAAACAGACCTACCAATGTGTTGTTATCCGTCAAATGCACATGCAAGAAAAGGTAATCGTGTATGTCATGAAATCTAAAATAATGATTTCCAAATTGACAAAACTGTTGGTGCTAGACTGCCTTTTGCCTTACTCACACCCCACTGCTGTGGAGATCTGCTCATTGGCCACTGGAAAATCAGATTCAGAAGCTCTACGACTTCATCTTTAAAGGTTTTTCTGAGTTGGTAAGAAGAAGCTCTGAGTGTCTATGATCCCAAGGGGGGAAAAAACAATTAAGGGCGAGAAGGCATATGTCTAAGGCCATTTCCAAAGAAAAAAATATTTAATGATTTCTTTGTGATTTTTTTTAGGGAAAAAAATATATTGGAAAGCATGTTGTAGGAAATAGTAACACATTAATGTCACAACGGCTTTTCTAGTTTTTCTACAGTCTTAAAGAGTTAAAGTTGCCCCAGATGTGGAAGGACAACAGATGGGTGAATTCCTATGACTTATAACACTGGATAATAAAATGACCTAAGACTCTATTTAGAGAAATAGAACAGCTACACTTGGGCTGTTTACAGACTTAGAAATATCACGATAAGCAAATGCAGGCAGTTCAAAGGATGATTAAAAAAAAAGGACAAGTGGATAAATAATGACCTGGTGTTATTGCGAAAATGTAGTGTAACTCTTGTATTGTTAATATAAACACAGATGACCTTTGCATTTGCTCAACTTTCGTCTTCAAGACAGGAAACAGCAACTGATCATTATCGGAAAAGTAGAATCTTCCACTTGCTTCTGCTGTGCTGACATTATGGTGTATGTCAGAGCATAGCAATGTCACTATCTCTTCAAAGCACATGCTGAAAGCCCGATAGGCGCTTGAAAGAGAAGCTTTTCCTGGGCATGGGCTTTGTGTGTCGCACAGACAGTGTGGTCAGTGTCACACTGCAGGAAGGCAGTGTGCGTGTTCGGGATGTGGAGTTGGGAGGGGAGGTGGTGATCAGAAAAAGAAGGGCCCATGACCTCATTTTCTGTGTACATAATTCATCATTTTCACAAACTTAAACATCCTCTAGGGTGATGTTTGCTACGGAATCAACAAATAAATACACCCAAAGAGCAATTGTTGTGTCCATGAGGGTAGCAAGTGAGTCCTATATCCTGGAGCTACTATGAATTAAAACAGTTACAAAGAATTGTTTATGAGTTGCACAATATTTTGCATCAGAAGAGTTTCAAACATATGATCTAATTTTTCTCTATTCCTGATAAAAACAGATTCGGGTCTTTTTTTCTTTTACAGTTTGTACCTAAGCATGCATGCACCCATCATGGCTCCAACACTTTAAAAATCCACGCAGGTAGTTCATGGCAACCTGTGGGACTGATGAACATTCTCTCCTGTTTCTTTACTGGATATCTGTCAAGTTGCTATTTCATAAGCTTTGCCCCTAAATGAAGTCACCTAAATTAACCTTTCATTTCTTGCTGTCAGTCCATTTGGTCTAGGCTCCAAAACAGGTCTTCTTAATATGGAACACATTCTTATTGTTCTTACTAAAAATTTCTCACCCACCGTAACACTTGCTGAAATCACATCTCTATTATATGTTTCTCTAGAGTCATTATATAAGAGTCATAATCCTGTTTCCTTACGCCTGTGATGAGATGATTTTCCTCAGGCTTTACCCACTGTAACCTGGCCAGAGAAACTGCGTCTCATGGAAGGGGCTTCAGGTCCATCTTCCAGCTCGCAGTTCTATCTCGGTGTATGCATTCTCACATGAATAATGGTACCAGGGGCATTCTACCTCCTATTCCAAATAAATAAATTCACATACGTTTCCTTAACTTCTAGCCTTTCTATCATGTGCCTTTCAGTAGTGTGAACTTTATGTGCTAGTACCAGCCATTACCTATTTAATCAAAATCAGTAGTACTCCTATAATCTGAACCAAGGGTTGGCATTTTTTTTCAACCCTAGATTCAGTATAAAAGAGCAGATAGTACATATTTTCAACTTTGAGAGCAGTATGGTCTCTGGGTCTCTATTGCAATTAAACAATACTGTGGTGGTAGCATGGAAGCAGCCATAGATATAAATAAATATGTGTTTCAGTAAAACTGTATTTACAAAAACAGACTGGGGTGGGGGTTGGTTTTGACCTGTAGGTTGTAGTTTGTTGACCCCTGATCTAAATCAAACAAATAGACACCCTTAGCCATACTAACAATTTGCAGATCCGATTCTCATCCTGCTGAAATCACACTTGCTGAGATCATTTGCATTTTCCCCTAGGTTTATTTGGGAAATGTAAAAATTCAATACATATATTTAAATGTTCCTAAGACAGTAAATTCTAAAAGTTTTCATCACAAGGGAAAACAGACTTTTCTTTTTTTCTTCTCTCTTCTTTTCTTCTATCTATATAAGGTGATGAATATTAAGTAAACTTATTGTGGAATTAATTTGGATTATATGTAAGTCAAGTAATTGTGATGTACATGATAAACTTATAGTATGTAGATCAATTATATCTCAATAAAACTGAAAAAATCTGGAGAAATATGGAGAAATAACTACTACTTTCTAAAAAGGATTCTACTACAACTCTTAAGACATATGAAATCCTAACTGCTCCTGCCTCTCAGACACTTAATTTATCGATATTGGCAACTGACACAAATGCCACCCAGAAGAGATGCATTTAAATGTTTTCTTTTACCCTTTTCTTCGTAGTATCATTCCATTTAACCTTCTTCACATTCAGTGGTACCTGTCTAGCCAAGATGAGTTGTTATATAGTAAGTCATACAAATGTAAAGCCATAGAGGACTTAAATCATAGTATAGCCATCTTTTAAATGAGCATCTACAATGTGCCAAATATTATGCCAGGGAAAATTATATATGACCTAATTTATCTTCACTGAGTCTTATAGATGAGGGAACTAATGCTCAAATATATGAATTGAATCACCCAAGATTCTACAACCAGTTACAGTTCCTCTACAACCAGAGGAAAATCTGGGACTTAAACCAAGTCTCCTGACTCACTCTAACATGCTCTTTGCACCAGAACTATAAGGTCGCGTCTTGATCTTCATTTACCAGATATTCTTGATTTACCAGGTTTTCCTGATTCTTCACCACAAAATGGATGATCAGTGCTTTTTATCTAATTGAACCCGAAAAAGACCACCTATAATTAATATTCAAGATGAAGATATTTTGGGAGGTCATTGGTGAAATGTATGGAATCAAAGGGCCTGGGGGAGGACTGTTGCACCCGTTAAGTGGTAATAATGACCCAGCACCTCCTGGCTGGCCTGGGACTTCTCAGCTCTAGAGTTCCAGGGCAAGCGTTTTCCAGTCTGCTGTACTCACACCGGTCCTTCACTGTAAAGTTTGTGTAATGTACTGTGGACACCACAAGCGGCGAAATAAGGGGAGAACAAAGGACACAGAAGCTTAAGAAATAGACTGGAAAAGACAGTGCTCACTCATAGTCATAGAAACAAGTCTGAGAAACTTAAAATACAGCATATGGATGTACTGCCCCATCCAACTAACCAAGTCAGCCACACATACCAGGGTAGCTGCAGGATGGTTATCTAGAAAGAGGGCTTAGGAACAGGGCAGAAGACATAAACTTCTAGAATTCCAAATACCGAGTTTCCAAATATTGGCTTAAGATAACTTTCTCATTCCTCATTTTTCTATCTGTAATGTACACAGAATGCAAACTATCTGAAAGGAATTTGAAGAAAATATGTTATCGCAGGGTTCAAAATTAATTAGTTGACAACAGTCAAAAAGCGTTGAGCAGTTGAACTTGCCAGAAGATAACTCACAGTAAACCAAGCATGGGTGTCTACATGGAAAACTAAATCCACAGCAAATATTTGAAAACAATATTTAAAAAAGAAAAGTGAAAAACACTGGTGTGTGCGTGTGTGTGTGTATGTGTGTGTGTGTGTGTGTGTGTGTGCGTTTTCATGTATGTTCAGGGGTTGGCCTATGGTACAGGTAGAAGAGGAGAAAGTCCTGATTTTTGTATTAAGGTAATGCTGACCTTATATCTTTGGCTTATGGGAATCTTTGCCCAAACAATGTGTTTGCTTTTGTATAGACCAGGACTTGTAAATTTTGGCATAATCTGCTAGTGAAAAGAGAAACATGTTGCCTTGTGTGTGGCTGTGTAATAAAGATAAAGTGCTTCTGATGAAGTGTGAGTTCTCCTCAATTACCTGTCCTGGAGACAACAACCTTTAAAGCATGTCAAAGCTGTGAAAATATTCCTGCTGAAGGCAAAGGAATTAATACCTCCTAGTGAATCAAATGCCACAGGCCACCCAATGGAGCAATCTCAGATGTAGAGCAGTACTTTTTCCAAGATGCTTTTCTTGAGCATGATCTCTGGGCCAGAACAACCTCTCTTTCATGGACGCTGCAGCTAACAACTTGTACAGGTCATTTGGGGCATCTCCAAAGGGCTTCCCAGATGATCTAGCACTTTGGGAGTGTAAATGAGAGAGTAATTTAAACCATGTGAATGTTTGGCTCCTTTTTCAAAACGATAGGAAAGTCTCATTATATCATAGTTGGTTATTAAACAGATTCAGTCAGTGTGCTATGAGTTAAACCAGGTCCCCTGACACATAACAACTGCATTCAGTTATAGTCTGATATGGCATGGCTAGAATGTAATGTAAAAATCATTAGACATTTCATTCCCCTATCAGTTTGTCAAAGATAAAAAATATTGACATTACCCAGTTTTGGCAAAGTTGAGGGTAAGCAGGCAGTCTATTACAGTACAGGCAGAAAATAATCTGGGATGGCCCTTTCTGTGAGTGGATTGGCAATATGTTTAAAGATACAAAATCTACAAATCTTTTGAGTCAACAATACCACTTCCAGGAATTTATCACAGAGAGAAAAATTGGTTAAAAGATCCAAGATGTACACATGAGATTCATCAGAGCATTGTTTAGGACAGCAAAAATGTTGTAAATACCCTTTTTGTCTATCAACAGGAGATTGGTTACATGGTTTAACCAGTGGTGTATGTCATCCATGAAATAGTTTGCAGATAAAAACAATGTTGAAATCTATGTTAATTGACATGAGAAATCATAAATGATATTGTTATTTGTGAGAAGTAGGATAGGAAAGCAACAAGGAACAAGTTATTAGATATGCTTACTATGATCATATACATACATGTGTATAATGTACACAGAAGGCAAACCCTAGCTCTTTCAGGGTAAGAGAATTTGGAGTAATGCTTTACGTTTTTCTTTCTACGTTTTATGTTTTGATTTTTCTACATACCTGTATTAAAGTTTGTTATCAGCAAACATTAATAAAACACACTCAACATCGGTGTTTTTCCTCTCTCCCAGCACCTGCATGTGAAATGATTTGCGTATGTTAAATGATTTGCATTTTCCCCAGGCAAGTGCCATCGCATAACATGGGCACACAGGAAGAAGGAAAACTTTGGGTCTGCGGTCCGTTGTGTGCACTGCATTAGCTCCTCTAAAGATAGAGAAATCAATAACTTGGCTCTAATAGCTTGTTAATCATCATGCTGAACTTAAGGTTCACTTTTATAAAATCATCTTGGAACGGTAATAGCCCTGCTGTTTCACATTGCTTTTCTTTCCAAGGGTTTTATTAACATGACCTCACTCATCATGCGGTATGCCTGTGAGCTCTAGCTGCCGGCAATTACCTTCCATTTCAAAGATAGAAGCTCCAGGCTCAGACAGGGGCAGACTTGGGCCAGAGCCAACAACTGCTCTGCCAGAAGTAGGCAAGTAAAAGCTTGGCCACTGTTGTACGGTCAATGTTTTCCACTTGCTGATCTACTGACCAGAGAGTCAACTTTTGTGCGTCTCATATTTGGTCCTTTCCCACCTTACTCCTCAAAAAACAGGAATTCCCCCTCTCTTTCAATGCTGGGGTCTATGCTAAAGGACTTAGACAGTTACAGTTCTGGGTGGTTTGGGAAAAACTGTTGTACTCCATCTAATGTATTCAACGGATGTGAGTTAAAGCTCCTACATGCCAGTAACCCCATTTTTAGTTGAGGGCCTCCCATCAATCAAGTGGCAGAAACTAAGGATAGAAGACACAATTAGAGAGATTTTTGAGGTGGAAGCTGTGGCTGAAGATTCCCACAACCCTTTCTCAGCAATTCCGGATGAGCTCCCCTGTAAAAGGCCCATAGTAAAAATTGTGCTGGATCTTAAAGAGGAAACAGGAAAAAGGAAGTTTTGGCGGGTTTTCCTTCTCTTGAAACATCAAAATAAAATGTTGAACTGAGAGAACCATAACCAAAAACTCAACCCCTTTTTCCCAGCAGAAGTGGACCCACAACCTCTGTTGAACACAAGAGAGCACGGCCCACCCCGCAGGGAGCTGCACGCTCCCGGCCTCTTCAGACCGAGTGTTCACACAAAAAATTCTTTGCATGTGTCCTGTTAGCTGCACATCAACACAGAGAGCACAAACAGTGATGTGGGCTCTGGACCCTGTCCCTTACAAAAGGCTCCAATCAGGCACCCCAGGTTCTCTGATGCCATTGACTGTGTGGGCCATCCCTGTGGTGCTTTTGTGTTTCTGTCTGTTTACTGGGACTAGTCAAACAGAAGAAGCTTCAAAGTAATGGGGTGTGAGGGCACACTGAGAATTGGCTCCACAGTTTTTCCAGGCTGTGAAGAGAGATAATGTTCTGTTTGCACATATGTAAAATAATAAATACTTGTGTTACGATGAGGTATTTTAGCCAAACATTCTATTGTAGTTGTTCTAACCTCTTATTTAACTTGGCATTGAATCTTATTGGAACTGGTGTTTCAAAAATGTTCTGAATTCTCCAAAAGACGAATGTGACATGTATAAAAATAAGAGTCTGACTATTACCATAAAAGATGCATAGTTTAAAGTAATTCAGATATACTTAGAATGAGCTGTAAACTTGGTTCTCTGTCCCAACCATTTCTCCACAACCCTTAGATCCCTTTATCTTTCCTGCCTAAGGGTATTTAAGGACTTGGTCTAATAGGACAAATCGACTGGAAATCTACTGCTATTTTTGTATAAGTATAGGCCAGCCACCACTGATGCCTCTTAGAAGAAGGCAGTGGTTGCACAAAACACATTGTATTAGCCATTGTTTTGGTGTCTGTTTTAGTAAATACATTCACCATCCAGAGACCACTAGCTTCTCTACCACACCAAAGGGAAGCTCAGTTCCAGCAGCCTCTGCACAACTGAGTATGTAGATACTCAGTATGTAGATATTAACAAGGTCAAACGTCACAAGATCTTACAGATTTTTATCCCTGTAGTTGAAGTGGAGCTGGAACAGAAAGCTGTGCTTTATCTCCCTTACCTTTGCTTATCAAAGGCAAACACAACTCTATTGTTTGTTATTTATATATTCCCAACTTTGAATTCTGATCCTTAATAAAAACTCTTAAGAAATTCATCTCTCAAGTGCTGAAACATTCTCCAAAAACATGACCACGCAATGTCTGACAACTCTGTGTTGAGAAGGACATAACAAATTTCAGGAAAAGAAGTACAACCATATCAAATGTGCACATTCATTGTAAGATGTATTTTGTATTAAAAATGTTGAAGTATGAACAGCAAATCTCAGAATCAAAGGTATCCAGTGCTTGCTAAAGCTCACCAATTTAAACATGGACGGTACAAAACGGCTTCAGCTTCAAGTATCTATACTTGTCAATTGAACTGAAATGCTCTCTTTTAGGAACAGTTTTAGAGTAATAGAAGAAGCTGCTTCTTAACATTTGTAATTACTGACAAACCAATAGCTTTACATTCAAAGCACTCTTACTTCAGGAATAATTATTTGTAAGTGTGTGTATTTCCATGTGATTATCTGTCATATCTGGGGGAACTTTAAAACGATATCTCACAGACTTTTCATAAGTCTAAAACTGCCCTGTCCAATAGTCACAGGTGGCTACTGAGAACTTGAAATGTGGCTAGTCTAAAGTGAGATGTGCTGCAAGTGTAAAATACGTACTGGATTTCAAAGACTTAACGTGAAACAAGAACGTAAAATATCTCATTTTTATTTTATTTTTTAAATATTGATTTTTAAAAAAATATTGATTACATGCTGAAGTGACAATATTTTGAATATACTGGGTTAAATAGACTATATTACTAAAATGAATTTAACTTGTTTCCCTTTACCCTTTTAAATTTGGTTATTACCATGTTTAAATACATATGTGACCTACATGATTCTTTTATTGAACAATGCTTGTCTAGAAGAATTCGATTAACATTTAAGTACTTTGCAAATGAATAAATTTCTCATTGAGATCCAGTAACTGCAATGTTGTTGAGCATTATAAACAAACATTGCTGTTGTTTTTAAATGCTTCAAAAACATTTAGTATAACAACCTTAATTTCAAAAGTGACGCATTTTCTTATTTTCCTGTATTTCCTCTATTGGCTTAGGTGAAATTATCAACAGGATTTATCCTAAAGCTATTTTAATTTTTCAAGATAAGTTCAATAGAGTTGATTTGCAAAAGGCGAATAGAAAAATACATCAATGACTAACAACAAATATTGTGGTGAATATACTTGACTAATCATACAAGGAAAAGAAAAACTCTATTACAATGATAAAGGGAAAAAAATCCTAAGAGGAATGGCATCAGAACTCCTCCACAAAGTATTTTCACAAAAAATTAACTCTTTAATGGATAAACAGCTTTTTCCATTTTCTTTCCTGTGGCTAGAACAAATCTCAAGAATATCCTCACAGGTTCTTCTCTAAAGGATCAAAAAAGGAAGTTTAGTTAAAAAGGATGATGTTCATATATCAGATGAAGAGATGTGTGAGGAGGTCTAGCCAATGAAATGTTCTAATCATTGAACATGAAAAAAATTTCATGAAGTTTTCGTGTATCTGAATGTATGTCGATATTGTCATGGTTGCTATGACACTAGACAGGTGTCCTCCCAGTTTTCACCCTTAATGTACATTTCATTTCATAATATTCACCAGAAAGCTCAAGAAATAAATCTCTCAGTGAAGACATTGAAAAGTAGTCTATTTAACTGCTTCCTGTTACTCATTAATACTTGCAATAGTATTCTAATATTTGTTAAATTGAGAAGAATTCACACTTCTACTGCCAATTACCCAAGATTGTGTTTGATCAACACTCCCATGCTGTTTAGTTACCTGAAAGTGACTAAATAATTCTGCTGCAGCTGTTACTAGTGCTGTTTTCCCATCCTTATTTACATATTGAGTAGAAGGCACACCCCTAACAGACTGAGCTGCTCCAGAGGGTGCTTTTCTAGTAAATTTGATAGTGTTTCTATGTCCTGTCATACCACCCAACTACAGTGTAAGCTGAGGTCTTTTCCTGTTACCTTAACTGGAGGTAGAGATTCACTTGCAGAACTTAAAAGCTCACACCAGGATACTCAGGCTCAGAATCATCTGGCAGGCCGTTTAACACACAGCGAGCTGGACCCCAGCCCCAGAGTTTCTGATTCGGGAGGTCTGGGGTAAAGCCAGAGGATTTGTACTTCGAACAAGTTCCCAGGTGATGCTGCTGGTGATGTTTAGACTACATTTGAGAACCAGTGTCTTAGATACCCATTCTATCAGTAATCCCAGAGAAGCCCTCCAGGTCGAAGGAAGGAAAGAGGGAAGGGAAGAAGAAAAGGAGGAAGGAAGAGAGAAAGGAGACAATTATCAAGTCTTACGAGGGTCTGGTGCCACACTTCACACTTTATGTTACTAAGGTTATTTAATACGCATGACAACACAATGCTAGGTATTATTATATACTTTTCCAGATGATAGACATGAGGCTTAAAGTGGATAAATAACTAACTGAATGGTTATTTAGTTGGTAATGATGTGAGGCCAACCAGGCTGATGCCAGAGCCCTCACCATGACAATCTGCTGATATTTTAGCAACTTACTCATGCGAGTGTCTAGTGTGTATCATCATCCTGATTCTTGCCCTGTGAGAAGTCGCAGTGTAGTCTCTCTGCTGCACGACTGAGTGTACAGCAACCTGCAGAGACTGAAACTAAATAATGAGGTTTGTGTACAAAGGTCCATCGAGAATTCTCCTATTCACTTGTACTTGGCCAGCCATAGTTTTCAACGTGGCAAGCACTTTAATAGATCAGATGCAAACACCATGGATTGTGATGAAAGAATTGAATTGCGTGAAGGTGAAGGTTGCTGGGGGAATGTGAAGAAAACTTTATATATATATATATAAAAGGTAGAGGAGATTGGAGTAAACATGGAAATTTGGTTATATGTGTAAGTGTAAAGGTTAGAGAATTTGCACCTATTTCTATAAATTTCATATGGTTTCAAGTATCCATGCTCATGTATTGTTTTCTGTATGCCGCCAGTTAGAACTACCAGCCAGTCTACCAGAGAATGAAGATAAGGCTACGTGTGTTCTTCATATAAGAAACACAATGATTCAGATTTAAGGAAGAAGCAAGAAAAGAATCACTGAAGAGAAAGTCAAATTCAAAAAATTCAAATAAACATAAATTGGTTATAGTTTGTGTATCTTGCACTTTCCCTTCACATATCCTTTTAGAAAGTAAAATCTGCCTTTTATAGAACATATCCTCCATAGAAATATATCATAGAAAACAGACCCAATAAAGTAGAGTTTTGTTCAAATGATCTTCTCAAATAGAAGCTTTACTTTGCTGAGGAACATGCGATTTATCTTAGTTCATCTGTTCCAAGAACCCACCAAGATTCTTTTGCCAGTGTTTACCTTCTTATCCTTATCCAGTTATATAGCCATCTTTCCCAATGGTTGTCACAGTGCTCAGGAGAGATTAAAGAGAAGAATTATTTATAAACTAAAGGTTTTAGGAGTTTTGCACTCAACCCAGTTTGGGTCCAGAAAGACTGTGACATGGTCTGTTCTTATTGGCAAGTCCTAAGAAGTTCTAACAGGCTCCTGGTCACCACTGTCTTGAGGGGCTCAGACTGCCCGAGTTAGTCTCAGGATCCTTGGAAGTTTTGGCATTGCTGGCTCAGCCCACGGGTCCTTTGGCCTTTGCTTGTCTGCATTAGGGTTAGAGCTGAAATGTCGTGAAAAACACAAGACTGATCTGTTCAGATCAAAGTTAACTTGTTCAATTGAGTAAACTGGGAGTAAGGTATTTGTTCTGTGCTTGTTAGGGTAACAAATTTCCCAGCCTATTTTCCTGTTTCTTGCTATTTCTTATTATTCTAAACACTGATTTTACAGAAGAAGGCTTTGTATAGTCACTGACTTTGGTTGCCCTTCCTGTTTATGAGACAGAAGTATTGGGTTAAAGATTTCAATAAGCAACATTAATCATGAAGTAGATGCCTGAAAAAATGCCCTCCCACATCACTTCTGGCAGACAGAGAAAGGAATATTTCAGAGATTACCTTGGCAGGATATTTTAGTTCTGAAAGCACCTAAATCTGATTTTGCTCCATTTTATGGTAGTTTCTTTCTTCTTGTAAAAGGCAGTATTGATAATATGCCTGAAAAATAGATTTTCAAACCCTGATTTCACTTTAAGCCATTTTTCAGAATCTCAGGATCACTCAATGTTCAACAAAATCCCTGCTCACGAACAAAATTGTGTATAGAGTCCAACATGGAACACAGGTGAATGTTAAGGTACTTTGGTTGAGTCCAGGTAAGGAGTCCAGAGACTCTAACCCCAGCCTGGCTGCTGGAGGGCTTCTAAGGAACTCCAGTGCTTAGTACTTACTGCACAGTGAAACTTATACTCCTTGGATCTAAAATCTGAATGAATTGAGGCACATGGCCCGAGCCTATAATTGATGCAGAATATGCTGTAGATATTCCTAATAGTGGATTCTGGAGAACCATGGTACACAGGACAAACATTACTTTGTTTCTACTTTTTAAAAGTTTACCCTACATTGACTTCACTCTACTTTTAGTCCCACTGGTACAGTGAAGTAGTACCCTGGTGAAACCAGTGATCTCTTCCAGGTTCTTCATTTTAGCAATGAGTTACCTAAGCATGGAGGTTTTTATTCCAAGGTCACATATTAAATTAGTGGTAGCATGTTAGACACCAGGGTTTCTACTTCCAGTTCAGCCCTCTCTACAACATAGTACAGCCCAGTGAATAGATAAGGCATATTTTCATACCTAAGATTGTCTGTGTAGGAGAGTTATTTTGGAAAAGAAACAAAAACTATATGTGTTATTTTAGATCAAACCATGGGAAAAAATTCCACCTAAGCAGAAATAATCTGGCACACCTTGACCACCTGTGCACAGATGAAAATGTACCATCCTGCCCTTTGGGAGTCACTGAAGCTGTTAGCTAGTGCAGGGAAAGACAACAGTAGGTATTGGCATATGGTGTAAAGCTGGCACGCTCCACATACAAGAAAAGTCCGTGTTTTAGGCTGAGCTGAAAGACAAAAAGGATGGATGTTCTAGCTAAAAGCAGTCAGGCAGAAGGAGTTCTCTCTTCCTCAGCATTTTTGTTCTATTCAGGTCTTCTAGCGATTGGATGAGGCTCACCTCCATTAGGGAGGGCAATCTGCTTTACTCCGTCTACCAATTTAAATGTTAGTCTCATCCAGAAACACCCTCACAGATACACCCAGAATAATGTCTGTCCAAATGTCTGGGAATCCTGTGACCTGGTCAAGTTTACATGTAAAAGTAACCATGACAGCGTGTAGATAGCTTAGCATATAGTAACTACCTGCCCACAGTGCCCTAATAAAGATCAAATATAGGGGCACACAACAGGCTGAGACTTAGCCGAGTAACTCATAAAGAATGTTCTTGTATTTTATTTTTGAACTTACACTCCTTTGATATAAAATTTGAATGAATTGAGGTACATGGCCCCAACCTTTAAATGCAGAATACGCTGTAGATATTCCTAATAGTGGATTCTGGAGTACCATAGCACACAGTACAAACATTACTTTTCTTTCTCCTTTTTAAAGGTTTACCCTACCATGACTTCTCTCTACTTTAAGTACCACATTGTGAGAAAGGCTCATATGGGAGTTACAGGGCCTTGGTTCTAGGCTTTTTCTGTGGCCCTGAATAGGTGTGAACTCTTGGGTAAACCACTTTTCTTCTCAGAGTCTCAGGTTCCTCATCTGTAAATAGAAAGTGTGGACTGTGATCACTTGAGCCTGTTAATATCTACATTTCAACGGTTCTGTGAAAAGATACAGGTTTTCTTGAATATTCCCATAACCAGAGAATGAGCAGCCTATGGAAGGCTGTGCTCCACTAAAAAGCAGATTCGTCGGACCCATAGCAATTTGGTGGGCAGATGAGGTTAATACCAAGTCCAAAACTGTTTACCTTCTCTCTTGAAGGCAATATACTCTTCTGTGAATAACAGAAAAGTACATGAGAAGACGAGTGATTACAAGGATCATGGAATTCCTTCGGCAAGAGCCACACACATTTCTAAGAATTTCAAATGCATAGTTTATCAAATTTTCTCCAGAAAGTTTGTAGAATGTATATTCAGGAAAGAATATTTTTGAAAAGCTGCTTTTTTTTTCCAGTATGAGACCAAGGGGGAATCACCTACCACTTGGCCAAATTCCTATTTCACTTTCTTCCCATCCAGAGAAAATATAAGTCTTGCTGTTTCTGGCTGTTGATGGGAGAACTAAGTAATCATTTCAATGAATAGTTCAAAGCTCGTCAGATGCAAGGTTTCAGAGGGGAAGGCTGGAGGAGATGGTGGAGATAGTGGTGGTACTATGTGCTGGCAGTTAAGACCCAGATGAAAGGAGCATTGTAGGGATTCTCCCGCTGGGAGAAATCTATCAACAATTTTATTGAGCATTTCCATCACCCTTTCAATTTGCTCTCATTACTTAGTTAATCTTCACCTAGTGCTTTCCTGTGAAGAGAGTCAATGTCATCACCCAGTTTGCATAAGAAGAAAACAGAGAGAAGTAAACTATAAAGCTCATCTTTTAGTGAAGAGCTAAGGGGAAAAGGTAAAGCATGGAATTGACTGTTACCTGCTCAGTCCACTTTCCATTTATATTCTGGTAGTGGGCTCCTGTCCTCAGACTGCTCTAAAGAAACAGCCTATCTGCTTGTAGAGTTTGTGCTTTCTCAGTATGGATTAAGGTATTAACCTCACTTTGTTTCATGGAAGTTTAACAGGATCTCCTTTCCATCTTAAAGAAGCTCCCCCCACCCATACATACATTTTCCCAAGACTGAAGAATTCCCCCTCCTGCACAGGCCACTAGACAAAGGAAGCTAATTTACGGTGGTAATGAGCTCAGCAGGGATCTAAGTGCTTTTTCTCGCCCTTCCCTAACCAGCCCAAGAGCTGCAGAGTGCTGACTAACAAGTCACATATGCTAAGGGTCATGGCTTCCCACTCTGAAATCCTTAGCCTGGCTCTGGCTCACAGCTGCAAACTGTTCCTGAACCTCTGGACGGACCCCACACCTCAGCCAGCTGGCTTACACTGCCTCATCATTGGGCTGGAAAGGACCTGGGCAAAGATGGCAAATGGCTCAGTGAGGCCATGAACGGGGCAACAGTTCTGTGAGAAATGCCGTTCACCAGAGAGTGAGTCAGGGCAGCTTCATTTTTCTATTAATAAGAAAACACATCATCATCTTCTCATCGTAGGACCCTCTCTCCCCACTGGCCACCCCAAATATTTTTAGCGACTTAGCAGTGACTTCTTGTCTCAGAAATGACTTAAATCTCTGATGAGTTATGGAGGAACATCTCTGGGTTCAGAGAATAAGGAGCACTCTCCGAGTTCCAATAAACATTTTGTTTCTTGGTGCATACAAAGGGAATGCAGCAGGATGACTCCTTGTACTAAAATTAAGGGTTTAAACGCAGTGACCCTCCCTCCCCCTGATTTCTTCCATTCTGATACACTCTACAGCTTTATCAGCTACATCTCTCCTAGCAATAAGCCGAGATCCCTATGGTCACATCCTTCTTTTTAGAGCTCCTGGCATATTTTGATTTTTTTAAAAAAATCACATAGTGTTTCTAATTGCCTTATTATCTGAATTTAGAGGGACATACTTCATGGTTGTTATCAAGGCTGGAGGAGAAATGCTCAGGACTCTTCCCTGAGTGTTACACTTTGGAGAAGGCTGCAGTTGGAGATATGAACACAAAGAAACCGAGACAGAGAGGCAAAGAAGGGGAAGGGGCACATCAACTTCCATTCCAAGGGCTGGAACAGAACTAGAGTGAGGGTGTGGGAACCAGGGGCAGTCCTAATCTTCCTCCCTTTCTCTTTTCTCCAGCCTTCCACTCCATTGATGACATACATCCTTCTTATGCTAAGGGTAAGATTTTGGAATTCTGTATTCACTCACCTAATAGATACTCTATTTAAAAAGATGAATGGATTCTACCCTGTTCTTTTCAGGATGAATTTAGTAGATAAGAGTAAGACCAGCACAGCTAAAAAATGAGCTACTGATACATAGCTGGCAAGAGAAATATTCAGTGTCTTCTTCAGAATCATTGGCTTGCTCTCAGAATATCAATAACCCTAATACTGATACACTAATTTATAGCTTATAAAGCACTTTCCTATATATTACCTCTGTTAACAATTTTAAGCATCCTTGTGAAATAGGAAGAGGGGATATATGGTCTTCACATTACAGGAGGGGACGTAGAGATAGTGTGAAGTTACTTGCCTGAGATCATGCTCCAGATTATGGGATTCTAGGAGTAAAGATAAATCCCACACCCTTTACGTTATGTCCTGGCACCTTTGGAATTTCAGTTTTAAATTTACATCAAACTCCATTTCTCTCCACTACTTCTTATTAGCGAATGCATTTTGAAGATTGCTGTTAATCCCTGCCACAATGATCCGAGCCTGTTCATTTGCTGTTCGAATTCCTTATAAAAATGGTAACCAATTTCAGTCAAGAAATATTTATTCAGCACAAATACTTATTACTAACAAGGCATTCTTCTAAGCACCAAAAGCTACCCAAAGATGAAGATAGCTCCTGTCTTCCAAAAAAAAAAAAAAAAAAACTACTAAGAAGGATAAAAAGTGTGTATTATAGTAAAATGTGAATAAAATTGTAGGAAAATCAGAATTAGGCTCTCTCTACACTTACGATGTATAGACTTGTTTCGCATTACAAGATCTGACTAAATCTGTAGAAAATAATCCCATTAAATAAACATACAAGCTGGTGCACAGAACCCAGATAATAAGTGAGAAAGTATATCGGTATTTATGTAATGCTTGCACATACCATATTATAGCTAATTTTTACTGAGCATTTATTATATGCCAGGAACCTAAGTGCTTTACAGGATTAAATTATTTTAATCCTAATGATAATTTTTGAGTAAGGTACTATAATTATTTCTATTTGACAGATGACAAAAAAAAAAAAGATATAGATATATTTAGTCTCCTGACCAAGCTGCCCAATTCAAACCTGCAGTGTGACTCCTGAAATTATGCTCTTAAATGTATAAGAGGCATTACCCCATCGAATCCGGATACCACCCTGATGAGATGGTCATCAATGTGTCCTTATTTTGTAAATAAGGCCCTGAAGTTTAGACACTAGAGTACTTGACCAAGAAAGAACAAAAAACAAGCAAGGTGAGGTGCTGGCATCGAGAGTTTGCTTTCTTCAAATTCGATGGTTCAGTGCAGAACTACTCAACCCAAAGACACAAGGCCCAATTGCCCTGGCTGCAGAAGAGCTACTTTATGATCACCTAAAGTATTCTATTCTCAATGTATCTCTTCTTTATGTCTTGATAATCAGAAATTCACGTTATACCTACTAGCTTTTAGATTATTTTTAGGAAGAATTACTGAGGATATTCCTCCCACTTGGAAATCAGATTCTCATGTAAAAGAACATTTAAAAAAGCCTACTAATGAAATAAAAACTATAGAATGTTTTAACCTAAATGCCACGTAAATTGAAACTCATATGCAGCAAATATACTAAAGAGGGCATTATGCAGATTAGTGTGCGATACTCATCACTGTAAAGTGAGATTAGAAAATTATACAGTAATAGCTTCATGAAGATTGTCTAGTTATTACAGGCAGTAATTACATGGGATTTGTGGAATTACAAGCAATCGTTTTGTCTCTATATGAATGTGTAAGTGTGGGCATTGGGGAAATACTCAGCTGTTTGAAGAAAAAGAGAGAAAATCCAGCATCTGTGTGGAAATATTCCTAGAAGGACATTTTTCATATATCCATCAGAGTAGCCAAATACTCAGCTACTTATATGCCAGACACAAAATCATTGTGTGCCCGTTAGCGGTTTTCTTCCCTTGGCAGTTGAGAAGGCTTTAGTTAGAAAGGGAGAGTGGAAGTGACTGTTTGAAACATTTGATTATTTAATATTGAACAGTCTTGACAGCTTCAGATAGGAGTAGAAAAATAAATTATAGAAATACTTGAAATAGACTAAGCCACAAGTACTTTAATTGGATGGTGAGTGAGGAGCCAAATGAACCAAAGAATGAAAGGACATAAGAAAACAGGAGTCTGAGGCTGGCATCTGGCTTCTTCCTCAAAGATAGAACCATGTAGCTGCCTTTCTCCCTTGCTGGATTTAATGGCATCGCCTAAGGAACTAGAGGAAACGGGCGGTCTCGATGTGAGAAGCTGATGAAATCAGACTTGAGCTGTACCCCACTTAATTCCTTTATAATTGTTGCAATTTCTCCTTGTTTGATATTCCAACTGTTCCTTTTTAATGATTAGCAGTAAAACCCCTGAAGTGAAAAGAGCTTATTTTTGCTCATCATTGGGAGCAACTGGGAGGGAGGGAGGGAGACTATATTCCATGCCACAGTAATAATGGGGGAAGAAAACCACATTGAAGAGAGAGGACGGTGGGAGCTTTCAACATGAAGAAGAAAGCAGCTTTAGTTTCTGGGACATTATGAAGGAGGCAGGAAGAGGGGAAGCTGATGCGTTCTTGATGGAGGTATGAAGGCTGAACAAGAGCATTTCTCTAACGGGTACCTAGTAGTGTGCTAGGCACAAAGGGCACAAGGATGAATACAACAGGCATCACCCGTGTCTTCAGGGAACCGATGTCTCAGGAGACAGGGCATTAAAGAGATAAGATATGGGAAATAATTGAGTCTACTCATTAGACTATTAATATGTTTCTTCCCGCTCCCGGTTTCCTTACTGCCTTTACCCATTTTTATCCCTAAGTTTTGGCATTTTAGATACTGTTGCTGCTCTGGAATTGTTCAGCACCCAGGCAGTTTTCAGAGACACATCAAGCACCCCCAAGTGCATAATAGGCAAAAATTTCTCCAGGGCCTTGCATCTTCGCCTGCTTTTGTATCCAGAGGACCAGGACATTCTTTATCCCCCGCACACTGGTCCAAAAGCTCCTGTTGCCATTCCTGAGGTATATTTATTAAGTGAAAAGGGCCAGGAGCATGGCAATGTGTATAGAAGGTTAACATTTGTATGACTTTTTCTTTTTTTTTTCAAGCATGACTGGCTTTTTAGGAAGGAGTTTTCAGAATCACTCCTGCCTTGGAAGGGGAAGAGAGGCTGTAAACAGGGATGGGGACAGAGAATAAACTTTTTATTTGTACTTTTGTACTTTGTGAATTTTGTACCATGTGAAGACAAATCAAATTTAAAAAAAATTAAAATCCCTCCTCATTATGATCCCAAAAGTTCCCTTCCTCCTTCCCTCAATGAACTCTCCAACTCTGAGATGCTGATCTGATTTAAATAATTGCCACTTACGTGTAAATTATCCATAAACATAGAGGTGTTGAGGGCGAGTATTATCTATATCTCAAAATTCTTTGGAATGTGTGGAATGTGAGACTATGAAAAATAATTTTTGAGCAGGGAGTGATTCAAATACTTTGTTTGAGAGGAAGCTTTCCTTGCCACAGTCAGACACACCTGGAGTTGAATCCTAGTTCTTTCCCTTTTATAGATTGTGTGACTATGAACAAGTTCCTTAAACTTTTTGAGACTTGATTTTATCTTCAAAACCAGAGATTATAACAACTACTTCATGTGGATCATAGTCTAGTAAATGCATAAACGAGTAACATGGTTATTTATTATCATCATCACGTATATATAGTGGACATAATTGTATGTGCTGTACTTTTATACGACTGGCAGTGCAGTCGGTTTGTTTACACCCGCCTCACCACAAACATGTAATGTGTTGCACCACCACCTACCAACGGCTACAACATCACTGCGTGACAGGAGTCTTTCAGCTCCATTATAATCTTATGGGACCACCGTTACATCTGCAGTCTGTCCTGGACTGAAATGTCATTACATGGCACAAGACTGTAGAGTATGGATATGCAGACGCATATCTTTTTTTATGTCTTTTCATTTTTTTATGAATGACTTTGTAAGAGGCATGTGTTAGATAGACTGTGAATTACAGATGTTTTCCCTATCAGTTCAGTTCTGCATATTTCGTTGAGTGTCTATGGCATGCTAAGCATTGTGAGTGTCAGTGCCATAGCAATGGACAAAACATGAAAATCCTTGCACTCAGGAAGCTTACACTCTACTGGAGGGAAACTCACAAGAAATAAAATAGATAGGTCAAATGTATATTAATGTTCATGAGCACCAAGGAGAACATTAAGGTAATTAAGGGGGATAGCGTATTGCCAGAGTAGGGAGGGCACAGCAGTTTTAAATAAGATGGTCAGCTAAGGTCTCAATGATGAGAAGACATTCAAGCAAAGACCTGAAGGAGGTAAGACAGTGAGCCATTGCATTTGACATTGGAAGGGCAAAGTTTTATGATTCATCAGCGATTCTCTGAATCATATTTGTAATATATTACACATAAAGATACCAACCACAAACAACAGATTTCAAATCATGCACTGATTTAGTCAGATATGAGCATTTGAATGAACCGTCTCCAAAATCCCAATTTAACATGTTGCCAGGCTCCAAACACATGTGCCAAAGGTTCTTCCCATCTTTGTTTGATACGAGCTTTTCCAGGGGTAGCCTAAACAGTATCATTGTTCCTGAAATTCTCCCAAGCTCCTAAGTTCTAACTTGAACTTGTTTTGTTATAGAACTCTCAATCACTGAGAGGGGAAAAAAAAAATCGCTGCAGTTTTGTAAGAGATGTTCTCCCTAAGAGAACTCTTTGGCCCTGGAGAGGATATTATAGGCATCAACAATGCACCCATGAAATTCAGTGAACATTAGCTTCAACACTTATAGTGATGGGAAGATTGCTACTTCTGATGCAGCTCATTATGTTCTCTTACTTTAATTGTAAGAAATGTCATTTTGTTTAAATGAAAATCCACCTTACTCTACCTTTAAACCTTGATTCTTGCTAATTATTAATTAATGAATTGTTCACCTCACAACAGTATTTATCAATTGTGTCTACACTGAGGGTTGAAGGCCTGTTTTGTTCAGTTTAAGGTGATTAAATAGAAAGGAGACTGAGATCTTGGCCTACCCTGCACTCCATTCAGACACAGGAACATACGTCTGCGCCTCCTCCTTTGTAAAACACTAAAGACAATGATCATGTGTCTTCCAAGTCTTCTCATTTTTGCTATAAACATCTCCAGAGTCCTCAACCTTTCTGATTATTGTCACCATTATATTTATATAAAAGAAACTCCCAAAGAATGGGCAAAATAAGACACAAGAAAGCAGAATTCAGAAACGATTCTCTTGATATTATTAGCTTTCCACAGATGTTCTACTTAATGTTGTGCTTTCTATATAGATATTTGAAGCAATACTACAAATCTTATACTAATATTAAGTTAGTATTGTGATATTACAATATTTCCTTACTTACACAATGGTAGTCTGAGAATTTATGCTCTTTAATAAGAAAATACCAGAGAGGTTGGTATTGGTACTTGTACAGTTTGTAGGCTGGTGCGTACTGCAATGAAGATGCACACACATAATTGAAACGTGTCAGTGTGAGTGCAGGTGGTGCGAGGAGTTCAGGGAGTGCAGAAGGAGGCAAGGGGGCTTTCTATAAAGTAGGTTCTGCAATGTACTTAACTTAAATAAGGAATAGCTTTTCTCTTTCCAAACCTGGTATTTTTCAAGTGACAAAGAGACAGAAAATTTAACACTTCTGGAAATGATATGGAAAAATAACACTGACTTATATCCTGTAATACCTAAAACCTCATAATAAAATGAATTTCAGGAGGGAAAATGCTCTACAAAAACTAAGGACTTTTCTTCTATTTTAAGTGGCTTCAAAAATGTTGTTAGAAATCAGTCAGAGACCAAGATCAAAAAAGATTATCGCTTGAATAGAGGGGTATTCCAATATGTATCTCAGCAATGACAAGAGGTTCTAATTACTTTTTTAAAAACACATTGTTATTGACATATAATTTAAATATGACATTGTGTAAGATTAAGGTATAGAACCGTGTTGTTTTGAAAAAGACACATTTTAGTTAACCTTTATAATTACTTTATATCAAAAGTTTTAAACCCCTTTATATTTTCTGATCAATCCCCCTCAATATGTTTCTTCAAATACAAGTGCACCTCTGGCAATGCATGGGCCTCTAGTGTACAAATAATCAGGGCACGATAAGTAAGATTTGTCTGTTTCTGTTATTATTTTCAGAGTTCTGGCTTTACTTTCTCAAAGTCTCCATCTCAGTCCAAAAAAAAAAAAAAGCCAATAAAAACTACATTGTATTACTTTTGCACATTTGTATTTTAGTAAACGAAGACAGAAATAAAATATACTTTAGTAACACAGAAAGGTGTTTCTGCTATAATGCAATATATGTAACCTCGAAAAACCTAATTTTCTGCAATAGCACATACCATACAAACAGAACTTATGAGAAAACTCTCAATAAGGATAGATTACTTTTGACCTATGGGACTTTATAACCAGAGTACAAACACAAGCAACCATTGATACCCAGAGAGATAGCTTAGACGGCCCAGGCAAAAAGCTCCGCATAGGTGGAGACTGCTACAGTAGATGTTATTTTTAAAAATAATAGAGTGGAACTGCAGGTTACATGTTAAATAGAGCTGCACTTGTAGGAGCTGAGACAGGAGATAGAAATGGAGTTCTCACCTAGTGGGGCTGCTCTGAAGGTGGGCGCAGGAGGCAGTGAAATCCACCAAACCTCCCTTAAGCTATGAGCTGCACAAGACTGGGATTTGGAAGGCATATCTTTAGTAAATTCATTACTATGTATCGTACAGAGAAAAGAACAGGGTGGGGGGATTGTACTGCAGTACTCTGAACAGTTGTATGCAACCAAATTAGACAACTTAGAATAAGTAAATTCCTAGAAAGCACAAACCAATGAAACTAACTCAAGAAGAAAATCTGAATAAAGCTACAACAAATAAAGATGGTGAATTAGTAATCAGAAAACTTCCCACAAACAAGCCAGTCCTAGATGGCTTCACTGGTGAATCCTACCCAATCTTTAAAGAAGAATGAATGTAAATTCTTCCCCCCAAAATATAGGAATAGGAAACACTTCCCAATGCAATCTATAATGTCAGTATTACACTGCTACCCAAACCAGACAAAAATATCACAAACAAAACAAACTTACAGAATAATATCCCCTATGAAATAGATGTAAATTTTTTCAATAAAATACTAGCAAACCAAATTCAGAAACATAGAAAAAGTATTATATACCATGACCAAGTGAGATTTATCTCAAGAATACAAGGTTGGTTCAGCATATAAAAATCACCATATTAATACACAATTCACCATTTTAATAAAATTAAGGCCACAAAACTGACAATCATTGCAATATATGCAAAAAGAGCATTTGTCAAAATTTTATACCTTTTTATAAGAAAAATACTCCACAAACTAGGAATAGAAAAGAACATCCACAACTGCATAAAGAGCATTTATAACAAAAACCTACAGCAAATACTTAAAAGTGGAAGACTAAAAGCTATCCCCCTAAAATCAAGAATAAGACAAGAATCTCTGTTCTCATCACTTCTATTCAACATTGTATCAGAGGTTCTATTTAGGGCAATTGGACAAGGCAAAGAAATAGAAAACATTCAGGTTGAAAACGAACTAAAATTTTGTCTATTTACAGATGACATAATATTGTATATAGAAAATCTTCCGTCAGACACAAAATGACTACTAGAAGTAATACTTGAGTTCAGCTACATTGGAGGGTATAAAATCAATATGCAAAACTTAACTTTATTTCTATACACTTACAATGAACAATGCAAAAATGAAATTAAATAAACAATTCCATTTACAATAGCACCAAAAAGAATAAAACACTTAATATATCTTACAAAAGAAGTATAAGCTTTATACACTGAACACTACAACACACTGTTGAAAGAAATTAAAGAACACCAAAATAAATGGAGAGAAATTTCATGTTTGTGGATTGGTCAACGATGAATAATTTCCACAAGGTGCCAAGACACTGAAGTGGGAAAATAATAGTCTTTTCACAAATAGTGCTAGGACAATAGAATATCTACATGCAAAACAATAAGTTTGACCTTTACCTCACAACAACATATTGAAGTACTAACCTCTGGCACCCGTGAATGTGACATTTTTTTGCAAATAGGGTCTTTGCTGATGTACTCAAGTTAAGATGAGATCATACTTGATTAAGGTGACCCCTAAATCCAATAACTGGTGTCTTTACAAAAAGGCCATGTAAAGTCACACATGCAGAAAAGAAGGCCATATGGTGACAGAGGCAGAAATCAGAGTGAGTGAGCATGTGACAAGGAATGCCAGGGATTGCTGGCAACTATCAAAAACAAGGAAAGAGGAAAATAAAGATTATTTCCCAGAGCCTGCAGAGGGAGCATGGCCCTGCCAACATCATTATTTGAGAAATACGAGAGAAAGAATAAATTTCTGTTTAAGTCACCCAAGTTTGTGGTAATTCATCGTGGCAGCCATAAGAATCGAATATTGATGTTTGACACTGGGAAGTGAGGTGCTGCTCTACCAAATACCTGAAAATGTGCAAGTGGCCTTGCAATTGGGTAATAGGTAGAGGCTAGAGAGTTTTGAGGTACATTATAGAAAAAAGCCTACTTTACCTTGAAGAGACAGTTGGTAGAAGAAATATGAGCATTAAAGGTGATTCTAGGGAAGGCTGGGAAGCAGTGAAAAGAGCAGTAGAAAAAGCTTCCATTGTCTTAAACAGTACATATGTCACCATAAGCAGAATGTTGCTAGACATATGAATGTGAGGCTTGATGCTGTGAGATCTCAGTCAGAAATGAGGAAGATGTTTTTGGACAGAGGAGGAAAGGCATTCCTTGTTATAAAATGGCAGAAATCTGGGCAGAGCTGCATTCTAGTGTTGGGTGGGGGGTAATAAATATGCGAGTTTATTATCCAATAAACTCGGATATTTAGCTGAGGGAATTTCCAAGCACGGTGTGGAAGGTGTGGCCTGGTTTCTCCTTGATCCTTACAGTGAAATCGTCTAGATGGGAAATCTTTTGTGATCTACAGAAAAGTTTCTTGGACTAATGAGTGTGTTTAGCAGATTTTCAGGACACAAGACAAATAATCAAAAATAAAGTGTATGTTCATATAATAGAAATTTACATTAATAAATCAGTACCATTTACAATAGCATCAAAAATGTAATACTTGGGATAACTCTGAAAATATCTGAGCAAGACCAATACATGAGAAATTTTAAAACATTGTTGAAAGAGTTTTAAAAATCCAACATAAATGAAAGGTAAGACTTGATATTAATTTGTTAATTCTCTTTAAGTTGATCATTAGACTCAATAGAAGCAGAATCAAAATCTCAGCAGATTTTTTTTAGAAATAGAAAAGCTGATTCTAAACATCTTCTGAAAATACACAGGATCTAGAAGAGCCAAAACAACTTTTAAAAACAACAGTGTTGGAGGACTTACCCACACGTCAAGATTTATTATAAAGCTAAGGTAACATGACAGTGTGGTATTGGAATAAAGATAAGTAAATAGATATGTGTAGATATGTGTAAAGATAAGTAAATAGATCTATGAATCAGAAAAGAAATACCAAAAATAGATTCACATATGAATAGTCAGTTGATTTTTAACAGAGATCCGAAGGCAATTCAGTGGAGAAAATATAAATGATCATCATTTCACAAAAGGTGCTGAAACAAGTGGAGAACCATATGTAAAAACAAACAAACAAAAAAACAAGAAACAAAACAAAATAAAACGCTTTGATCTATAGCTTGCATTATATATAAAAATTGACCTAAAATGTGTCATAGACATAAAGGTAAAACCTAAAACCATAACATATCTAGAAAAAATTGGAGGAATTCCTTGTTATCCTGGTTAGACACAATCTTCTTAGATACAACAACAAAAGCACAATACAAGGGAAAACAATGATAAAGCTGACTTCATGAAACTTAACATCTTTGCAAAAAAATACTGTTAAGGGAGTGAAAAAATAATCCACAGATTGGCAGAAAACATATGTAAATCACATATCTGATTAAAAACAAAACTAAACAACCTATATCAAGAATATATAAAAACTTTTATAACTCAATAATAAAAAACAAACAATCCAGTTAATAAAGAGTCAAAATATTTGCATAGTCACTTCACCAAAGAAAATATCATATGCAAATAAGTACATGAAAGGACGATCATCATTGGTAACTAGGGAGATACAAATTAAAATCACACTGAGCAACCACTACACACAGGCTAGAATGTCCAAAATTAAAAAAGACTGACCATACCAAGAGTTGTCAAGTATGTAGATTAACTGGAATTCTTTCTTGTCTACTGCTCTTGGGAATGTAAAATAATTCAATACCTAGGAAAGTAGTTTGGCAATATCTTAAAATATTACACATACACCTACCATATGACCCAATTCCAGCTCCACCACTTATTACGGTAGTTGTTTGATCTTAGACAAATAAGCAGTTGGGATATGTTAGTGATCATTATTGTTAATAATAAAATGTGCTGCACTATTTCATAAGCTCACCCAGGCTGTGTTACCCACATAACCTGGTACAGAAGCTTGTACACACAGGAGGGAAAGGGTAGAAGGTTACTATCATTTACAAAGCAGTGAGTATAGAAAGGAGGACTAGGTTATTGTAAGTTGAAATAAATATTTCTTTTCTTTTTTTTTGCTTTTTGGGTAAGAGGACTTAATGTCCAATTATTAACAACATTTGATATATAACATTATGTGTGTGTGTGTGTTTGTGTGTGTGTGTGCACGTAGTGAAGTCTTTTTTTAAGCTATAAACTGTTTTTTTTTCTCCTTTTTTAAAAAATTAGTTTCAAGTATACAAAACAAGGTAATAATTAAACATTTATCATTTATATCCCTCACACAGTGATAACCTCCTCCCCCCATCGACTATCCCTCTGACATCGCACACAGCCATTACATTTCCACTCTCTCTATTCCTAAGGTTGTATTCCACTTCTTGTAACTATATATGAAATAAATATTAACCTCTCTCATTTCTGAAACCGACAACAACTATTGAGCCCATACATTACAGCCATTCTACTCATTGCTTATTCTATACTATCTTGAACCATATTGTTTGCCTGACAATATTTTCTCGTGTATAAGGAGCTCACCCATAAAGAAGCACAGCAGAGCAGGGAAAAACGATATTCATAATGTTATGTCACTCAGTAAAAATCACACTTTTATTTTTTTTGTCCAACACTTGTGCCAAATGGACTGGGCTAAATCTTTCAATCTCTCTTGAAGACGAAGCTGATGTCGGATTTTATGAAAAAGGGGAAGAAGTAGGAGGAAGAAGAGAGGAGGAGGTGGGGAGGAAGGGGAAGAAGTAAGTTTAAAAATGTCCCATTAAGCTTGGTCTCTGGGAATTAACTATAAGCTGAGGGATATATGATCCTTGAGGATTTGGAATGTTTTCTTGGTAAATCACTCTGTGAAAACACCCCCGAATTCCAAAAGAAGGAAAAGACTGAAACAGGAGAATTTTCCACAGCCCCACATTTACTTTTCGGGCTGCTGTCAAGGATGAGACAAGATCTCATGGGACCTACAAAATGTGGCTTATGTCAGACTCCTAGTCTTTTGTGCCTGTCTCAAGGGACTGAAGGTTAAAGACATAGAAGACATAGAGAAAATGGCTTAAGTGATACAAAGGGGTTGGGGGATCCAGGAAGGGAGACTGGGGGAGATGGGTGACAGGAAAGAATTGCAACAAATTCAAGAATATTTAGGGAACAATCTGTCCCCTGGTGTACAGTCCAGGTACTCAGCAAGGACACATGACACATGCTCTAGCTCTGTTTTCACCAGAAGTAATGCCACGCAATAGGTGTAGGTAAAAGCAGGGGTACATAGTTCATTCTAGACTATTTTTAATTGATCGCTCTGATCAATTGAAAGGAGTAGGAAAACAGAAGCAGATAGAGTGGACCAGGAGAAATGAAAGGGATTTGGAAGCTTCCAGGGATGTAGAGTAAGAACTAAAGAAGGCAAACATTAGGAAAAAGTCACTGGTAGGAAAGGTAATGAGTTGAATAAGAGAAATGAGGATGGTCACATATTTGAAATTGGAGACCAAGTTTCTGTTGAGACTCAGAGTAGGGAATGGTTTCCTCCCAGTGGGGCAGGAAATCCTAGCTTTAAACAAAACAGTCTCATATCCCATAAGAGGAAGATGATATTCTATGGCATAAGGGTGAAGGAAAACCATGACACAGTCCAAGCTTAAAGAAGAGGGAAAGTCTAAGTGTAAAGTTAGTTTAACCCCCCCCCCCCACACACACACACACTAGCTCCTGAGCTCTAAGGTGTATGGTGGTCAAGGCAGATTGCTATGTTTCCCAGAAGTCTCTGTAAAGCCTCTCAGTAGAAATGATGAGTAATGAAGTACAGTCAGAGTGAAGGGACAGCCTTGCTCTGCCAGTGTAAGGTGGGCACCCACATTTTAATCTCCGGACCCCTGGGGCTCTCTCTCCATCTCTCCACACAAGCATCCTTCTGGACTTAAACCACAAGTAACTGCTGACGAACTGGTTTCCCATAAAGCTGATCCTTTGTTTGCTTTCATTAAACGATTTCTACTTAAAACTCATTTTATCACTCTCTAATCATGGAAAACATAATGAGGTAAAGAACTAAATAACTAAACAATACTGAAATATTAACATGGAAAAAATGTTATTGAATCTCTATTACTAAATAAATTCTAAGAACTCCCTCTGCTAGGTAATATTCAAAAGGAAAAAATAACTGGAATAAAGACACAGGAAATCTTTCCTATAAAATAGGGCTTAATGCCCAAGCAATTATAATGCATGATTTTTATAAATAAATTGATGAAGACGTAATTGGATGTATTAAAATAAACCAACCTCAACAAAAACTCTTTTATTTGAGTAAACGGGGGTGAGAAAAGAGAGAAACACATTAGATTTGTCAAATTAAATAGAACATTCAGAAAGTATTGCCATGGCATGTTTTCACTCATTTCATATTGATGAACTAAATGCTACAGTTCTTGCTTTCATGGAATGCAAGAATCTTTAAAAGTTCACATTTGCTTGTAAACATTTCCAAAAAAGGGGGCTTTACTAAAATAAAACTATTTAGAGTAAGAATGTGATTCAAGTTTTAAGCTGCTGTCAGAGGACAGGTTTACAATGACTCATAAAGTCATCATTCAGTTATATGTGGTCCCCTTGTGTTCAGCAACTACTGTGTTTCCCCGAAAATAAGACCTAACTGGAAAATAAGCCCTCGTACGATTTTTCAGGATGACATCCCCTGAACATAAGCCCTAATGTGTTTTTTGGAGCAAAAATTAAGATAAGACCCGGTCTTATTTTCGGGAAAACATGGTAATACTGCTTCAGGATGCCATCCTCCCAATGGTGACCACCAGCCCCCCAGTTTTCCTAAATGTTATTCTAATTATTTTTTTCAAATAACCATCTTAGTTCTATCATGAGCATAATGTTTTATAAACTGGCTCTTGGCAGTAAGGGCCCAATGGCTATTTTCTTTTATAGACTGTGGCTGTTTTTCAAGTTTTAATATTTCCGAATGATCTGTGATCTGTATCTTGACATCCACAAATTCTGTCCACATTTTTAGATGACTATTTTCAGTTGGCCAAATTATCCTTTGAACTTGAAAAAATTATGGCTAAAATATCAGCAGCTGAATCTTTCCTTTTCTTAGTCATTCTGTGGGCTATTGTTTTCGTCAATTAAAGAGAATGTGCATATACAGTAAGCTAATTATTTATTTCCACAAGGGGCTTATTTAGAGTTTCAGTAACTAGATATAAACTGAGTTTCTGAATGTGTGCAAAGAAATCTATAATGTTGAAAAAAATGGAACTGAAAATCATAATTTTATTTCAAATATTTGACATTTTGTAATAGTTGTCAGAACATCCTAGTAAAGTTATTTCTTTACAACTGGTTAAGGGAGTGTTGATTTCTCAATTTTTAAAATTTCAACAAATATTTATTTAGCACCCACTAAGTGTCACTGTGCTGGATGCTGGCAATACAAATGAGAACAAGATAAATATAGGCCCTGCTCTTTACAAGCTCCTTGTATAGGGAAGAAACTAGATTGATAAACAGCCAATTACCATAGTGTATGGTCAGTACCATGATGGAGGAAGTGGGCATTGTGGGAACAGATAAGAGGGTGCCTAATCCAAACTTAAAAGTTTAGGGAAGGTTTTTATGGGAAAATGAGTGTCACTGAGATGAAATCTCCAGGATGAGTAGAAATTATCTGAAGGATGTGGGCCAGAGAGAAGAGGCAGAAAAGGATTTCTGGAATTAGGGACAACAGCAGGGGAACACAGCATCCTTATGGATGTAGCTTAGAATGGGGACAGTGGGGAAGGATAGAGGGAGAAAGACCAGGGGGAAAGACAGTGGAAGAAAAGCAGCTACTGTATCAGGCAGGCTTTTGTCAGAACTGCCAATGTAACATTTAAAGCAATATCACTCTGACTGCAGAGAAAGGGCTGAAGGGACATAAAGCCAGAAAAAGGGACATCGATTAGTCAGAAGTTTCAGACAATCAGGTAATAAATGATGATGGCTTGAACTAGAGTAAAACACAGTAGAGACATAAAGAAACACTGATTCAAGAATTATTGGCAGATTGGACCAACAAGACTTTGTGACTGATCTTTTAGCTGGCAAGGGAAATAAAGAACAAAGAGCCGGCTTATACTCAGAAAGGTATGTAGAAATGAGTGGATCGTACTTCAGTCAAATATTTAAATATCTTCCCAGTATGCTATAAATTCTCCAAGACCCGTGACTAGGTGTTCCACAGGTTAAACCCAGTTCAGCAAATATCAATATTAACTCTAATCGTTGTATAATAAAAATCTCTCATCTTAACTGACAGGACAATATTATAAGCAATGCATCCCAAGCATTACAAAAAATTATGATTATCCCTTAGAGTTTGGTGAAATGGCATTTGATCTGTTTCTTTGTGTCTCCCCTTGGGAGCTGTGACTCTTCTACACACTGTGGGAGGACCAGTAAAGGCTGCAATGATGTACTGGGCAGACATTTTCAGAGAATTTTGCAATAGAAAGAGATTATTGCTTTCAACAATGACTAATAAATAAAATGCCTTTTATATTTTTCATTGCTAAATGAACATTGTGAGTTCAAGAGGGTCAACACGTGGTTATTTCCTAATGTAAGTTTTCAAGCGTGCAGGATTAGGTTGCCCTGATATGAGGGGAGCCCCGTAAACATTTGTTATTTCCCAGAAGCGGACAGGTACATTTAAAATGAGAGGAAATTCCATCCGCAATGTTCGTTGTTGTTTTTTCCCCCTAACATAGAACTCACTTCTATTTTCCAAAAAGAAAACTTTACCTTTTTTTTTAATTATTGATTTTTATTATTACTAATTTATCAAGTCAATGTCATTATGAGAAAAGGCAAGGGCTGAAAATAGAATTGGTGAGGGAAAAACCAGTAATACTGAAATAGTATTCTGAGAAATGAAGCATTTTGGGGGAGAAAAACACTCTTGCAATCAGCAGCCAAATGGATAAGCTGAGAGTCTCAAAAATATAACGTGTGTCCTCTTCCGGTCAGGTTGTCTCCATCCTTTCATCTGGAACCAGAGCCTGAGGACACAGCTCCACTCTGTGACCATATCCCTTCTTAAGGTCTCTGGAGCCACTTAGAAGATGCTGGTTGATACTGTCATTAATTCAGTAAGCATGTATTTAACACCTGCGCAGGACTAAGCATACTTCTAAACTATAAGGATGTGACCGATGTTGGAGAGCGAATGCCTACATTAGAAATTTTTCTTAATAATACTCAGTGACATATCCTCTCTTGGCTTTGGATGAACATGTGTACTAAGGAAGTGATCAGGTCTTTGTCAAATAACCCACTTACTTAGAACAAGAGAGAGGCTTTTCAAATATACTTTATTCACTGTCATAGATAGTGTTCATATCCTTTTAAAGTCCTGCATTGTTAGAGGAGAAGATTTGCAATATTTGCATAGCTGAAGATGCTGAGGCAAATCTATCAAAAAGAACATTGATATGAGTAGCGCTGACTAAGGCTAATGAGAATTCTGATTGCATAGTGCATTTCATATTGCTCATTGACTAAGTTGTATCTGTCTTCCCAGGTCTGTTGAGGATTAAAACCCTCATCTGAAAGTCTTTTCTTTCTTTCTTTTTTTTTTTCCCCCAAGGGACTGAATTGCAACAAGTTTGGGGAGACAGGTGGCTTCCTAATCCCCGCTCAATGTAATTATATAACAATGAATGTCACCAAGGCTAGCAGCTGCTGCTTCAGCAGAAGTGCAAATTCAGTCTCTCACTCTGCACTTTTATCTCAGTTTGCACAGACCTAGGAGGAAACATGTTGAGACTCAGAAAGCTCCCGGGATCTTTTTGTTGAGAACTTTTCAAAGTCAACCAAGACATCCAGCCCTCTTTTCCTTTTCCTTTTAAAAATTTCTTTCTTTCACCATGTGACCACTGAAAGCATAAAAAGTCACCAACTTATTATTGTAGGAACAGGGTGTGGCTTGGGGCATGAACTTCTTTGGGGTTAGGAACTCTTCAGAAGAGGCCAAGTAGGCAAATATCACTTAATCTTGGAGGTGCTTCCTAAAAGGATTCCTGGGAATCAGACGTGGTCATGCGTATGGGCCTAAGCTATGGCTCAGAGTACATCCAACCACCACGGTAATACAGTGATTTTCTCTCTTGAGATCAGACTGTACCAGGTCC
Organism: Rhinolophus hipposideros; assembly: GCF_964194185.1. NCBI lineage: Eukaryota > Metazoa > Chordata > Mammalia > Chiroptera > Rhinolophidae > Rhinolophus > Rhinolophus hipposideros. Next base: position 41,511,474 of record NC_138050.1, on the reverse strand, counting down.
AAGGCTTAGAGGTACTGTGTGCGTGTTTTTTCAAACGTCCATCTTTTTATTTAATAATACATTAGAAGTCCAATCATTCTTCAAATGCGAACTTTCTCAAGTCAGTCTCTCCCATTAGCTCCTTCTTATGTACTGTACTTCAAAGCCCTTATTGATGGCATCTCAATAGGCACATCAATAAATCTTGTCAATAAAGCTATGCACTGTGCACTCTATTGACAGAAGCATAAGATACTTGTTTTGCTATATCTTACTCTGATTTTGTGGACAATACCTTTTCTCACATTTAGTGATACTGTTTCTGTTTTTTTTTTTTTTTTTTTTTTTTTTTAAATCTAGCAACTACCTATATTACTCAAAGCCAAGCTCTACATGCACTAAAAAGTATTCTTGAACTCTACCACCTCTTAGTGAGGCCTCCAATTCTAACTGATTGTGCACATAACTGCCTGGGACTCAGCCTGTTGTATTTTGAATTAGCAGGTTCTTTTTTTTCTCTACATAGGTTTTGTTTCTACAATGAAATTGCCAGCTTCTTGAGGGCAGATGATATGTCTTGATGTACTTTGCATCTCCTACCCCCAGTCTATATTAACTACAAGGGATAACAACTTGCTGGTACCCAAAATTGTAAAATTTTGAATCTGTGTTGTTCTAGGAGTAGGTCAAGAGAAGGAGGTAAGGAGAGACAGAACAAGAAGTACAAAATGGAATGTGTCATGAATTCCATTTGCTTTATTTTTCTCTTTTTCTCTCAGACCCTGCAGAAGTCCTGTCTCTGTCAAAATTGGGTGAACCCATTTTTAGCATTTAAATAGATAATATTTTCATATGTACTAGAATGTAAACTCCATGAGGGCAGGGGTCATGTTGGTTTTGTTTATTGTTGCATCTATAATGCCTAGAATAGTGACAGACACATAGTAGGTACTCAATGAATATTTGCTTGGAAGACTGAAATAAGAATCTTTCATTGACCATCCCCAAAAGAATCATTAAGGCAATACTTAACACCATAGAATGTCTGAGAATACAGAGGTTTTAAAGGTTATCTAGTCTAATTCCCTTATTTTAAAAGGCAAAAACTGAGGCAACAGAGGAACGAGAATCTGGATCTCCTAATGCTTAACTTAGTTCACTGATCTAATTTTCCCTTTTATATAAAACATTATGGGAATAAAGAGGCAAGTTTGTTATATATGACAGTCTTCCAGCGATAACTCGAATCACCTGCAAAGACCTATGCCAGTATAGGTAATGTGCTAGGCACTAGGAAAAAGAAAAGAATGAAAGCAAGGTGATTTTGGAACCAGAATTCAGACTTCTCATTATGTAATCTGAATTGGTGATGTGTTCCTGTTTTCAGTTCATGACATTTTGCTCTATTATTTTCCTATTGGATGGGTAGCACAGTGGAAAAGATTGATGTCAAGTAGCTGATTTCACTTATGAACAGAGACGCTGCTTTCCCTGGAGGTGAGGATAAGAAGGCTCTTGGTTGTTTTGCCTCTTGCTATCTTGCTCCAAAAAGAGAGGCGATAAGAGCTATAGATGGTGCCAAAATCGTTTCCCCTGCAGTGTCAGGATACGTTCAGAAACTACATCACATACTTCCTTGTCCTTGGGAGAGACATTCCCAGACCCCTAGTGGATGCCTATAACCACGGATAGTACCAAACTTTATACATGCTATGTTGTTTTCCTATACATACATACATACATACATACATACATACATACATACATACATTTTTACTAAAGGTCGCACTATATGGCTTTGCTTTGGTATGTCCCAATTGCCAGGATCACTACTCTTGCATTTTGGGGCCATTGTTAAGTAAAATAAGGGTGACTTGAGCATGAGCATTGCAACACCTCAACAGTCAATCTGATAACCCAGATGGCTATCCAGTGACTAAGGGGCAGTATATAGTGTGGATTGGCTGGACAAAGGGATGATTCACATCTGGGAGGAATGGAACAGGATGGTGAGAGATTTTATCACGCTGTTTAAAACTTACAAATTGTTTATTTCTGGGACTATCCATTTAACATTTTCAGACTGTGATGATGTGGAAAGCAAAACTGCATGTAAGGTATCCTACTGTTGACTCTCTAGAATTGGAATCAAGAAATTCTGGCTTAAAACAGAAGAGAGTAGAAAGTACACCCTTTATCAAACAGCTTGTAAAAGGACTACTGAGATGAAGGGCCTTTTAAATTTCATTAAATTACTTTGCGTAACTTTCAAATCCCATCAAGATTATAAAAGGTAAGCAGAACAAAATAATCCTGGCTTGTGGTAAAAATGACAGAAAGAAAGATGATGGTCTTTTTGGATTCTGATACTGAGCACTCCTCTTGCACTGAAAAATGTAATTTTGTTTTTCCCCCAAAAGACATGTTTATATTTGAATCATTGGTTTGGGAAAGGAGAATCAAAAGGCAATAATATATCTGCTTTAGTCTTTACTCCTGAAGTTACCATAGAGATTTCAACTACTGGACAATAATGTTCATCACTACCCCAGAGCTTAGTCAACAGAGCAAACTATCATGTTTCCCCGAAAATAAGACCTAGCCAGACCATCAGCTCGAATGCATCTTTTGGAGCAAAAATTAATATAAGATCCAGTCTTATTTTATTATAATATAATATAAGGTCGGTCCTTATACAAAATAATATAAGACCGAGTCGTGTATTAATTTTTGCTCCAAAAGACACTTTAGAGCTGATGGTCTGGCTAGGTCTTATTTTCAGGGAAACACGGTAACATGACAAAGCTACAGACCAGACTTCCAATCTTGCATCAGCCCCAACAGGAGACAGATACCTGGGAGGCCAAGCCTGAGCCATGGCTGGTTAGTCCCTATTGTCTCTAAGCTGAAAAATCACTTCTCAACTACTATTATCAATTCATTCATTATATGTATTACTCGTCATTGGTATTATTCTTTTATCCCTGTAATATCACTTACATTTTACAATGTGCTTCACTTATATCGAATCCTGTGGGCTAACACAGAGTAGGAATCAGTACCACAATTTTCCAGATGAAGAAAGTGAGGCTATGCTTTCATGTCACCTGGTTGGCTGACTTCTAATCTAGAAATCTTTCCTCAACCCCTCACTGTCCCCAAGTACCATATTTGATTCTGCAGCTTGGTGCTGTGTGATGGACCAATCCATTAACAGACAGTATAGACGATAAAGACAACACAGGGTGGTTTAGTGAAAAGACACTGAGTCCAAGTCCTGATTTTGCAATTTACTCTCTCTCACCTTGGACAAACCCCCAATATCTACTTCCTCTCTATGACATGAGATTTTTACCAGCACAGTTGGTTTCTAACCCAATTGTGTATCAAAATCGCCTCAAAGGATTTCTGTAAAATATAGATTCCTAGGTTCCACATCAGCCTCCTGAATCTGTGGCTGGGACCTAGAAATCTGTGTTTAAATGTTTTCAAACATTTTTGATGAAGCCAGTCTGGCAATTGAGAATCACTGGATCCTTTCAACTCTAACATTCTGTTACTGTGGGTTTATTATCCATTAGGCAGAGTATAGAAAGGCTATAAGTCACAGATGAGGGAGCAATTCATCAGCCTGCAAAGTGGAGGGAGTCAGAAAGGAACATTTAAGCTTAACTTAAAGAATAGAGTTTTGTCATGTATACAAGGTGGGGAAGGGAGAGACACCTCATGGCAAGTCATGGGGAAAATTAATGAGTATGGTTTGACTAAAGCATGCTCTTTCCAAGGGAATGACTGGGATAAAATGGAAAAGTACACTGACATGTAAAATTAACTTTTTACTATGAGTTTAGATCAAATCTGAGGTTCCTTTTGTGCACATCTTTACAAGACAGCTATCTTTTTCACTATGTCCTGAGGTAGTCATTTCTAATATAAAAAACAAAACAATAATAATTTTAAAAAATCTCACCACCACTAACCCAAACACTAAAACAAATCACATTTGGCTTAGCTTGTGGGCAAAGAAGAATAGAAATTTCATGTGAGACAATGGCAAGTTTCCTTTTAATCAGATATTTTTGTTTTAGAACACAGAATATAATCTTTAGAACAATAGACAACTTTCCCTGGTAAAACTCAAAAAAAAGAAAAAGAAAAAGAAAAAGAAAACGAAAAGAAAAACTGGCTGTCAATCACATTCCTCTGATTTTGATTTATGGCTTCCTAGATAATATTTCCATTTTAGTCTTAAAGCATGAAGCTACTGCTTCTTTATAGGCTCATGGGCAACAATTACAAACTTTATCTCCATTTAGACATATTCATTTAGATATCCTTGGTGCTAAATGTTAGTATGTTAAATTCACAGGTAGAAACAAGGAAGAGGTAGGTAATTTGTGTTACATTACCTGTCCCAGGTATGGCTAGGTAGCCCTCTGGTGGTTACTCTCAGTGACTAGTCTAGAAAAAAAAAAAAAGATATAAATATATATATATATATATATATATATATATATATATATATATATATATATTTACCTGTTCCTTGTCCTCTCCCCCATTCTGATTTTATCTTTCTTTTTCTTTTAAATATATAAACTGTCATTCTATCAATGTGAGCTTCATGAGGGAAGTGTATTTATCATCTGCTAATTGACTGCTGAATATCCGGTTTCTAGAACAGAGTATGGGACAAAGTCAAGAAGTATTTGTTGAATGAATCAATTAAGTCACAGCTTGGAGTTCTCTTCACCATTGTAAGGAGAGGTCTGCTGGTTTACAGATCTAGGTTTTCAGGTCAGATTGTAAACATTCTGTAACCTAAGTCTATTCCTCAGTAGTCTGGTGTATAAAACTTAGGTGAGAAATATAAATATTATTACAAAGAAGTCAATTAAAATCTTGAGAGTTTATGCAAGTGGATTTGCAAACCTTAATCTTATCTCCAAGTAGATAGGTCTTCCCAAGGGTGGAAGTTCAGAGAATTGGGGAGAGTATAGGTAATTAGATTTCTCTGGCATGACCACCCAGTTAGAGTCTCCACTTTTTCAGCCTAACACTTTTCTTTAGACAAAATGCAAACTCTATTGTTACAAAAGGCATTATCTTCTGAACCCTTTTTCAAACAAGCCCAATGGTATTTTTGCTTTACACAGGTTACATAATTTATACAGTTGTAAAAAGTGTATTGTAAACTATTATACAAATGCTAATTATTATAATTATCTACTCCCCAGTAGACTCATCTTTCTTTTCTATTTGTTTCTTCTGACAGAACTGGATTCTGTCACCTACTAACTTTGTCACCTTGGCAAGTTATATTTCTTCTCTAAACTTCAATTTTCATGTACAAAAATGGAAATGATAATAACATCCACTTTATAAGACTGTTGTGAGGATCAAATGAGATAAGTCATGTAAAGCTTCTAGAATGGTGTCTTTTGAATTTTAAGAACATGTAGTTAATTTACTGTTATTATAATTGTTACCATCTCATCCATGCCATTCATAATCTAAAAGTAAAAACACTGTACAATTGTTTGAACTTCCTAAGGTATTTTTCACTTTTAAATTACTTTTTACTTTTAGATGTCTATGTTTTGTCAAATATATTTACTTTGGGTTTTAAATTACTATTACTACAGTAATTTTCATTTAAAAAGTACATTTCAGTAATGTGAGAGAAATTGTTCTTTATTCCTATTTTGTATAACTCAAATAAGTAATCATTTAAAGACCAAATTCATAACATTTTCTTGATTATTTTTGGCTATTTATGGGTATTTCCAACTATAGCTGATTTATAATTATAAGTGAGTCACATCCATCTTTATTTGTCTACTATTGGTAACTTGGAAATTATTATTTAGGAGGTCAAATACCATTTTGCAGGCTAATTTCGTTCCCAAATGTTTATTACCTAGAGACAGCTAACGTCTAACTAAGAATATGGGGATTATTTAAAAAGACAACATAAACTATTCATTTCTTTATCAAATATTTATTGAGGCCTATGTTGTGCCAGGCCCTGTCTTAGTGTTGCAGATGCTCCCATGAACAAAATGCATCAACCAACTAACACCATCAGATGGTGACAAACACTGGAGAGAGAGACTGAATGTGATAGTGAGTGTGGGGATACTTTAGATCAGGGGTTAGCTAAGTAGTAGAGATTCTCATAAAATGACAAGAAACAGCCAGTCTTGCAAGGACCAGGAGAAGATTGTTCTAGATAGAGAAAACAGTTAATACAGAGGCTCCACACTAGAAATGAACTGCTTGGTATAGTCAAGAAAGAGAAGGAGGCCAGTGAGGTTGCAGTTACGAAGTTATTGAAAAGCCCAGGCAGGATTTGCCTGTGGCTTTAACTTGGGTAATAGAAATGGATAGGGATAAACATGAACAAGCTTGGGATGGTTAGAGATAGAGGCAACAGGCCATGCTGATCAGCTTACTACGGAAAGGAGGAGGTAAAACAGAATAACTCAGATTTTTGGCTTGAGATCCTCGGTTGGATGGTGGTGATGTTTATTAGGATGTAGGAGACTGGGAGAGATGACCAGGACTGGAGGAGAGAAATCAAGGAGTCTGTTTTGTTACTGTAAAGCTTGAGCGATCTCTTAGACATCTATGTGGCCATGTCAGTATGGCAGTTGGGTAGTCAAGTCTGAAGTTCGGGGGAAAGGTTGAGGTGGATAAGTGGATCACATAGATTCCCAAGGGACTGGAGGGGTCACCTAGAGAGTGTGTGTGGAAAAAGATTTCCAGAAACACTCCTCTTTCAACATTCAAGCAGAGAAAAAAGAACAAGCAAAAGGACTCCACAAGACGGATCTAGTAAGAGACGGAAAGAGGAAAACCAAAAAGAATGGTTAAGAGGAAAATGAAGGGAATACAATGTTCCAGACTGCAAAATAAGAAAATGCTTCAAGCAGGAGAGAAGGGTTAACCACAATGACTACAGAGACACATTAAAACAAGAACAGATACGTGACTGTTTGGATTTGGCCATGTGGAAACAGAAGTGAAAAGGTAAGGATGGAAGCATTCCAAAAATGGACTGAGATGAGTAAGTGGAGCTGATGACAAACAACTTTCTCAAGAAGTTTGACTGTGAAAAGGAGCAGAGGACTTGAGAGTAGCAGTGCATCAGGAAGGGTGCCATAGTCTGAATACTTGTGCACTCCCCAAATTCAAATGTTGAAATATAATAGCCAACATGATATTATTAGGAGGTGGGATCTTTGGGATTAGGTCATGAAAGCGGAGCCCTTGTGAATGGGATAAGTTCCTTTATAAAAGAGGCCCTAGTCGGCTCCCTTGGCCCTTCCACAGTGGCACAGGGCGGCACAGTAAGAAGGTGCCACCTATGAGGAAGTAGGTTCTCACCAGACACCAAATCTGTTGGCACCCTGATCTTGGAATTTGCAGCCTCTAGAACTATGAGAAGTAAATTCATGCCATTTACAAGCCACCCAGCCTGTGACATTTTGTTATAGCAGCCCGAATGAACTAAGACAGAGGGGTTTTTCTTTTGCTTTTTTTCATTTTTGTTTTTGTTTTTACGATGTGAGATATTGGAACATATTTACACAATCCTGGGCAAACCTCTTTACCACTCAGAGCCTGAACTTTCCTTGTCTGAAAGAATCTATTGATATCTTAAAGTGATTTGGGTCTATGTTAATTTTACAGGGAGAATTGAACTCAGATAGTGTATGTGTGGAAGGATCTGACACAATGGATGACATCCAGATGGAGCTCAGTAAACGCTAAATCAAAATTTATTAAATCAATCATGTGCTAACACTCCTGCTAGTAGATTTTTCCAATTGTCTTTTTGGCATGCCTCTTATTTGTTTTGATAGACTAGTTCTTTCAAAATGCCAGTGTATTACTAATTTACCACTTATGAGCAGCCAATAGTTTTATTCTCTTAATATTGAGGTAGGAGGGTGGCCCCAATTCACTCCTATAATACAATTTTATCCAGGAAACCATCAAGGGCCTAATAAAAAGTAAGTTGTGACTCTCACCGTTTGCAGGTCTGCATATCGCAGAGCAGTGTCTTATAAAAGACTTGAGTGGTTTTAAGGCATTACCACTCTTCTATTGATCAGTGTTATCTTATGGTCTCTTTTGCTTTATAGGAAAAAATGTCAAGGAGAACCTAAGAATGTATGGAGATTTTATAGATCTTGCATTGGCTTTTATGACCTAGTATATGGCAAATAGTTATATGCTAAATTGTAAAGGAGTAATGATATATTCTCAACTAAAGAGTTTCTTTTGGAGAAACTCTTCAAAATCTGTATTCAAAGACTTCTTCAAGAATCAGGGCAAACAGGAACATTCTCCTATATATGAAAACAGTGTCAGGTGGTATGCAATAGAGCTATGTTTTGTTTCTTCTTCATTTGAGCTTTATCCTAATGTTATGTTATTGCTTTTATGTCAAGTTAAATGCCTACCACAGTTCCTGTCCCATAGTAGGTACTCAAGGAATAAATGAAAGCACCCCTGCCATAGTGAATAGAGGCTGTTTCATTCTTAGAGCCAGCTTCAAGAGCAGGTGTCCTGTCCAATTTTCTTGGACTTGTAGAGCTTAGTTTAACGCTCTGTCACCATCTTGAAATTCTTAGTAATTTTTGAACAAGGGACCTGCCTGCCATTTTCTTTTTGCACTGGGTCCCACAACTTATTTAGCAGGCCCCGTTCATTCTTCTCTCTCTCCATGTCATCAATCAACCTCCTAACTATCTCTCAGATAAGCTCAATTCTCTCAGTTCCCATTTTCATTGCCTAAATTCTAGCCACAAGGACCCTTATCTGGATTGGTTATGAGAGCCTTTTATTTGGACCCCCCACCTCTAATTTTGTTTTTGTCCAATTTCCAGAACGTATTCAGATTATTCATTTTAAAATATAAATCCGATTCTATCACTTGAATAATTAATTCATTCCTTAGTTCAGCAGATATTTAAAGTTTGTTTTAGGTATTATGGTAGGCACTGGGAATGCAATGGTGATCAAAACTGGATATAATCAGAGGTAACTTAAAGAGAGGATTAACACTGATTTCTCTAAGAAAGTATGGCTTGATATTTGTCCTAATTAACTTAAGTACATTTTTAGGCAGACTCTCTGAACACACCATTTTGATAAATACATTGGTTCATATACTGGGTGGATTTGAAAATGAGGGAAGAAGAGAAATAAACATTCCAAAACTATTTGACCCTAGAGAGCATACTGGGAAGCCGAATTCCCTTGTGTCCTTTCTACAGTGGGTAACTACAAATTCCAACTTTGAAAAACTTCCAGGTCAAGACCATTTTGCTCTCTGACTGTGCTTCTAACTGATAACTTGCTTTAGTGCTGTTGCAAATCCAAAGCTGATGGCTGTAAATAAATCTAGATATTTTATACGTACCCCCAAGAACCACATGGATCACTTCCATGCAGAGGCAAAATGGTCTTATATTCTGGTGAAAGTACTATCTTGTTTAATTCTTCTAATTTCACCCAGTCTCCAAAATATTTAGATCTATTTCTCACTCAGTAACAGAAAATGTCAGTCCTAGTTGTAAAGTAGAATCTAAAAACATTTGTTATTCAGCACTTATCAGAGGCTTGCGTAAATGAGGGAAAGAAAGGGACACTTGGAGAAGACTGTCAAAGTTATAAAGTGTCCCTCCACTTCTTGAAGCTCTATTCTTGGGTGAAGTTGGACCACTAGAATGTTGAACACGCTATGTACACTGCACTAATCCTTACAGAATTGCTTTAACTCAATTTTGCTGTAATGGTATGCCATTGGCTTTTATTCAAGGTATATACTAGAAACCACCCCATGAAATTCACTTTTGCATTTACTGTAAATGTGTGGTTGAGGACATTGTCCATTACATCACTCGATATCCCATATGAGAAAATTCTTTCAAAACTAATTTTAGGAAATAAAACGGGCTCCTTGTTAAATTGATATTCTGATTTCTTTCCAATAATGAGAGAAGTATTAATTAGGATTTTTTTTTTTTCTGTTTTAAGTGGCAGAGCCCTACTCAGACTTACTAATCAAAAAAGTCAGGTTACTCGTTCTCATTGCTGGGAAGGACTCTTGGGTTATGGATAGAATCTAAGATCTGCCACAGCTAGGCTTCAGGGTTCAGGGCCAGGAGCCAGGATTCAGCACACAGGACTTGTTCTCTCTCCATTGGCCTATCTCCTCTGCTTAGTTTCCTTTCTTTCCACTGAAAACAAGCTTGCCCTTCAGGGCAGGTAAGCTGCTTCTGATTGATATTTTTCCAGCTTACCATCTTCAGTGGGAAATAAACTCTATCCAAAGTCTATGTGTCAACACCCAGGAAGATTCTCATTGTTGCTGACTCTTGATGGCCAGATACCCACCTCTGAATAATGACAGTATCAAGGGATAGGGTACGGTGCAGAGGGTAGGTGATGGGGCATGCTGATTGACAGCCCCAGGCAGAGAGTGGAAAAGAACCTTCCCACCTCAAAGAAAAGAGGGCATTGTTAACAGAGGAAGAGCATGAGAAAACACGTAAGTCAGACAAAAGGCAACAGCCAGAGCTGTCTGTGAAAAGAGCCAGAGCACAGTTTTCCTTTTTGCTCTGAGTCCTAGGAAGCTTATGGGCAACTACAGAGCCCACACCAACAATTATTTTTACCTTTCAGCTTAAATCAGTTTTACCTCTGATTGTGGTTTTCTATTTTATTTTATAGCTTTATTGTTCTATCTGTTCCTACAAGCTGTTTAATATCCCCTTTAAAAGACAAATAATTTCAATAGACCGTTGAGACGATCTCAAAATAACTTCTAGTATTAGTGTGCTGACTCTGAAAATGCAAACTGGAAAGGAGAAATACCTTATTCTTGAAACCAAAACTAAGAATGAAGTTCATAGCAGAGTAGCATGTATGTTAAACGGTGAAGGGCAGAGTAAGTAAAGCCTTGTCCTACAGGACAGACTGATCGTGTGACCCCCTAGCCTGGGAAGGCCTCGTCCTTGTGGTGGAGACTCCTTTCAATGAAAGGAGAAGCTGTTCTTTAATACAGTACGACGCACAGTGGAACAGACAAAAATGTGAGACGAAAATAAACTATAAGGGCTACAAGGAATAACTTTCTTTATGAACTCCGGTTGCAGAACTCCCTGAGAGAACAGTTTTAGAAGCATTTCTTGAAGTTCAGAGGCAGGTGATCCAGTCATCTGACTGTTTCTCCTTCTGAACTCTTCTCCTGATCATAGCTGCAAAGGAGTTGGATTTGCAGAGTATTTTAATAATAACTCAGTTTTTAGAAAGATTATCAAATAGTCAACAAACTTAAGTCTTTCTAGAACAGGTTTTGGCATTGTATCATTGGAAAAATGATGCAGGCCCAGAAACATTTGTCCTACCATCCTTCCTCCTAACTCCAAGATCGCATTCCAACCCTGCCTTACACCAAGGGTTCTTCTGTTGAGCTACACATTCCAGTTCCAGTCTCACTGAAGGACCGGGGTATGTATTCCTCCCAGAAGATGCTCTGCTGTCCACTTTCCCTATATTACAGAGACTCAACCCAGCTGCCTACTAGCCTTACCCCCTATGATAAAACAATATCTCACCCATATGATAAACATGTCTATCCCTCCAGAACTATATCCATTCTCTCAGTAAGGTTATTTTCTTATAAGGACAGTGAAATTGGAGGAAAAATACTAAGTGTTAAAGAAGGGCCTGTAGGTGGGATGTTGGGAAGCAGACGTGGGGAATCACTCATTTTGTCTGGCTTTATTTTGTTTTCCCAAACTTCACAGTCATGTATTTGCTATTCTTCAAATGACAGCTGGAATTTAAACATCACCATTTTCTTCGTATAACCTAAATAGTAAATGTAACACAGATAGGGACCAGTGGAGAATGATGTTTCTGAAACTCTTGGGTTGTCTGAAAATAATTTCTTCCCTCTCTCTCCTTAAGGAGTCATTTTGATGTTCTATTCATTATAGGATGTGGTTAATGTAGAGTAACACTGTGTTGTGGGAAGGAGCAGCTGAAAGCCAGCAAGCCTGGGGATTTGAGAGCCATAGCTCAGATCACACTATCACGTCTTTTTCTGATGCTGTTTACTCCTGGCCCCTAAAAAGGGACAGTACTTCCAACAGGGACTTGGGAAAGTAAGTATTTCTTCCTGCTTCCAATGGAATGAGCCTGTTCTATCCCACATAAGGTTTATATTCAACTTGTCATCCATAAAATGAGAGGTTCAGATTGGTTGATCTCTGCATTGCAAAGTTCCAGCATTCCTTTTAGTCCTTTGCTTGACTTCACTTAAAAAAAAAAATGTATGCCTATTATAGTCACAATAACAGAGCTTTAAGGCAAGGAAAAAAAATGTTACACATAATCTCATAATATTGATTTTTTTTCCTTGAAGGTTTTTTTGTTCTTGTCCACATGCAGTTGTAATAATGACATATTTGAAGTCATAAAATTGATTTAGTTATGCATTCTTTATCTTATAAGCATTTCCATGTTTTCCTATCTTAAATAATTTTCAGTGTTGCATAGCATCCCATTTAATTTGCATACATTGAATTACTGAACACGATCTCAGTGTCAGACATTTGGCTCCCATTTTTCTCTACATAGAAACATGGAAATAAACACCTTGGGCATACAGCTTTTAAAATATATATATATATATATACATATTATATATATACATATTATATATATATATATATATATATATATATATATATATATATTAGTTATTTCCTTTAGATAACATTTCTAAGAGCAGGATCACTGGACAAATGGATGTGCATATTTTATGGTACTTAAACATACTAGCAAATTGCTCTTCACATGGGATGAACAAATGTACACTGTAAAAATCAAGAGGTAAAAGTTCTAATTCTACCATTTCTTTGCCATATGGGTATGTTTTAATATTTTGTTCTCTTGGTGGATATATAACCCTTAAAAAAAAGTCAGTTGCGTAAAAAAGATGATTCTAATTTCTGTTGTTTTGTTTTTCTTTGCCATCTCCCTCTCCGCCGCCCTTCTCCCCACTTCCCTAGAATCAAGTAAGAGTTCTCACACGAACATCTGTGTTACCCTGACATGTACCCTGCGGGCTTATCGTGGCTTGTCACCTACTCACAGAGATTAATTTCTTCTTCAGATGTTTGTCCTTCAGCTTCCTTTTTGCAAAAAGGCCTCAGGATGTAGTGGTCCGCTACCCCTGAATGTGATCCAGCACAGAGACGAGCTGTCACTTGCTTCCCTCTTCTCTTTACAGTTATGGTTCCAGGGGATGGTTTTTCCTTTGCTTAGGGTCCTTGCTGACACCTGACCTTTCCCAGTAGAAACAGTGTAAATGACACCAGGATTTGAGTGACTGAAACTTCAGTTCTGGTGGCAGATAATCCACACTGCCAGGAGGCAGATTCTCTCTTGCTGCTCCAATGGGAAGTGAAAGTAGGAAGGGCTGCATTCTCCCCAGATTCAAATGTAGATGACGGTAGAGAACCATGAGGTCTATTTCACCTACATCCACTTTTTCAAAACTTTTAAAATTATTCACTCTCTTCATCATCCCCTCCTTGTTCCACATACACATTTGTATAGGAATTTGGAGAAGATTACATATACCAAATAGCACAGCTGTGTTTGGGCACCAAAGTTGAATCTACCCACAGTTATTTCTTTTCTGTTTTGTTTTTTAAACTATTTACATAAAATTCTGAAATCGAGACTGTGACTTTTTTGCATCGTGAGTCAGATAAAGAAGGGCAGAGAAGGTGTTACATGGTAAGGAGGCGGCAGAGCCTGGGTTAAAAATTACAGTCAGGAGCATCATAGTTTTTGGCAAACAATAGCTCATCCTTATTGGTGCATTGTATTCAGATGAAAGTAAGACAGACTTAAAACAGAGGCTGAAACAAATAATGGTTTTAATTTTTCTAACAGAATGAGAAGTCTGGAGGCAGACTGGGGGTTATATGGCACCTCCACAATGAACTCTGAGCCAAGTCCTCCTAATATTCTTCCTGCATCACTGTTCTTCACTTGAGGCTTTATCTTTAAAGTTGCCTCATGGTCCCAGCATGGCCAGTGATTCTGGTCCATAGGAGAAAAAGGAAAATGGGAAGAGGAAGATCGACAAGTTTCATGTCAAGGTACTCGGTCTCCCTTCTTTGAGAATCCCAGAAGTTCCTTCCAACTCTCATTTATATTTCTTTGGCTAGAACCTAGTCACTTGACCATCCCTATCTGCAGCAGAAGTTGAAAATGGTTGTGTGTTTAACCTGGGTACAATGTTGTCCAATAAAATAAAGGTTTAGTAAGAAATCTGTGGAGAACAGATATTGGATAGACAAATATGGGTCTCTATCAAAATTAGTAATATGATTTGTTGAGTCTTTTTCTTAAAAAAGTAATCCTATTGGAGGAAGAATTCCTTATCATGTAAAACTCAGTCCAAAGATCACCCAGTCACAATGCTGGCATTGGAAAGGACCTTAAGAAATAATGTGTTTCAGTGCAGGAAGCTCGCCTAGGATGTCTTTGTCAGGTGTTCATCCAAACTTAGCTTGCAAAAGTCCAATGCAAGGAATCTCACTAAGCACCCCATTTCATTGTTGGGCAGTATTAATTTTTTACAGTAATAATAGTACTGAGAGTAGGGTAATAATGCACTGATAATATTTGCTTCTGTTGAACAAACATATATGTAACACACACCATGGGTCCCAGCACTTCCTTTTTCAATCCTTTTGTAGGATAGTCATTCAAATTATTGAAGACAAGTGTCATGCTCTCAGTTTTGCAAAATACTATTTGCTCATGTAACTTTCCATCTGCTACCAATGTTGCTTGGATACATTATCAGTCACTTAATTTTTTTCCTCCATTCTCAAATGCACCATTATCTGCATGGAATATACAATTCAAACTTATATGTACTCTCCTCTGACCTTGTTCTAAAACTATTTTGCCTAATCTTGGGTTTCCTCTCCTAGTCAGTCCTTGATTTTTCAAGCTCGCTTAGTAAAAGGAAAAACAAGATCACCCTAACATCAACAGAAACACTTAAAAATATTTCCAGTCACCAGAGCAAGCTGATGCTTTTATCTGTTGCCACTTGCCAATCCATGTCAGTGTTTCTCTCCTCCCCTGACCCATGTCCTTTTGTTCTGAATCAGAACCTTTCATTTTTTCTTTTCTCGGAATCAGAACTTTTTAATCTCCCACATCTTTCACATCATTTTGCCTCTTGCTCTCCACTCTAGGTGTCTATAAGTCTGAGTCTGTCGTTTGTCCCCAACTCTGGGGTCAGAGCCCTTTATATCTGTTCAACTGCATCTTTGTAATCTTGAGTTCTTTCCTGAGTTTTAACCATCTAAATGTTCCTCATGGTCCCATTCTGATATGTTGCAAATACAAGTTTTACTTACTTACTTACTTACTTATTTATTTATTTATTTATTTATTTATTTATTTATTTATATATTTATTTATTTATTTATTGCCAGAAAACAACTTCTGTGTGGAAAACTGACGTTCCATCAGAAAAAGAATTTGGTGGTGGTGGCAGGAGGTGGGGGGGGACAGGGATGGATTTTAACATTGCCCCTGTATCAACCCTGGTTAAATACAAAGATGTTTTGAAACTTGAAAAGATAGCAGACAACCTGTAGCATTAAGAAATCAGATCTCACATCATTTTCTTTTCAAAAAGGGAAGATGTGGGCACTTCTCCCTTGAGATACCACCAGAGCCCCTGGTTGTGGCCCCTAAGTATACAAGAGAGAGCCGAGGCACGGAGACTATAACACTTCAGCAACTCAGCCACTTGACCAGGTTCCAGGAGAGAACATTTTCTTCTAAATTCCCATTCTCGAGAATAGAATCACCATGACTTTCTAAAGTAGGATTGTTTTTTATAAATTTTGGCAAAAGCACAGGAGGATGCTGACAGAAATGCCATGGGACAAACACAGTGAAAAATATGAGACCTTGAGTGCTGGCAAGATGCTTTCTTTCAATCTAGGTTTTGCCTCCCCCACACCTCACAGTGAATGACTGAAGGAAGCAGCCCCACAGCAAAGGGGAAAAGAGCAAGAATATAGTTCCTTAAAAAGAAAGAAACAAAACTAAAGCCTGAAGAAATAAGTAGAGATAAGGGCACAGCCTCATGTCCACAGAAACTCTAAAAGTGCAATTTTTTAGGAGAAAAGTATTGATCAATTTCTTTCTGGAAACCCTGTTGCTTTTCAAAATAGTATAGTGTAATGGATGAGGAAAAAAGCAGGCTAGAAGATTATACTATGCATTGTTTCCATATGTATCACACAGAAATGCACGTTACAGGTATATACAAAAGAGAAAGAAATGCACAAAAATCTTAACAGTGGCAATCTATGTGTGGAATGTTATATTGATTTTATCTTCTTTTTTATACCTTTCTGGAGTTTCCATATTTTCTAAAGTAAGTTTATCTTGTGTGTGTGTGTGTGTGTGTGTGTGTGTGTGTGTTTATAATTAAATTTATATTTTGACAAAGTTGGGAAATGATGAATGAAACGTATCATACACAGGGAAACAAACCTTGATTTAGTGTTTATTGAGCCTGGAAGAATGAGAGAGAAAAGAAATCAAGAAATACAAATTGATCATATGATTTTTTTTTTGATCAATTTGTATTGATTTCTTTTTATCTCATTCTTCCAGGCTCAATAGACACTAAATCAAGGTTTATTTCCCTGTGTATAATATATTTCATTCACCTCTTCCCAACTTTGCCAAAAATAAATTTAATTATAAACACACACACACACACACACACACACCTTATGACCCAACAATTCCACTCCTGGGTATCTATCCGGAGAAATCCAAAATTCTAATTCAAAAGAAATTATGCACCCCTATGTTTATTGCATCACTTTACACAATAGCCAAGAAATGGAAACAACCGAAATGCCCATCGGTAGATGACTGGATTAAGAAACTGTGGTACATTTATACAATGGAGTATTATGCAGCCACAAAGAAGAATGAAATCTTACTATTTGCAACAATATGGATGGATCTAGAGAATGTTATGTTAAGTGAAATAAGTCAGACAGAAAAAGACAAATACCATATGATCTCACTTATATGTGGAATCTAAAGAAAAGAAGAAATGAATGAACTAATCAGAAAAAAAAAGAAATACAAATTGGGAACTCTGTTAGATTGAGGAGGCCACTTCTAGCTCATACACTCTAACTCCCTGAGTTAGTATGTAGGTGAAGAAATAAATAGAGGTACTTTTAATTAGAGGAAATGGAGAGGAAATTGTCCAATCTCTCTCTTCATTACTTAGAAATTATTAATGTTAACCTGTGAAAATGATTGTGAACCATTAGATTAGTACAAAAACAATTGTGGTTTAAAAGGTTAAAAATAATTGCAAAAATTGCAATTACTTTTGTACCAACCTAATAATATAATCAAAACAAACTTTTCCATTGGAAGTATTTAAAATTTTTTTCAAAAATTAGCTTTTGGACCCACTGCTGTATTCTGACATTCTAATCTGTTTAGTAATGGTCAGATGGATAAAAATTCTGAAGAATTACAGTTGAGTAGCTGGCAGCATCAATGGAGAGTCTTATAAAAGACCTACCTATGAAAAAGAATATATGATAAATGTACCATGGCATATCAGTGGGGAAAAATTACTCATTATATACATGTTGCTGAAGTAATTAAATAGCCTTCCACACCAGGGGTAAACAAACTTAGCCCGTGGGCCAAATCATGCCAACTTTCTGTTTTTATATAAAAGCGTTATTGGAACACACTCATGCCTATTTGTTTACAAGTTGTCTGTGGCTACTTTTTATAACAATGACAGAGTGGAGATACTACCATGAGACTGTTGTCCACGAAAGCCCAAATGTTGACTATTTAGTCATTTATAGAAAAGTTTACTCACTTGTGATCTAGAGAAATAAAATGCTAAAAATCTACCTCATTATTATTACCAAATAAATTTCAGATAGGTGAAATATCAGAATAAAAAAAAACCCATAAATTATAAGAATTCATTATTTCAGAGAGTTTTTTTCTAGATAATATTGGAGTGGAAAAGACATATGTGAAGAGTGAGGAATCCAACTATATAAACATTAAATAAATATGCAAGTTAAAAAAAATCCAAATAAAGAAATATAAGTGGCAATGGCAAATGAAAGAAAATATACGTGTCTTATTATACCAAAGAGGGCTAATTTTCCTAATGTATATTTTTAAAAAATCCTCTAATCAATAAGAAAGAGGCTATCTATCAAATAAAAATGAAACAAGGATATGAAGAGGCAGTTCAAAGGAAAGAAATACATTTGGCTCTTAAACATATAAAAAGAAGCTCAAAATTAATTACAGTAAGAGAAATACAAATTGAAATGATTATGACATGTCATTTTTCATTTAGATAGTCAAATATTAAAAGTTTGAAAATAGGCAATGCAGGAACAGGCACTCTCATTCATTATTAGTTGGAATAAAACTTGGTGAAACTCTAAAGAAGGCTTTATCAAAATTTAAAATGTAGACTCAGACCTTACAGTTACAATTCTGAGAATTTTTTCTATAGATATACTAACCCACATTGAAAAGAAAAAGTCACAAGTACCAGGATATTCATAGCAGTATTGTTTGTAATAGCAGAAAACTGAAAATAACTCAGATAACTACCAATATAATACAATAAATTACAGTACATCCAAACATGGAAATGTTGTGTAGCATTAACGTGTATTATCTGGAACAATCTTCAAGATGTTTTGTTAAGCAAAACAAAAACAAACAAACAAAACAACAACAACAAAAAACCAGGATGCAGAAGTATGGATTTAGTGCCGTAATGTTAGTATTAGAAAAGAAGTATACATGTATTTTATCTTATATATGCATAGACTATCTTAGGAAAGATATATAAAAATAGGAAAGGAATAAGCAAAATTTGGTACACACACACATAAACACAAAATGAAGTATTAAGTCTTAAAAGGGAAGGAAATCCTGATATATGATACAACATGAGTGAAACTTGAAGATATTATACTAAGTAAAATAAGTCAGGCACAAAAATAAAAATACAATATAATTTCACTTATATAAGATACTCACAGTAGTCAAAAATCACAGAGATAAAAAGTAGAATGGTGGTTGCCAGGGGTTTGGGGGGTGAGAATGGACAATTATTGTTTAATAAGTATAGAGTGACAGTATTACAAGATGAAAATGGTGATAGATAGTGGTGATGGTTGCTTAACATTATGAATACACTTAAAACTATACACTAAAAATAGTTAACATAGCAAATTTTATGTTGTGTATGCTTTAACACAATAAATTTTTAAAAACCGGGGTAGATCCAAGATGGTGGAGAAGATAAATACTGTGCCTGCTTCCTTCCATGAACAAATTAAAATCACAACTAAATTATAGAATAATCAACCTGGAGAACCACCTAAAGTCTGGCTGAACAGAAGTTTTATAACTAATGATATAAGAAGAAGCCATGTTGAGACTGGTAGAAGGAATGGAGACGCAGAAGTGGCTAACCCCAAACCTCCGCCTGGCAGTTGAGAACCAGAAGTAATATCATGGCCACAGAGGTTCACCCCAGAGGAGCGAGGGACCCCAGCCCCACACTGGCCTCCCCACCCCAGAGTATCGGTGCTGGGAATAAGAGTCCCCACAAAATCTGGCTGGGAAAAACAGTGGGATTTCTGACCATTCAGCTGGGACCGAAGATGGCAGAAAACCCAGGTGTCCTCTTAAAGGGCCTGCACACACACAGTCTCTGACTCCCAGGCACTCACCTTGGGCTCCAAAGGAGGGATAGTAACTCAAGGGCTGTCCAAGACATATGGACGGTAGAATGAGTTGTGTGGCTTTGGAAGGAAGGCTGAAGGACAGTCTGCATTTTCCCTGTGAGGAGTTTTCCTCCCATGCAGCTGGCAGGCTGATGCCATATTTCCTGTGTTGAGACCTCCCCCTACACTTACAGCCAAATCTGAATGTGATTGCCCTGATGAGCTCCTTTGCTCTGCTGACTCACTGAGACCCCACCCCACCCAACTTCCCCAGTGCCAGAGGCACTTTTTCGAAGAGCAACCAGCCCCTCCCACATTACAGTCATTCTTGGAAAACTATCAAAGTCTGACATACCCCAGGTGGGCAGCAACTAGGCTTTGTCTTTTGCTGAGTAGCTCCAGGCTCAGCACTGGCACCAAACCAGAATTTACATTAACCTGGTGACCACAACTCTACCCACTCTGGTGACTCTCTGAAACTCTGCCTCACCCCAAAACTGCATATCACAATGAGGCTTTATTAGTGTCCTAACATTAAGGGAGTTGACAGATGGCAGCAGGCCTCAGGGTGTCCTGGCATTTTGCAGAGCTACCCCAGGCCCTGTACTGGTGGCAGACATCCATAGTTTGCAGTGTGGCCAGTTCCATGCACCTCCAGTGTTAGCACAGGCAGTGAACCACCTCGGATCACTTTGTAGCTTTTACTAGGTAGTCCCCAGCTGGTCACACGCAGTGAGTGACCTGGGCCTGCACTGAAGCTCTGTGAGAGAGGCCCCAGAACCAACATACTTGGAGATTGGCTTAGACCATAGCAGAGCACCACCCAATTAGGCCCACAAATGGCACACACAAAGGGTGGTCTCAACAGGCACCAAAGCCCACTGGGGCAAATCTCACTCAATGGGGTAAGCCCCCCACCCCGCCACAGCAGCCTGTATGTTGTGGACGTGGCAAAACCCCACAGCCAGTCAGTTGAAGGATCAATCCCATGCACTGATGTACCAATAGCAATCAACGCTCAACTATAACAGAAAGGGACACACAACCCACACAAGAGATACTCCTGGAGCACCTGGAGCAGGTGACCAGGGAGACTGTGCCACTGGTCCCCACAGGGCACATACTACAATAGGTCCACCAAGCTGAGAGACAAACCAGATCTACCTAAAGCATAGAAACAAACAGAGAGGTAGCCAAAATAAGGAAACAAATAAATGCATTCCAGATTAAAGTATACAAGAAAACTCCAGAAAAAGAGCTAAATAAAGTAGAGGCAAGCAACCTACCAGATATGGTTATAAGGATGCTTAAGGAACTTAGTGAGAACTTCAACAAATAGATAGCAAGCATTAAAAAGGGCATAGAAAACATAAAAAAGAACCAGTCAGAAGTAAAGAATACAATAACTGAAATGAAGAATGCACTAGAAGGAATCATCAGCAGACTAAATGAAGCACAGGATCGAATCAGTGATTTGGAAAACAAAGCAGCAAAAAACACCCAATCAGAACAGCAAAAAGAAAAAAAGAATCCAAAAACAACAACAAAAAAAAACAAAAACAAAATGAGGATAGTAAAAGAGACCTCTGGGACAACATCAAGCATAACAGCATTTGCATCATAGAGGTACCAGAAGGAAAAGAGAGAAAGCAAGGAATTGAGAATCTATTTGAACAAATAATGACTGAAAACTTACCTAACCTGGTAAAGGAAATAGACATACTGCATTTCCCCGAAAATAAGACCTAGCTGGGCAATCAGCTCTAATGCGTCTTTTGGAGCAAAAATTAAGACCTGATATTATATGATACTGTATTATACTTTTATATTATATTATATTATATTATATTATATTATATTATATTATATTATATTAGCCTGGGTCTTATGTTATAGTAAAATAAGACCAGGTCTTATATTAATTTTTGCTCCAAAAGATCCATTAGAGCTGATTGTCCAGCTAGGTCTTATTTTCAGGGAAACATGGTAGAAGCCCAGGAATGGGAGAGAGTCCCAAACAAGATGAATCCAAACAGGCAGACCAACAACACACATAATAATTAGAACAGCAAAGGTTAAAGACAAAGAGAATCCTAAAGCAGCAAGAGAAAGGCAACTAGAACTGATAAGGGAGCTACCATAAAATTGTCAGCAAATTTCTCAACAGTAACTTGGCAGGCCAGAAGGGATTGGGACAAAATATTCAATGTGATAAAAAGAAATGACCTACAACCAAGATTACTCTACATAGAGAAGCTATCATTTAGAATCAAAGGACAGATAAAGAGCTTCTCGGACAAGAAAAAGCTAAAGGAGTTCATCACCAAACCAGTATTACAAGGAATGTTAGAGGGACTTCTTTAAGATGGAGAAAAAAATCAAAATTATGCATAATAAAATGGCAATAGCTACCTGTCTATCAACAATTACTTTCAATATAAATGGATTAAATGCTCCAATCAAAAGATATAGGGTAGCTGAATGAATAAGAAAACAAAACATTTACATATGCTGCTTTCAATAGACTCATTTCAGATTGAAAGACATACACAGATGGGAAGTAAAGGGATGAAAAAAGATATTTCATGAAAATGAAAATTAAACAAACAAACAAACCAAAAAAGCTGGGTAGCTATACTTATACCAGACAAAAGAGACTTCAAAACAAAGGTTATAAGAAGGAACAAAGGAGGACCCAGCAATTCTACTTCAGGGTATTTATCTGAAGAAACTCAAACACTACTGCGAGGAGGAGACGTGTGCATCCATATTTTAGTTGCAACCTTGTTTACAACGGCCAAGATGTGAAGGCAGGCTGGGTGTCCATCGATGGAAGAATAGCTAAATAGGAGGTGGTGCATATATACAATGGGATATTGGTCAGCCAGGGAAGAGAATGGGTTTTTGCCATCTGCAGTGGCATGGATGGACCTGGAGGGCATTGTGTTGAGTGGAGTGTCAGACAGAGAAAGACAGATGCAATGAGATTTTGCTTATATGTGGAATCTAAGAACAAAATAAACAAACAAAACAGAAACACATTCATAGATGGCAGAGAACATTTTGATGGTTGTCAGATGGGAGGGGTATTGGGGATGACTGAAAACAGGGAAGGGATTAAGAAGTACAAATTAGTTGTTATAAAGGGGATGTAGGGTATTATGTAAGGAATATAGTCAATAATATGATAATAACTATGTGTGGTGTCAGATGGGTACTAGATATATTTGGGTGATAGATGGGAAGGGGCTAGAGGGCAGAGTATAAAAGGTGAAGGGAGTGAGAAGCACAAACTGATAGTTACTGATAGTTACAAAATAGTCTGATAGTTACAAAATAGTCTGATAGTTACAAAAAAACTGATAATTACAAAATAGTCTGATAGTTACAAAATAGTCTGATAGTTACAAAAAAACTGATAGTTACAAAATAGTCATGGGGATGTTAAGTAAAGCATAGGGAATATAGTCAATGATATGGTAATAACTATGCCAGGGGAGTCCTAGACTAGTCAGGGGGATCATTTCTTTAATTATACAAATGTCTAACCATTATGCTGTGTACCTGAAATTAATATAAAGTAACATTGAATGAATGTCAACTGTAACTGAAAAATCAAAAAAATGGGGGGAGGGAAGGTGAAGGGCAATGAGAGGTTCAAATCTTCAAGTGTAAAACAAATATGTCATGGGAATGTAATGTACAGCCTGGGGAATATAGTCAATAATATTATGATAGCATGGTACAGTGTCAGATGGCTGCCGAACTTATGGTGATCACTTCTTTAGGTATATTAATGTTGAATAACTATGGTGTAAACCTGAAATGAATATGTTATATGCTAGCTATATTTTAATAAAAATCTTAAAAAAAAAAACTGGAAGGCAACTAGTTGTCTTAGGACAAGGTGAGATGGGACTTTTCATAGTATACTTTCTTGTACTTTTGAATTTTGTACAAGCTGCATGAATTAACCCTTTTGTGTCTTGAAGTTTATTCTATCTATCTATCTATCTATCTGTCTGTCTGTCTGTCTGTCTGTCTGTCTATCTATCTATCTACTTATCTATCCAGCTATCTATCTAATCTAGCTATCTATCTCTATATGTACACATATATGTACATGTTTGTACTTTATGATCATAATTTCATTTAAAAACAAAAAGCACGATTCAGGTCATCAAAATGGAGGCATGAGGTGAGCCTCTGTAAAGCCCCCCTGGAATTTACAAATAATCAAACAACAATAACTCCACAAAGGACTCCATGGACAGCAGACAGACAAGATGAAAAGGCCCTCTATTGAATTCACCTAAAGGTGGGCAAATTGCTAGAGCAGGGGAAGGGGGGAAGGGAGAAGTGTGGAGACGGAGCCGCCCAGGCGCAGGACACAGACCTAGCTCAGTGCTCTGAGCTCGCTGCATCCCGGAACTACCGCAGCTGTGGGAGAGGGAAGAACTCGGACAGCTAGGGCTCCACTTATGGCCCACAGGGCTGAGGGGGCAGCATGTAGCACGGCTGAAACCAATGCTCACGGCAGACACCTCAGAGAAAAGACTGAGGGAAGAGGGCTGAAAACGGTGGTTTAAGCCCTCACTGCTGAGCATAGAACAGAAGCCTTAGGCACTGAGACTAGCCGCCCCCTTCCTACCCTCCCAGAGCTTGCCCCACCCCCACCTGCCCGGTGCTAGAAACCAAACAGTAGCAGTGTCAGATCAAAAGAACAGAATATTTGCTGCTCTGAGAACTGTGGACCACAGACACAGATTCGCAGCCCAACTATTTCCGGCAAAGGGGAGGGAGCTGTGGAAGCAGGACAGGCTGTGGTGGTGGGTGCTGCCATTGCGCTGGGCCACCTCTCACAACTCAGCCCGCCCCTGGCCCCACCTATCTGGGCGGATCCCTGCAGGAGTAAATAGAACTGCTGAAACATACAGGCTCTGAATCTGGTGCAGGAAGAGCTTTGGAACTTCAAAAGCTCTCCGCATACCCCCAAGGACAGTGCACCCTTTGACCCAGGCGAACTATTAACAGAGGAGAAGCCCGTCTCCCAGGGAATCCCCCCACTGTCTGAGAAGCTGGAATAGTGCAGAGAAAACATAGCACTACCTTGTGAGAGAGAGAAAAAAAGGCTGCAGTTGGAGAGAAAATAAAACATTCTACCAACAAGTACTGGAAAACAAAAAAAAAGACCTCTTCCTATCAACCTGTTGCAGAAGCCACTCCTATAGATGTCTAGGAAGAGAAATAATAAATCAGTAATTGCCATGAATAACCAAGGCAACAAGACAGCTCAGAAAGAAAGTGAAAAGTCTCCAGAAAAGGAACTTAAAGATATGGAAATATGTGACTTAAATGACAGAGAATTCAAGATTGCAGTTCTGAAAAAACTCAATGAGATGCAAGAAAACACAGAAAGGCAGTTTAATGAACTCAGAAACACAATCAAAGAACAACATGAGCATTTTACGAATGAGATTGAAATTTAAAAAAAAATAGAATTTCTGGAGATTAAGAACTCAATAGAAGCAATTAAGAATGAAATAACCAGCTTAGGTAGTAGAGTTGACCAGATAGAGTAAAGAATCAGTGACATCGAAGATAGAAGCCTGAAAATTATACAGATAGAAAAAGAAAGAGACTTGAGACTTCAAAGAAATGAAAGAACTCTACAAGAACTTTCTGACTCTATAAGAAAGAGCAATATAAGAATAATGGGCATACCAGAAGGAGAAGAAAGAGGGAAGGGAAAAGAGAATATATTCAAACAAATTGTTGATGAGAACTTCCCAAACTTGTGGACAGAACTGGATCCTCGAATCCAAAAAGCAAATAGAACACCTAATTACCTGAAACCCAACCGGCCTTCTCTAAGGCACATTGTATTGAAGCTGTCTAATATCAACGCCAAAAAAAGAATCCTCAAGGCAGCCAGGGAAAAGAAGATGGTAACCTACAAAAGAAAGCCCATTAGATTATCATCAGATTTTTCAGCAGAAACTCTACAAGCAAGGAGGGAGTGGAACCAAATATTCAAATTATTGAAAGAGAGAAATTATGAGCCAAGAATAATATATGCAGCAAAGCTATCCTTTAGATATGAAGGAGGAATAAAGACCCTTCCAGACATACAGAAGCTGAGGGAATTTTCTAATACACGACCTGCAACACAAGAAACACTAAAGGAGGCTATCGACCACCATCAACAGGTATAATTTGTGGCAACATAAAAATGGGGAGAGTAAAGGCCTGAACCAGAATATGGGAGTAGAGAAAGTAAGCGTGCTGAAGAAAATGGAATACTCTAAATATCACACTTTCTTTTACATAAACTTAAGGGTAACCACTCAAAAAAAAATCCAGAACTGAAATATATACTGTAATACAAGAAGAAACAGAAGGAAACATCATAGAATACCACCACACAGAAATAATAGACAACAACAAAAAGGCAAAGAAACAACGCAGACACAGCCTTACCAGAAAACTAGAGATAGAATGACAGGAAATCCTCACATATCAATAATCACCCTAAATGTAAATGGACTGAACTCACCAATAAAAAGGTACAGAGTAGCAGATTGGATCAAAAAACTAAACCCAACCATATGCTGTCTCCAAGAGACACATCTCAGCTACAAGCACAAGCATAGACTCAAAATGAAAGGGTGGAAATTGACACTCCAAGCAAATGGTACCCAGAGAAAATCAGGTGTAGCCATAATGGTATCAGATGAAGCAGACTTCAGGGTGAAAAACATAACAAGAGACAAAAATGGACAGTTTCATAATGGTAAAGGGGACTATACAACAAGAAGACATAACAGTCATCAATATTTATGCCGCCAATCAGGGAGCACCAAAATATACCAAGCAACTACTAACAGAACTAAAGGGGGAAATTGACCAAAACACAATTATACTAGGGGACTTAAATACATCATTGACAGCTATGGATAGATCACCCAAACTGAAAATAAATAACGAAATAGCAGCCCTAATGACACATTAGATGAAATGGACATAATTGACATATAGAGAGCACTTCATCCTAAAACATCAGACTATATATTCTTTTCTAGTGCACATGGAACATTCTCAAGGATAGACCATATATTGGGACACAAAATCAGCCTCAGCAAATTTAAGAAGATTGAAATCATACCAAGCATATTCTCTGATCACAAGGCTTTGAAATTGGATATCAACTGCAAAAAGAAAGCAGGAAAAAACACAAATACATGGAGATTAAACAACATACTTTTAAAGAACAACTGGGTCAAAGAAGAAATTAGAGGAAAGATCAAAAGATACATAGAAACAAATGACAATGAAAATACATCCTACCAAAATTTTTGGGATGCAGAGAAAGCAGTTTTAAGAGGAAAATTTATATCATTACAGGCCTATCTCAAGAAACAAGACAATCCCAAATAAATAACCTCACGTTACATCTTAAAGAACTAGAAAAAAAAGAACAAGCGAAACCCAAGGTCAGCAGAAGAAAGGAAATAACAAAAATCAGAGCAGAACTAAATGAAATAGAGAACAAAAAGACAATAGAAAAAAATTAATGTAACAAAGAGCTGGTTCTTTGAAAAGATTAACAAAATTGACAAACCCTTGGCTAGACTCACTAAGATAAAAAGAGAGAAGACACTAATTAACAAAATCAGAAATGAAAAAGGGGAAGTTATCACGAACACCACAGAAATACAAAGAATCATCCAACAATACTATGAAGGACTATATGCCACCAAATTCAATAACCTAGAAGAAATGGACAAGTTCTTACAAACATATAGCCTTCCAAGGCTGAATCATGAAGAACTGGAAAATCTAAACAGAACGATCACCAGTAACGAAATTGAATCAGTCATCCAAAACCTTCCCAAAAGCAAAAGTCCGGGACCAGATGGCTTCACTAGTGAATTCTACCAAACTTTCAAAGAGGATCTAATACCAATCCTGCTCAAACTCTTCCAAAAAATTGAAGAAGAGACGGTACTCCCTAACTCATTTTATGAGACCAACATTACCCTGATACCAAAACCTGGTAAAGATAACACGAAAAAAGAAAACTACAGACCAATATCTCTGATGAATACAGATACAAAAATCCTAAACAAAATTCTAGCAAATCAAATGCAACAATGCATTAAAAAGACTTTCATCACGACCAAGTGGGGTTCATCCACGGGGCACAAGGATGGTTCAACATCCGCAAATCCATCAATGTGATACATCACATAAACAAAATAAAGGACAAAAATCATATGATTATGTCAATTGATGTAGAAAAAGCATTTGACAAGATACAATATCCATTTATGATTAAAACACTTAATAAAATAGGTTTAGAGGGAAGGAGAAAAATGGCGGCGTGAGGTGAGCCTCTGTAACGCTCCCCTGGAATTTACAACGAATCGGACAACAATAACTCCACAAAGGACTCCTTGCACAGCAGACAGGGAAGACGAAGAGGCCGACTACTGAATTCACCTCCAGGTGGGTGAATCGCGCGAGCGGGGGAGGAGGGAGAGGAGAAGTGCGGAGACGGAGCCGCGCGGGCGCAGGACACAGACCTAGCTCAGTGCTCGGAGCCCGCTGCTCCCGGGAACTACAGCAGCTGCGGGAGAGGGAAGGACTCGGACTGCTAGGGCTCCACTTACAGCCCACAGGGCTGAGGGGGCAGCATACAAAACCGCTGAACCCGACGCTCGCTCACGGCAGACCTCGGAGCAAAGACTGAGGGAAGAGGGCTGAAATCGGTGGTTTAAGCCCTCACTGCCGAGCGGAGAACGGAAGCCTTAGGCACGGAGACTAGCCGCCCCCTCCCTACCCTCCCAGAGCTCGCCCCGCCCCCACCTGCCCGATGCTAGAAGCGATAAAGTAGCAGTGTCGGATCAAAGGACAGAATATTTGCTGCTCTGAGAACTGTGGACCGCAGACACAGATTCGCAGCTCAACTAGTTCCGGCAAAGGGGAGGGAGCTGTGGAAGCAGGACTGGCTGTGGTGGTGGTCGCCACCATTGCTCTGGGCCACCTCTCACAACTCACACCGCCCCTAGCCCCACCTATCTGGGCGGATCCCTGCAGGAGTAAACAGAACTGCTGAAACAAACGGGCTCTGAATCTGGTGCAGAAAGAGCTTTGGAACTCCAAAAGCTCTTCGCATACCTATCAACCTGTTGCAGAAGACACTCCTGTAGATGTCTAGGAAGAGAAATAGTAAATCAGTGATTGCCATGAATAACCAAGGCAACAAGATAGCTCAGAAAGAAAGTGAAAAGTCTCCAGAAAAGGAACTTAGAGATATGGACCTTTGTGATTTAAATGACAGAGAATTCAAGATCGCAATTCTGAAAAAACTGAACGAGATGCAAGAAAACACAGAAAGGCAGTTTAATGAACTCAGAAACACAATCAAAGAACACCATGAGCATTTTACAAAAGAGATTGAAATCTTGAAAAAGAACCAAATAGAATTTCTGGAGATTAAGAACTCAATAGAAGAAATTAACAATAAAATATCCAGCTTAGGTAGTAGAGTTGACCAGGTGGAGGAAAGAATCAGTGACATCGAAGATAGGAACCTGGAATTTACACAGAGGGAAGAAGAAAGAGACTTGAGACTTAAAAGAAATGAAAGAACTCTACAAGAACTTTCTGACTCCATCAGAAAGAGCAATATAAGAATAATGGGCATACCAGAAGGAGAAGAAAGAGGGAAGGGAACAGAGAATATATTCAAACAAATCGTCGATGAGAACTTCCCAAACTTGTGGACAGAACTGGATCCTCGAATCCAAGAAGCAAATAGAACACCTAATTACCTCAATCCCAACAGGCCTTCACCAAGGCACATTGTATTGAAGCTGTCTAAAATCAATGACAAAGAAAGAATCCTCAAGGCAGCCAGGGAAAAGAAGACGGTAACTTACAAAGGAAAGCCCATTAGATTATCATCAGATTTTTCAGCAGAAACTCTACAAGCTAGGAGGGAATGGAACCAAATATTCAAACTATTGAAAGAGAGAAATCATGAGCCAAGAATAATATATCCAGCAAAGATCTCCTTTAGATATGAAGGAGGAATAAAGACCTTTCCAGACATCCAGAAGCTGAGGGAATTTTCTAATACACGACCTGCACTACAAGAAATACTAAAGGAGGCTATTAGACCACCATCAACAGGGACAACTTGTGGCAACCGAAACATAAAAAGGGGGAGCGTAAAGGCCTGAACCAGAATATGGGAATGGAGAAAGTAAGCGTACTGAAGAAACTGGAATACTCTAAATATCAAACTTTCTTTTACATAAACTCAAGGGTAACCACTCAAAAAACATCCAAATCTGAAATATATACTGTAATAAAAGAAGAAACAGAGGGAAACATCATAGAATACCACCACACAGAAATAACAGACAACAACAAAAAGGCAAAGAAACAATGGAGATACAGCCTTACCAGAAAACTAAAGACAGAATGACAGGAAATCCTCACATATCAATAATCACCCTAAATGTAAATGGACTGAACTCACCAATAAAGAGACACAGAGTAGCAGATTGGATCAAAAAACTAAACCCAACCATATGCTGCCTACAAGAGACACATCTCAGCTACAAGGACAAGCATAGACTCAAAGTGAAAGGGTGGAAATTGACACTCCAAGCAAATGGTACCCAGAGAAAATCAGGTGTTGCCATAATGATTTCCGATGAAACAGACTTCAGGGTGAAAAAGATAACAAGAGACAAAGATGGACATTTCATAATGGTAAAGGGGACTATACAACAAGAAGACATAACAGTCATCAATATTTATGCCCCCAATCAGGGAGCACCGAAATATACCAAGCAACTACTAACAGAACTAAAGGGAGAAATTGACCAAAACACAATTATACTAGGGGACTTAAATACATCATTGACAGCTATGGATAGATCATCCAAACAGAAGATAAATAATGAAATCGCAGCCCTAAATGACACATTAGATGAATTGGACATAATTGACATATATAGAGCACTTCATCCTAAAACATCAGACTATACATTCTTTTCTAGTGTACATGGAACATTCTCAAGGATAGACCATATATTGGGACACAAAATCAGCCTCAGCAAATTTAAGAAGATTGAAATCATACCAAGCGTATTCTCTGATCACAAGGCTTTGAAATTGGATATCAACTGCAAAAAGAAAGCAGGAAAAAACACAAATACATGGAGATTAAACAACATACTTTTAAAGAACGACTGGGTCAAAGAAGAAATTAGAGGAGAGCTCAAAAGATACATAGAAACAAATGACAATGAAAATACATCCTACCAAAATTTTTGGGATGCAGAGAAAGCAGTTTTAAGAGGGAAATTTATATCATTACAGGCCTATCTCAAGAAACAAGAAAAATCCCAAATAAATAATCTCATGTTACACCTTAAAAAACTAGAAAAAGAAGAACAAGCGAAACCCAAGGTCAGCAGAAGAAAGGAAATAACAAAAATCAGAGCAGAACTAAATGAACTAGAGAACAAAAAGACAATAGAAAAAATTAATGTGACAAAAAGCTGGTTCTTTGAAAAGATTAACAAAATCGACAAACCCTTGGCTAGACTCACTAAGATAAAAAGAGAGAAGACACTAATTAACAAAATCAGAAATGAAAAAGGGGAAGTTATCACGGACACCACAGAAATACAAAGGATTATCCAAGAATACTATGAAGGACTATATGCCACCAAATTTAATAACTTAGAAGAAATGGACAAGTTCTTAAAAACATATAGCCTTCCAAGGCTGAATCATGAAGAACTGGAAAATCTTAACAGGCCGATCACCAGTAACGAAATTGAATCAGTCATCAAAAACCTTCCCAAAATCAAAAGTCCTGGACCAGATGGCTTCACCAGTGAATTCTACCAAACCTTCAAAGAGGATCTAATACCAATCCTGCTCAAACTCTTCCAAAAAATTGAAGAAGAGTCAGTACTCCCTAACTCATTTTATGAGGCCAACATTACCCTGATACCAAAACCTGGTAAGGACAACACAAAAAAAGAAAACTACAGACCTATATCTCTGATGAATACAGATGCTAAAATCCTAAACAAAATTCTAGCAAATCGAATACAACAATGCATTAAAAAGATTATTCATCACGACCAAGTGGGGTTCATCCCCGGGGCACAAGGATGGTTCAACATTCGCAAATCCATCAATGTGATACATCACATAAACAAAATAAAGGACAAAAATCATATGATTCTATCAATTGATGCAGAAAAAGCATTTGATAAGATACAACATCCATTTATGATTAAAACACTTACTAAAATTGGTATAGAAGGAAAATACCTCAATATAATAAAGGCCATATACGACAAGCCCTCAGCTAATCTCATAATTAATGGTGAAAAGCTGAAGCCCTTTGCTCTACGTTCAGGAACACGACAAGGTTGTCCCCTATCACCTCTGCTTTTCAACATAGTGTTGGAAGTCCTCGCCAGAGCTATCAGGCAAGAGAAAGAAATAAAAGGCATCCAAATTGGGAATGAAGA
Source organism: Rhinolophus hipposideros (assembly GCF_964194185.1). Lineage (NCBI taxonomy): Eukaryota > Metazoa > Chordata > Mammalia > Chiroptera > Rhinolophidae > Rhinolophus > Rhinolophus hipposideros. Next base: position 41,479,037 of record NC_138050.1, on the reverse strand, counting down.
AGTTAAATTATCAGTCTTTGCAGATGACATGATGCTATATATAGAAAACCCTAAAGACTCCACCAAAAAGCTATTAGAAACAATCAATGAATACAGTAAAGTTGCTGGCTACAAAATCAACGTACAAAAGTCCATTGCTTTCCTATATACCAACAATGAAATCTCAGAAAAAGAGATAGAAAAAACAATTCCTTTTGCAATTGCAGCAAAAAGAATAAAATACCTAGGAATAAACTTAACCAAGGATGTGAAGGATTTATATGCTGAAAACTATAAGACATTTTTGAAAGAAATTGAAGAAGACACAAAGAAATGGAAAGACATTCCGTGCTCATGGATTGGAAGAATCAACATAGTTAAAATGGCCATATTACCCAAAGCCATATACAGATTTAATGCAATCCCCATTAAAATCCCAATGGCATTTTTTAAAGAAATAGAACAAAAAATCATCAGATTTGTTTGGAACCACAAAAGACCCCGAATAGCCAAAGCAATATTAAAAAAAAAGAACAATACTGGAGGTATCACACTCCCTGATTTTTCCTTGTACTACAGGGCTACAATAATCAAAACAGCATGGTATTGGCGGAAAAACAGACACATAGACCAATGGAATAGAATTGAGAACCCAGAAATAAAACCACATAAATATGGACAGATAATTTTTGACAAAGAAGCTAAAAACATACAATGGAGGAAAGACAGCCTCTTCAATAAATGGTGCTGGCAGAATTGGATAGCTACGTGCAAAAGAATGAAACTGGACTGCTATCTGTCACCATGTACCAAAATTAATTCAAAATGGATCAAAGACTTAAGCATAAGACCTGACACAATAAACTGCATTGAAGAAAACATAGGTACTAAACTTATGGACCTTGGGTTCAAAGAGCATTTTATGAATTTGACTCCAAAGGCAATGGAAGTAAAAACTAAAATAAACAAATGGGATTATATGAAACTGAAAAGCTTCTGCACAGCAAAAGAAACTATTGACAAAATAATGAGGCAACCAACTGAATGGGAGAAGATTTTCGCAAACAGTTCCTCTGATAAGGGGCTAATATCCAAAATATACAAGGAACTCATGAAACTCAACAACAAAAAAACAAACAACCCAATTGAAAAATGGACAGAAGACCTAAAGAGACATTTCTCCAAAGAGGATATACAAATGGCAAATAGACATATGAAAAAATGCTCAACATCGCTAATCATCAGAGAAATGCAAATGAAAACCACAATGAGATATCACCTCACCCCAGTCAGAATGGCTTTCATCAACAAAACAAATAGTAACAAGTGTTGGAGAGGCTGTGGAGAAAAAGGAACTCTCATACACTGTTGGTGGGAATGCAGACTGGTGCAGCCGCTATGGAAGGCAGTGTGGAGGTTCCTCAAGAAATTACGAATAGAATTACCATATGACCCAGCAATCGCTCTCCTGGGTATCTACCCCAAAAATATAAAAGCATTTCTCTATAGAGACACGTGTACGCCAATGTTCATTGCAGCTTTGTTTACGGTGGCCAAGACATGGAAACAACCAAAATGTCCTTCAATAGATGAATGGATAAAGAAGTTGTGGTACATATACACAATGGAATACTATTCGGCGTTAAGGAAAGATGATATAGGAGCATTTGTGACAACATGGATGGATCTCGAGAGAATAATGCTAAGTGAAATAAGTCAGACAGAAAAAGCAGAGAACCCTATGATTTCACTGATATGTGGTATATAAACCAAAAAGAACAAGACAAACAAATGAGAAACAAAAACTCATAGACACAGACAATAATTTAGTGGTTACCAGAGGGTAAGGGGGTGGGGGTCAGTGATGAGGGTAAAGGGGATCAAATATATGGTGATGGAAGGAGAACTGACTCTGGGTGGTGAACACACAATGGGATTTATAGACGATGTAATACAGAATTGTACACCTGAAATCTATGTAAATTTACTAACAATTGTCACCCCAATAAAATTAATTAAAAAAAAAATAGGTTTAGAAGGAAAATACCTTAATATAATAAAGGCCATCTACGACAAGCCCTCAGCTAATCTCATAATTAATGGTGAAAAAGTAAAGCCCTTTGCTCTACGTTCAGGAACACGACAGGGCTCTCCCCTATCATCTCTGCTTTTCAATGTAGTGTTGGAAGTCCTTGCCAGAGCAAATCAGGCAAGAGAAAGAAATAAAAGGCTTCCAAATTGGGAATGAAGAAGTTAAATTATCAGTCTTTGCAGATGACATGATGCTATATATAGAAAACCCTAAAGACTCCACCAAAAAGCTATTAGAAACAATCAACAAATACAGTAATGCTGTTGGCTACAAAATCAACGTACAAAAGTCCATTGCATTCCTATATACTAAAAATGAAATCTCAGAAAAAGAAATACAAAAAACAATTCCTTTTGCAATTGCAGCAACAAGAATAAAATACCAAGGAATAAATTTAACCAAGAATGTGAAGGACCTATATGCTGAAAACTATAAGACATTTTTGAAAGAAATTGAAGAAGACACAAAGAAATAGAAAGGCATTCTGTGCTCATGGATTGGAAGAATCAACATAGTTAAAATGGCCATATTACCCAAAGCAACATACAGATTTAATACAATCCCCATCAAAATCCCCATGGCATTTTTTAAAGAAACAGTACAAAAAATCATCAGATTTGTGTGGAACCACAAAAGACCCCGAATAGCCAAAGCAATCTTAAGAAAAAAGAACAATACTGGAGGTATCACACTCCCTGATGTTATCTTGTACTACAGGGCTACAATAATCAAAACAGCATGGTATTGGCAGAAAAACACACACATAGACCAATGGAATAGAATTGAGAACCCAGAAATAAAACCACATAAATATGGACAGATAATTTTTGACAAAGAAGCTAAAAACATACAATGGAGGAAAGACAGCCTTTTCAATAAATGGTGCTGGGAGAATTGGATAGCCACGTGCAAAAGAATGAAACTGGACTGCTATCTGTCACCATGTACCAAAATTAATTCAAAATGGATCAAAGACTTAAGCATAAGACCTGACACAATAAACTGCATAGAAGAAAACATAGGTACTAAACTTATGAACCTTGGGTTCGAAGAGCATTTTATGAATTTGACTCCAAAGGCAATGGAAGTAAAACCTAAAATAAACAAATGGGACTATATGAAACTTAAAAGCTTCTGCACAGCAAAAGAAACCATCGACAAAATAAAGAGGCAACCAACTGAATGGGAGAAGATTTTTGCAAACAGTGCCTCCGATATGGGGCTAATATCCAAAATATACAAGGAACTCATGAAACTCAACAACAAAAAAACAAACAACCCAATTGAAAAATGGGCAGAGGACCTGAAGAGACATTTCTCCAAAGAGGACATACAAATGGCAAATAGACATATGAAAAAATGCTCACCATCACTAATCATCAGAGTAAAAGGAATAAAAACCACAATGAGATACCACCTCACCCCAGTCAGGATGGCTATCATCAACAAGACAATTAATAACAAGAGTTGGAAAGGCTGTGGAGAAAAAGGAACCCTCATACACTGTTGGTGGGAATGCAGACTGGTGCAGCCATTATGGAAGGCAGTGTGGAGGTTCCTCAAAAAATTACGGATAGAATTATCATATGACCCAGCAATCCCTCTCCTGGGTATCTACCCAAAAAATCTGAAAACATCTATACATAAAGACACATGTGCTCCAATGTTCATTGACGCTTTGTTTACAGTGGCCAAGACATGGAAACAACCAATATGTCCTTCAATAGATGAATGGATAAAGAAGTGGTGGTATATATATATACAATGGAATATTATTTGCAGTAAGAAAGATGATATAGGAACACTTGTGACAACATGGATGGATCTTGAGAGTATGATGCTAAGAGAAATAAGACAGAAAAAGCAGAGAACCCTATGATTTCACTGATATGTGGTATATAAACCAAAACAACAAAAGAACAAGACAAACAAATGAGAAACAAAAACTCATAGACACAGACAATAGTTTACTGGTTACCAGAGGGTAAGGGCGGTGGGGGGTGGGTGATGAGGGTAAGGGGGATCAAATATATGGTGATGGAAGGATAACTGACTCTGGGTGGTGAACACACAATGGGATTTATAGATGATGTAATACATAATTGTACACCTGAAATCTATGTAATTTTACTAACAATTGTCACCCCAATAAATTGAAAAAAATTTTAAAAACAAAACAAACCAAAACAAAACAAAACAAAAAAACAAAAAGCACTATCAATAAAAAAGACCACTCAGAAGTATGCCAAAGTTAATAGCACTTGTCACTGGTTGATGGGAATATAGGGGTTTCTTTTTGTGCAAATTAAATAAAAATACATTTTCAGTAATCCTCACCCTTTTGTAAATGTGCAGTTTTGCAAGATTAACAGAAATATTTAGTAATGTAACTTCTAAAATAAAAATATAAAAATGTTCCATAATCCCTCATAATTTCCTCATTTTCTTTTATAGACAACCACTTTCCCCACCCCAACCCTGTTTTAGATTATTCTTTATCTTTTTTATATCTTTGAATTCTATATTTTTGGACTAATTTGAAAGGCGCATGAGTTGTTTTTAATGGGAAAATAGTTTTTTAAAAAAATAACTTCAAGAAAAAAGGAGAGGGGAGAGACAAAGACAGAGACAAAAAGAGAAGCTTTTTTTTTTTTTAAATCATTTGTTAAAATGCTATTTGCTAATCTTCTTCCAGTAAAGGACTATTTGGCTACTTGTAAAGCTAAGTTAACACTCAGGATGAGTTATTTATCAAAAAAACATTCATCTATGAAAAGACACTGGGACTAATGACTTGAAGCATTATGCTCCCTTTACAGAAATCACACCAGTATTCTAAGCTTCATACCCATATGCAAGTAAGTACCTTTGGAGTGGAAGGAAATTCTTCAGGGGATGAATTAGAGGAAACCTTTCTATTTGTGTGCTGGTTGATGCATTTCGGTGCACTTACACAGCCATGATTTCAAAGGATGCTCACAGCATGGTAAAGGGTAAGATATATATTGTTTTCTCATTTGAGAGATGCAGGAAGCGGGACCCGAGAAGCTAGTGGTTGAGGTGAATGTCATCTCAGTTGCTCTTAACCAAGCATTGTTTTTCAGTTTGTAATGAGACTTTGAGAAGACATTTTACAATATGGAAAAAGTGTGAAGATTTAGACGAGGAGGCATATGTTTATGAGGCGCTGAGAGGAATACAGATGATCAGGATTCACTCAGATTAATGGACGGAAACATCAGCAGCACGGGCAGAATTAATTGCACACCCCCTGTGCTCTCAGCCTGGCGCAGGGTATGTGTGGTCCTTGATTGGTCTAATGAGGGCCCCTCTGCTGTGGTCGGAGACCTGCCGTGCTTCCTCATCTGGAAATCAGGGCTGTGGCCTCCCAATGTCCTCATGAGTGTCTGTCACATGTAAAGCGCTTTTGCTGTCTTGAAAGGAGTTAAATTGATGCTGGAATCTCTTCTGATTTTTCACTAAAACTTCCATGACATCTGTACAACTTCTGCTTCATAAACTATCTTTTCAAGTATTTTGCAACATCTTTTGCTTTGTAATCTGAGAGTGTTTACTTGGCACAAGATTATGGAAAGTTCTACTCTTCTTTAGGAGAGAATCTTTACTTGAGAGAGTTATCTTAGAAGAAAAGGAAAACTTAAAAGATTGTGGTTGTCTTAGTAGCCTCATGGTACATGCAGGATGTACTTGTCAGGCACAATGTAGTATCATAACCAAAACAAAAAAAATATTGCGGACAAAGAACTACAAATAGTATCGTGAAATATTAGATAATGACATTTAATGCCTGAAACCTTAAAAAATAAAGCAGTGAAAATCTAATTGGCTAAATAGTACTTCCTTGTATACAACATTTCACATGCTGTATATATCATGAATATTGGCAAAAGTATATGTGTGCTGTAGAATAAGTAATGTTCAATGAATGTTTATTAGGCAGTATTTACTGTGTGCTGATTAGCAATAGACACAATAGAAATGATGTCTACTCTCAGAGTTTATAATCCATCAGGAAGTCAGATATTAATCAAACACTCAAGTAATTACATAATAACAATTGTGATGGGGGCTATGATGCACTGGGGCTGTGAGAACCATATGTGCTTGACGGCTTGGTAGATCAAAATGACTTAATAGTAGCAATTTGATATAGTTCAATCTACAGTGGGCTAGAGTGGGGGATTCCAACCAAATCTGGAGAAGTGTATCACTAGGATAGACATTTCCAAGAAAGTGTCGTTTGGCCTGATTCATATCTGGAGGGTGAGTGGGAGGTAGCTTCATGAAGGGAAGTAGGAAGCATCTTAGGCACAGAGAGAAGTCTGTGTGATGTGAGAGTAAGGCGAGGGCTTGGGGAGGGAGAGAAGTTGCGAGTGGAGAGCTAAGTGAGGGGAAAGGCAGCTCTAGATGAAGCTAGAGAATTAGGTATTGTTAAGACCATATAGGCTCTTGAAGACTATGTTACGATTTTGATTTTGTATTTTTCCCTAAGACCAGTGGAAACCATTCATGGGTTGTAAGCCCTGAAAGAGGATGAAAGCAGCAACTATCTCAGAGTTCCTAAGGCTACTTAAGGAGAAGTATTGAATCACTCAGGGAAAATACCCAAGTAAGCCAGCTCTGGATTAAAGGGAAGGACAATCAGACAATTTTGGAGGAAGCCCATCAAGAAGGGGTGCGTACATATCACTGGGAATGTAATGGGATAAGAAACTAATGATACAAGGAGTCCCTTCATGTAGTTGCTTTATGTTCCGAAAAGGGCTGAACAATTTAATACTTCTCCAAGGAAAGGGAGCATAATGACACATGGCTGCTCTGCATGCTTCAAAGCCTATTAAGTAAGTGGCTTCTGGATGCCTGCAGGTCTTCCATTTGGTTCAATGAGACATGTAAGTTCAGAGCCAGAGGCGACTCTTGACAACAGTGGTCATTCTCTTCTTCCCACTCCTTCAATACATTCAGCCTGTCGGGTTAAGAAATGCCAAGCACACATTTTAATAATAGCATTCTGAAATGGCACCACGCTGTCTGCCTTTTCAGGCTGTATACATGTCTCTCTGAAATGAGGGTACATGCATAGAAGTAAGTCCTTGGCTCCTTGGCAATGATGGAGAAGACGAAGAATAATCAGATTTTACATTTGAAGAGCCTTACAATAAATATGGCGTGTGTTTTATGTATATAAGCTACCTTTGCCCTCACAATAGGTATGGGACAGTCTGTCATATGCACAAGGACAGACGTTAGAGCTTGGGAGAGTCAAGTGCAGTTTTTAACGTCATACACATAGTGGTAGAGCTGGGATCCAATCTGGAACTCTCTAAAATGAAGTTGAGTGCTTTCAGTTCTTATGCATGTCACAGAGGTGCTAAGGGCCAGCCCTGCTCCCAAATCACCAGTCAAAATCTTGTATTTTGGGCATTTAGCCTTTGTTTTCCATTCCAACCATCTGGAACTGGAGGCAGCCTGATCATATCATTAACTGTGAACTCCCTGAGGATGGTTGAGGGAACTCTGAAAACTATAAGATGTTGAAGAAAGAAACTTCTGTCATAATTCTTCCTGGGTTAGTTGTTACAAACATACAGTTTATGGTACTATTAGAGGTTTGCGCCCTACAAGCATGGGAATTCTGATAAATTTAATTTCCTGCAATTCCCACTGAAAAAGAAAAAACAAAACATTTGGTAAATTTATAGTTGCATACACTGAATTAATTATGTATATGCCTCACAGAATAGAATTTCCATTTTGACTAGACATCAATGGAACTGAATCTTCTGGTCACAATTCTACATGTCTGATGCCTGGTAGAATTTTCCACAGGTTAGCTGCTGGCTCATATATTTCAAAACTTGTCCCCTCATGGCTCATATCTCACTGGTGCCTGGTGCACAAGGACACATCCAACCACGGTAAAGTCTCTGGCCTCGCACATGGTGCTGTGTGAGTCAGCACAGTGGCATTTAGCATATTTCTGGAAGCCTTTCCTTCTCTGGGACATCTTGCAGTAACTTTACTAGACATCTCACTAAGGGCCAAATAAATGTATCTCCAACTCAATTTTCCCTCAGTCTGATTCCAAAATGCCCAGGGTCCTTCCAACTCCACAACAAAATGAATGTTTTGAAAGGAAAATCAGAGTGGGAAGAGACCATGGTCTTAATTAATTGTCATTTAATTGTCTTACCTTGCAAATTTTGCAGAAATGTGTGAACACATGGTGCAGACTCCTCACAAAAGTCTTGGAAAAGGCCATGCAAGGGATCTCTGCAGTTCAGGTTTCACTGTAAATCCTCAAAGTACAAGGACCTCACCAAGGAACATTTTGTTCTTCTAGGCTTATCTATCATGGGGTAATAATAACCAATGCTTAGGAATATAAAAATTCTTGAAAAAAATGTATACCACTAATTGTTGAGAGGTTGATAAACTGAGATTGATCTGCATATGTGATAATTTTCCATCTCAATTCAATCAGTTTCAAAGGGTGAGTGAATCACTAAGGTATGGTTTCCTTATCTAGTTATATACCCCTTTCCATCTCTTACTTAGACTTCATACAAAGCTAAAATGTAAGTGTTATTATTCCCATATCAGAAATAATGAATCTGAGGATCTTAGGAGCTTACGTAGGTTCATTGTTTGTAAATATTATCTTAATTAATGGTCCACCCACCAGTCTCTCCAGCAGGGCAAAACTGCAAAGAGGGTTGTTTACCCTCCTTGAAATCTTGTGTCAATAAGCCATTCTGGTTATTTAGAAACAAAACAAAACAAAAGAAATCCCACCTCGCCCCTGCTCTCTGCCCCAGTGATTTGTTAGATTTGTGACACTGCACTATGTGGATATTCTTTCTCCCTCTATTTTTAAAATTTATTTTTATATATATTTTTAAATCAGAGGATGGGGAAGCTCTCCATTTGACCTTTAATTGTTGGATCTCAGGATTCTGTCGTTGGTCCTCTTCTAACTTTAAATACTCTCCCTGGGTGACCTCATCAATTCCCAAGACTTTAGAAACCATCTATATATTGGTGTCTCCCAAATTGATATCTCTACTCTACACCACTGCTAGGCTCTGCAGCAACCTATTAATATCTGTAAGATGGCCTCTGCAAAATGGAGCATCAATGAGATTTTCCAGACTTATCCCCTGCCAGGTTCTTCTTCTTAATCTACTTTACTCCTGTTATGCGGATCTTCTTTAATGTAGTTTCTTTCCAGTTCAGATCTTCACATGGTATTCCTTCTTCCTTAAACACATTTTCACACCTTCCTCATTCATTCATCCCTAAGTCTCAGTTTAAATGTGACCTCTACATGAACACCATGTCTGAGTTTCCCCCACCAAGACAGAGTGGGGAGCCATTCCCATGTTTTTTTCCTAAGCGTCATTCTATCAGTATTATTTTTGGCTGCAATGGTCAGAGATCCAGCTGTGGAGGTTTATACGTAAATGCACAACGGTTTATTCTCCCATGTCAAACAAGTCAGCAGGAGACTGTCTGGGTTGATACGGTGGTTCTACAAAGTCTAACCTTCTAGTACTTTCAAGTCCAGGATTGCTGCTGTAGCTCCAGCTGTTTCGTTAGCCTTCTAGGAAGGGATGAAAGCTAAAAGGACCTTTCTTCTGGCTTAGTCATCTTCTTTTAAGTAGCCCTCCTGGAAATCTCATTGAACACTTAGGCTTGTATCTTGTTGGCCAGAATTTAGTCAGATAGGCACATCTAGCTACAGAGGAGTTGTGGGGCAGGGGGAAATTTGGTCTTTTAATTGGGCACAGTTAAAGGGTGCTGTTTGTAATGAAAAATGAGAAATGTTATGCTGGAGTTGGCAATTGGCAGTCGACCACACCTTTCTGGGACTATCACACTGTCTTTTTAAATGATCTGTTTAATTGTCTGAATCCCCCACTAGGCTAAGAGCTCCAAAGAAGGGAATCTGTTTTTTCGTTTCTCTATTCCCAGCACCTGGCACAGTGGCTGCCAACTAATAGGTCCGTAATACCAATTTAGTAAATAGAGGAGTTAGTTGTTGTAGAAAACTATTATTGCTAGAAAGTGAATTATATTCTATAAGGCTCTGGGAAGAAAGAAATCCTCTACCTTGTAGAAAGGAGAAAGAAGATGAAGGGCACAAATGGCCACACAATTACGTAATCATGTCAAATTAGATCTTGGTTTATAAAAGCAGGACATGCTGGGGGCAAAAAACACAACTTTTGTTGGGTGAGCTCAATAAAAGGGAAATGAATCTTCAAACATATGTTAACTCATGTCTATTTATAGTGAAGACAAAGAGTACATGGGAGATATATTATGTACATTCTTGATTTTTATCCCTGTTTTAAAACGTTAGCATTTCATCATAAGATAATGTTATCTTCTCTCTTGCTATTCTGTGTAGTTCTAAATATTTTGTTGTGCTAATAGTTTGGGACTATGAATTCTGAAGATTTTTATAAATCATTTCTTTTCTTTCTCACTTATTTCTTCTCTGCTGACAACACGTAGCTAATGCTGTGGTCAGGATACAGAACAATAAAATTTCTATCCTGTGGCTTCATTAAAGAGCAAGTTCAGAAGGCTTGGACTGGAGCTCAGCTGCTCCAGAAAGCACCATCAGCTTCATGATGTTCTTCCCATGAAGCCAGCTTCACGAAACTGGGAAAACATGCCATGATTTTAAACCATAGTCATAAAAACCAACATTTAATATCCTGTGAAATCACTACAGACTCCAACAATACATATTTACATGTTGACTTAATCCATTGGATGCTAGCTTTTTTCACCAACACAGCTCCCCTTGCAATTTAAAGGCCTCCTAATGTCCTAATATTTCTCTCTTCAAAAAAACTGCCTTAGATGTGGAAATCATGTGCTCCTGTGAAGGTTTTAATCTCTTCATTTTAGAATGCATTCTGCCCCATGATGAACTGGAAGAAACGGCTTTACTATTCCCTGTGAGGCGGATTTTCCCAGGGAGACTCCAAATTTCTTAAAGTTCAGGATGATGTTTCATGATGTTATGTAGCCTGATAATAATGTTGACGATATAGTCAATGTCCAGTTACCACTTGTGTTTTGAACCAAGAGTTGGAAAATGCAAATTATGAGGAAATGCAGTTTGTAGTGAACCTTTTAGCATTTCTCTTCATATATTTTAAAGTGATATAAAATCTTTCCCTTTGTACCTTTCACCGATTGTTTAAGAAGACACTTCCGATGTGTCCTCTTCTCCAACTCTCAGCCTTGTACTTGGACAGTCTCAGTTCACACAGGAGTGATTGCCTCTGTCCCCCCTCACCCCCCCGGAGTACAGTCCAGTGATGAGACTTGTGTCCCACTTCTAATGCCCCGATTACTTCTGCTAGTCATAATCTCAGTCTCTCTTTCTCTCTCTCTCTCTCTTTCTCTCTCTCTGTCTCTCTATCTCACACACACACACACCTTGTCTCTGCTTTCATTTGAAAAAGACACATATTCTGCAACACTTCCTTCATCCAAAAGACCATTAACACTGCTGAATTCACTGAACTTGTCTACTCTGTAGATTATTTTTGTGATCACTCAAGTCCACGGTCGGAACTATGAAAACATGGAAAAACACAAAGATTAAACTAAAACCACCTTGGAGGCACCACCGAGAAGGGGGGATCTCTTTTTTGCTAAGAATTTTTAAAATTCCCTTGATTAATTCTCCCCCTCCCTACTTCTTTCCTTTCCTTCTTCCCTTTGCCTCTTTTCCCTTCCCCTCCCCTTCTTTTCTTTCTCTTCTCTTTTTTGATGAAACACTAGGTTACATATTTGCTCTTTTAAAATAGGGATATTCTACTAAATAATTATTGTTTTAAAAGACCTTTTTATATATTAAGGATAGAAACTTTTCTCTTATATTTATGGCAAATATTACTCCCTCTTCTACGTGGCTACTAATTTTATAATTTATTTTAATGTAAACTTTTAACACTTTTTATGAAGTCAAATCAATCATCCTTTTACTTTAAAAATTGTCTTTGTATTTATGTTTAGAAAGGGTTTTCTATTCAAGGTCAGATAAAAAATTGCATAGTTTTCTATAGTTTCTTTTATCTTTTAAATTGTTAGATTAAATCAATCTCCCCACCCACTGTCTGCAGGGAAAAACTGCATCACCTTCCTTATATATTAGTTTGCATTTTCTAGGATTTGACATACATGAATTACATAGTATATACTCTTCTTTTGTTGTTGTTGTTTTGGCTTCTTTTACTCAGCATAATTATTTTGTATCATCCACGTTGTAGCACGTGTCAGTAGTTCATTCCTTTTTATCAGGGAGGAATATTGTATTGTATGCACATGACACAATTTGTTTATCCATTCACCTACTGATGGACATTTGGGCTGTTTCCAATGTTTGACCATTACAAATAAAGCTGTTATGATACATTTGTGCACAAGTGTTTTCATGGACATATGCTTTCATTTCCCTTAAGTAAATATTTCGGAGTGGAATGGCTGGCAGCTGTATGTTTAACTTATTAAGAAGGTTGCCAAAAGCGGTTGCATTCTTTTTTTTTTTCTTTTTATTCTTGCTAGCAGTGTATGTGAGTTCCAGTTCCTCTATATCCTAACACTTGATATAGTCAGATCTTTAAATTTTAGACATTTTAACAGGTATTTAGGAGAATCATATTTTGTTTTTAATTCTCATATCCCTAATTATTAGTTGTTTGACAGAGTTTAATGTGCTTTTAGGTTATCCATATATCTTTGATGAAGTGTATATGTTCAAATATTTCACCTATTTTTATTGGATTGTTTGTTTTTGTAATAATTAAATTATTATTGTATTATTATAATAAATTATCACAATTATCAAATAATATAACTATAACTCTACTATACCTTTACAATTATAAATTTATTAGCTTTATTACACATCCAATTATTTTGAATTTAAAATCATTTTATTTAGTAGCTTATTTTCTTAATTGTTATTTTAAGTGAAAAATTAGCATAATTTTTTGTTATAATTATTATTAACAACAGGTAGTTTGGACTTTTGAATCTATTTCATTTATTTATTTTGTGCTGTATCATGTTGTTTTAGATTTTGCAGCTTTATGTTATTTTTTCTTAGATAGTGTAAGTTTTTATTCTTTTTCATTATCATTTTAGGGGAAGGGATGAGGCCTAGGCTATTCTCATTTGTTCATTTCAGAAATTTATAAAATTTTAAGAAACTCATCTTTTAAAGAAATAAATCAGAATTGAGTTATACTTTTTATAATTTTTTGGGAAAATGAGATATTTACTTAATAAGTTTAATAATAATTTACTTAAATACTTAAAACATTAACTATTTCTGTCCATTAAAGTAGCTATTTTCTTTATTCAGTCAATATTTTGAATTTGTTTAATTTCCTGCCCATTTCTTGTTAAAGTAGAAAATCTTGCTTCTTTAAGGCTTGAAGACTTTCCATTAACTTGTCCAACATCAGCCAACAAAAATCACACAATTATAGAGGTTGAAGCTGGAAGACACTAGAGAGAATCCTGCTCAATATCTGCACCAGTCTATGAGAAAATAAAGCCAAAGAGCTGAATCACTTCCTTAATATCTACAGTTGCGTTAATGGCAATATCAGGAGTGGTCCCTGACTATTATTTTAGTGTCCCTTCTGTTACACTACTGTTTACCTCTCCTTTTTTTTCTTACTATTCCCCCAAATGGGCTTCTCCGCCAGTAAGGCTGGTATCCTTGACATGCATTGCCTACCCCAAGTGGTAAAAACAGCAATTTCTCACAAGTCATGGTACATATGAATGGGGTTTACTTGCCCAGTGTCAGGGTAGCAAGATATGGTAACATATGGAAATGTAAAGAGGATATTGACTGATGGATATGAGTTATGGGCTTCCTGGCTGGGGTGAGTGGGGTTGTCTCAGATGGAGAGATGGAAGCATTAAGGTCCACACTTAAGCTGGTCTTGTTGGAGGGTAGAATTAGAAATGTAAATAGGATTTCTTTATTAGCTTATAAAAGATTTTTAGAGAAATTGAGGCAATGACAGAGGGGAGAGTGCAGGATTTTCAAAATGACTAGATCTTATTCATTTAGTAGAGTGGATTTTAATTTTTCATAGGTCAAAATATGCTTAGAGAATCTAATTTAAAAAATGTCCAATCCTCTTTCCATAACAAGGCACAAACAGTTCATACAGTATCTGAGTTTATGGATCCTTTGAAACCCATCTATGGGTTTCACAAGCCCTGCCATAAGCCCTCCCAGGAGTTCATGGACTCCTAGTTTAGAATTCCTGGAAAAGAAGTAAGTCCAGAGTCAACTCTTACAGCATTACCAAGTAAGGAAAGAGAGAAGAAATGAAATGTGTATGTATATGTGCACATGGGGATGAGACGCTAACCTGAGATATGCTAATCCACATTAAATAATTTCTCTAAAAAAGTAAGCTACATTTTCCAGTACCAAAAGAAAACTTTCTTTTGGATTCCTGGAAAGAGAGCTCAAGGATGTCAATATACTAAAAGTGGACATGAGACCAAGAAAGTGGAGGCGGAAATTGAGATAGTAAGAGGTTAAACATTCTCTTTGAACACAAACAACACTGATTTAATAAATATTTACTGAGCATCTGCTATGGGAAAGGCACAACGCTGAGTGGTTGGGACAAAGAGGTAGGTTTTCTAGACAGATGTCGTCATTGTCCTCAAAGAATCAATACATAATAAAATCTAAGGTACTCTAATAATTATACATCATAATATATTTTTATATCAGTTATAGTAATATATAGCATAATAATGCATAATCTAAAATAGTTATTAGTGTTTCTTATTTTAAAGGGAAAACAGTGGCCTAGGAAGGGTAAATAGTCTTACATCCAGGATTAGAACCCAAGTCTCCATATCAGACTTTTAATGAGCACCTAGCACGTGCAAGCCAAGAGCTAAATGTTGTTAGAATAAACTTTCAGTCTGTTAGAAAAATTCCACATCTTTGTTAACTAAATATAAACAGGTGTTCATCTACTTTACGTCTTTTTAATCACCCATGGAGTTTTGTTAGTTGTAAACTAACAAAGATAAGTCATCACTTATTTGGGTAAGAAGGGAAGAATTCTATCCAAATTTTCCCAACAGGAATTATGAACTTACAGAGAAAGAGTTTGTACCCAACCCAGAAAACAAAACTTGTCAAAGCTTTGGAAATTTGGAAAGACAGAAGGAGAATGTTTGGATCTAAGAGTCAAAGTTCACGTAAAAAACATATTCTGTTGCATTCTTACAACTTCTTATTCTTTGTTTGTTTATGGCAGTGTTTACTTTCTGTGTCCTTTGCAACCACATGGCAGGATTGGGAAAGAAGATAGGATGGTGCGTAGGGACCACTTAGGGTACATTTTGAAATCCTTTAAAAGCTGATTTCCCTGAGGAAAGGAAGAGATACAGGAGAGCTACTGCCCATGCCTTCTATTTTTCTCTGCTGAAATGCTTTATCCCATTTCCTCCAAATCCTGGAGGAAGAAGATTTGTTCATTCAAGTACACTCCTACAAAGAAAGGAGGATACCGGATTATAGTATCCATTTTGAAATCAAATTTGCATCTTGACAGCTGCAGTCCTGTCACTGCAAATAGTCAGATCATGAGAAAGCAGAGAATCAGAAAGGACATAGCTAATAAGGAAAGCCAACATGGGCCCAGTAGGCCTGAAGGAACATGTGACCAGCAGCCTACCATGGAGTACCCTGGAGTCAATTCAGGGGTCAGGAAAGACCACTAATGAAGGTTTCACATGACACGCGCAGCTGGATACCTCCAGGACACCTTACTTGTCTATCCCAGCGCTACATTCAAATGCTGCCTATTACACATACGAAGAGTACTTTGCTCATATTATATTCATACAACACCTCATATGTATTGTATAGAAAACATCAGAATCTGGAGAAACAGTTTTTTAGAAATTTAGTCATAAATTCAATGACTTTCTATAAAGATAGATTATTAAGGGGCAGATTAAAAATGTGCATATTTATGTGGTCTGCCAAGATATGCCCTGTCCCTAAGGATGTGGATTCATTAAAAGATGAAACATAGATGTAAACCAATGGGATTCTGATTCACAACATAGCTTTAAAATATACTAAGTTATATTGATGATACCTTCAAAGATCATCAATATAAAATGTGAACTCAGGAAGCCAATGGCTATTTTTCAACTGGTTTGCAAGAGGAAGTCCAACTCAGAAGGGTTATTCAGAGCAGAGAAAGCCAACATCTTTGATGCTCACTTCATTTACCCACAAACTCATTTATCCTACACAGAATTAACATCTACTAAGTGCACTCTGCTAGGATACAAAGATGCGTAAGATTTGTACAATGCTCTAAAAGTCTGGTGGCCTTTTTAGAACCATTATTTTTCCCTTCCCAATCTTCTCAAATTAATCATTTTTGGAAATTGGAAATAATGCAACATATGAACTCGCTTTGTTTAAAATGTGACTTTTAGGGCAGTTGCTTTACCTTGGAATACATATTCCCTTAAAAGATATGTGATAGATAGTGGTTGTGTGTTGGTCTGGATTAACACAGAAATCTATTTTATCTATTATATGGACAAAATCTATACATATACTACATTAATACAGAAAATAATATTGATGCTATAGTTGGAATTTCAAAACACACTATAAAATATAAGTAAACAGCTAAAAAGCATTTTCTTTTGTTTTCTGAAAGTAAATGCAACCCGTGATTTCAGAATGTACAAAAATGTAAAACAACACACACACAAAAAATCATTCATCATGAACAAGACATAAAAATCCGTTACTATTTTGACTGAAAAATAGACCTAAGGTATTTAAGAGAGACTTCACTCTTGTGGGATGAAAAGGTAAAGGTAAATATTTGAGAAGACCCAAAAAGAGTAATGGCATTGGTTTCTTTGTGCCACTTTAAAGTATTTCTAGGGGCATTCAGGCATTTATCTTTGTTCATGACAAATTTTATTTTATGGTCAAGAGCGGAGACACAAAATGAAATTGATCAGAAAGTGGCGTGAGAAGACGTTTTCCTGCACATAACCAGGAAATAGATGAAACTGAGAAGGAAAAACAAACAAACCAAAAACCAGTAGAAAGCGCTTAAAGAGGATGTCTAGGTAAATATGAGAAGGGAATTAATTCTTGGAGTAGGATTAGCTGTGCAGCAATAATTAAAAGGAAACTAGGTGTACAAGACCACTCAAATAATCTGCTGAAGTAATTGGCAAAAGATAGGATCACAGGATTCCAACCTAGTTATCAGGTGGCATCTTGGATGTCAAACAACTTCATTAAAGAATGTCAACTATACTATGTTTATTGCAGTGCTATGTACAAATAGCTAAGACTAGAAAACAACTGAAATGCTCATCAGTAGATGACTGGATTAAGAAACTGTGGTACATTTATACAATGGAGTATTACTCAGCTATAAGGACCCTGATGGCCAAAGACCTCATTCTTATGAACTTACATTCTTAAGTAGGATTGGTGGATGACATGACATGGTTTTCACCAGGGAGCTGACCATTGTACCGTTTGGACAAGTTAATGGAAAGTCTTAAAGCCTTAAAGGAGCAAGATTTCTACTTTAACAGGAAATGGACAGGAAATTTTAAAAATCCAAAATATTGACTGAATAAAGAAAAGAGCTATTTTACCATTTGCAACAATATGGATGGACCTAAAGAACATTATGCTAAGTGAAATAAGTCAGTCGGAGAAAGACAAATACCATATGATCTCACTTATATGTGGAATCTAAACAACTAAATAAATGAGCAACGTAAACAGAAATAGTCTCAGAGATATAGAGGAAAAACTGATGGTTGCTAGAAGGGAGGGAGTTGGGGATGAAAATGAAGGGGAAGGGAGTAGACAGCATAAATTGGTAACTACAATATTGCCACGGGGATATGAAAGACAGTTTGGGGAATATAATGAATAATGTAAAGATTTTGTAGGATGTCACATGGGCACATTCTTATTAGGGAGAACATTTCATGGACATTGTAGATGTCTGACCACTGCACTGTACACCTGAGGCTGAAGCTGAATAATCTTGTATGTCAACTATAATTATATATATATATATATATATATATATATATATATATATATATATATATATATATATATATAGTTATGGGAGTACAGCATAGGGAGTCAATGGAATTGTAATAGATATATATGATGTCAGAGGGGCAATAGATTGGGGGAGGGAGGTTATGGGTGAAATGCCTAACTATTACATCATTTTGTACACCTAAAACTGAAAAAAAAAAAAAAAGGCTGATCGGGGAAGAGGAGCACATACAAATACAGCCCTCAGCTTAGGTGTGATCCTAAAAAGCCACATGTACATCTATGAGAATGCCACAGACTCGCTTTGAAAGGCCTTCCTATATTCACACTTGTTGAGTTTCAAGTTTCTGAGTTCTTTGAGAAAGTAACATTTTAAAAACAACTTTATCCTCACAACCATTTCAGACTCATTAATTTCACCCATCATCCTCAACACCCTCACAACATGAAATCTTGCAAATACTGTTTCATCAAACCTTCCTCAATTTATTTAAGACAGAACATTAAAACCATTTCTTATTTACTAAAAATCTTGGATGCAGATCTTCGTGTTTTAAAAATACATGGAAACGTAACAAGTACATCAAACTAGAGAGAATGTCAGTTGCATGAATTTACCATAATTCCATTACCTTACGAGGTACCAATGAAGAGAGCTCAGGAATCTGGGCTGCCTGAATCAGTTTGTTAAATACGGTTCATGTGAGTTGACATTGAACTCTATTAATATGTACTGAAAAATTTTGGCACCTAGGGATCATATTCAAGACCCTGCAGGGTTCCTATACCTAATGAGCTTATCATCAAAATAGGGACCTCCAGAAAGAGAGCTAAGCACATGTAAAATAACACTAAATTACCAATAGCTCATTCATTTATTTGAAGGGGAAAAGGTCCGTCATGGTTTAGGTTAGTTAACTGGAGAATGGATTGAGCTAAATATAATTGTTTTTTTTCCACAGATGCTCCCTAATGTTTGATTGAAAGAAGAGATGGCTTTTGAAGAACTGTCCTATTTCCACTCAAGGGCTCTATCTGGTTATCTAGCTATAGCTATTGTTCTACATACATAGGCATCTGTGTGTCTACCCAAAAACATTTCTGAACACACACACAAATGTTAACAGTGCTTTCTTCAGGACACTGGGATTAAAGGGTAAAAATAAAGAGTAAGATGAGGAGGAAGATTTTGGTTTATCTTGTCATGTATATACTTCCCTACTGTTTGAATTTGCCATGTTAATGTCCCTTTTCATTTAATCCTAACTTCAATGTAAATACACTGATACATTGTGCTGTCATGCAAATATGAAATATTTGTTTGAAAATATTGTACTTGTTTGAAAAAGCACTAGGAGAAGGAGTCCCTTTAGGATTCTGACTCCACCTAGCTACGTCGGAACAGTTGAGGCACTCACACTGACGGCTGTAAGCAGCAGCCAGGGTAGTCTGGATTTTCCTCGTTTTCTTGGAACTTTGCAACCACTAAAACAAGACAACTATGGGATCACCATTCGCAGTTGGAGAACTCAATGTAAATTAAAAAAAGAAAAAGGAGTCCTTTGTGAATCAATTTGTTTGCATGGTTAGCTTTCAAACTATGAGAATCAAGCCTTTCTTCAACAGGCACTTCCAGCCAATGGAAAGGATTTAATCTAACGATTCCCACTCCAGAGCAAGAAATGCATTTATACCCACAACTAAATGGATATTTTCTGCCTTTGCCATCAATTTCCCTTTTCAGTGAAGTTGAGATGTATGTAGATATAGATCTTCGTCAACATGGACGCCAGCAGAGTTAATGTCTATGTCACCAGCAGAGAAAATAATGGAGAAGCATAACCTTAGGCTTGGCCAATTAATTGCATGGCTACTAGAATATTGACATTTTTGTGAGCTAGTCCCTTGTATATGAAACCAAGCTAGAAGGGTGTCACCTGGCAAACCTCTAGCAGAAATATGGTCTCAGAGAGTTCCTTCTTCTAGATAAGCAGGTCTTACCCTTTTTTGAGCAACATAATTAATTGTCTAATAAATTTAACTGCCTACTAAATTAATGTCTAACAACAAACTAAATGACATTTATGTTTGAATTGTCAAATGAAATCTGGATTTTTCTACAAAGCTAAGATGTGGCTCTTGGCTAATGTACTTTCAAAGCACAAAGAACTGGGTCACTCTGATATAAGAAAGGCACACAAAACAGTTGCCACTTCTAAATCCAGATGGGTCCTGTTAAAATAGAAATAATTCCATTTGCATAAGTTCCACCTCCCTATAGTTTGAGGAGGGGAGCTGATATAATTCAAGTTCCATAAGTAATTTTGATGTGTTTCCAGGGTTTAGATACTAAGCTATGTTGTATTTGTATTGAAGGAATTCCTAGATGTCACAGTGGCCTTCCTATGAACGTCACCACTGTCAGGCAATATCTACATGAAAAGACTGAGCATTTTTTGAGGTATAATTTCATATACTGCAGATTTTCTTTAATAGACTTCTTTTGACCAGGATTAAGTTTTTTAAACCACATTTTATAGAATCTGATGACATCAGAAAAGTGAATTTGGAACAACGTAACATCTGATGGAGCATAAAATGACAAACTTTTCAACACACAACTTCTTACACACACACAATTAGAGCCTAAACAAATTTTCTAATAAAGTAGCAATCTGTATATCTTTGGCAAGAAAATCTTTCATGGGATGGTTAAAAATTTCTCATAAAAGCCTCTGATTCATTATGACTAAGCATCAAGTAATAAAAAGAGACTCACCACTACCATCTGCCCCTTTACTTCTGGCTGACATAAACTGGCAAGATTATTGCTCTGCAAATCCGCCTGTTAGGTCATTAAGGCTGTGCACATGTCATGACTAAGTGGACATTAAACGTTTCTAAAGTTCATAGCAGGGAAGACCATTAGCAAATGCATAAAGGAAACTAGAATGCCTTTTCAATTTCTATTATGAAAGGCAAACATTTGCTATTCTATGTAAGACTTTATACTTGGTTCCTAAATTTGAAGAGGCAAAAATATTGACTAATCCCGACCCTGAGCTTCACATATAATTAGAAAATTAAATATGGTATTATTCTCTAGTAAGCATTAATGACCATAAAGAAGGTTTAACAAATTGGATTAAATGTGTAAAGTAAAAGCTGACAATAAATCAAACCAAAATCTAATTGCATACTTTTCTTTGAGACATTTTCTGAGGTTTTTATTTAGAAGATACATTTATAGGCAGCCCAAATGAGCTGTCAACACAGTCTTAGACTGGCTCTTCAGCTTAATGCTGTCTAAATTGTTGATGGAACTTTTTCTCATCAGTACAGATTATTTTGGCATTGTAAAACCATCATGTCTCTCTACAACCTCAAAATGGTGGTGGTGGGGTCTAGAAACACTTTCAGAAGACAACTTATGTTTCTTATTCTTAAAGATCTCATCACCATCAATCAATATTCATTAATCATCCACGCTTGCTCTGTGTAACTGAAAAGCCTTCTGTTGGAATCTAAGCCCATCTATTTTTGGATTGCATGGTGGTAACACCTCATTTATTGTATTATTGGGGAATAAAGTCATGCAGGTCAGTAAATTTTCTAGAAAATAGATGTTTGTTTGTTTTTTTTTAATATAAATCTACTTTTACGTAACCATATTTAAGTGAAATCTTTCTAACATGCACCAATATTTACCTGTATTCTTAAATATGGTATCGGAAACATAAGCTAAATTTCTAAGGTCGTCATCAGGAACATCAGTACTTTAACACCGTTATCAAGAAGAAGCTGAGAGGTGGGGAGGAAATAGAGCACTGGCATCAAGAGTCTAGATTGCTTGTGGACTCAGTTTTGCCACTTATCAGCTGTACTTTCACTTTCTCACATTGATTTCCTTGTTAAAAGGAGTACCAACACGAACAAGCTTATTGGGTTGTTGTAAAGATGAAATGCTTGCAAAAGAGGTAGACCAGTGCCTAGCACACCACAGTCAACAAATCTTAGGTCCTGTGATTATTTGTCTTGCTTTCATTTTTAATGTCTGATATTCAATCTGTTGTATTCTGGGAAACCAGATATGTTTATTAAAATTGCATATACCATATGATTTAACCAATATGTGGGGTATGCAACTGAAAGCAACAAAGGAACAAGACAAACAAACAGAAACTCATAGACAGAGACAATACTTTAGTGGTTACCAGAGGGTAAGGGGGGCTAGGGGTGGTAGATGAGGGTGAACAGGATCAAATACATGGTGATGGAAAGAGAACTGACTGGGTGGTGAGCACACAATGTGATATAGAGAGGATGTATTACAGAATTGTACACCTGAAACCTATGTAACTTTACTAACCATTGTCACCCCAATAGACTTTAATTTTTAAAAACTGCATATAATAGAGCATGCGCTTTCTTACAAATATTTTGGCTGCTTTGAAGCAGTTTTTACTTAGAAATTTATTATTATTATTATTATTATTATTATTATTATTATTGTAAGAAAACTGAACATGAGATCTACCTTAACAATTTTTTATATGTACAGTACACTATTGTTGACTATGGTACAATGTTGTGCAAAAAATCTCTAGAATTTATTTATCTTGCATAACTAAAACTTCATACTCACTGAATAGTAACTCCCCATTTTCTCCTCCTCCCAGCCTCTTACAACTATTCTACTTTCTGTTTCTACAAGTTTGGTTATTTTAGAGACCTCATATAGTGGAATCATACAATAGTTGTCCATCTATAAATTGTGTTGTTTCACTTAGTGTAATATCTTCAAGGTTCATTCATGTTGTCACATATGGCAGAATTTCCTTATTTTTAAGGCTGAATAATATATACTATGTTTTCTTTATCCATTCATCAATTGATAGATGTTTAGGTTGCTTCCATATTTTGGCTATTGTAAACAATGCTATAATTAATACGGGAGTACAAATATCTCTTCAAGATCCTGACTACAGTTCTTTTGAGTAAATACTCAGAAGTAGAATTTCTGGGTCAAATGGCAATCTTATTTTTAAAGTTTTGAGGAATCTCCATATTATTTTTCATAGTGCCTGTACTAATTTACATTCCTACTCACCATTTTACATTCCCACCAACAGTGCATAAGAGTTCTAATTTCTCCTCATCTTCCCCAGCACTTGTCTTTTGTTTTTTGCATAACATCCATCCTATCCGGTATAAGGTGATATTTCATTATGGTTTTGATTTGCATTTCTCTGATGATCACTGATGTTGAACATCTTTTCACGTATCTGTTTGGTCATTTCTATGTCTTCTTCCAAGAAATTTCTATTAAAGTCCTTTGCCCATTTTTCAATCTGATTATTTGTTGTTGTTTTGTTTATTTAATTGTTTTGCTATCGAGTTGTAGTTGTTCGTTTCTTATTTTGTATATTAATTTTTATCAGATATATAGTTTGTGACTATTTTCTACCATTCTGTTAATTTAGAGATTTTTGATTGTTCCAGAGTGTGAAATTTTCTGGATACCTAATCCATAAGAAATACCCACACTTGAACATGAAGTCAAGTAACTCCAACACGGACTTGATTGAAACGATCTTTGATACCATTAATAAAAAAATAAAAATATAGGGGAGGATTACAAGAAAACAAACGGCATTAAAAATTGCAAAGCAGATGTTCATATAACATGCATTGCTTTAAAGCATTTTAGATGTTAAATATTTTGAAATTGACATACTAATTAATATTTTATACATTTATTCAAATAGGCCCTTACTTTTACATAGTATTAATTACTTTAGTGGGAATTACATGGGTTATTATAAATAAAATAGCACTGTTTGAAAAATATTTTGTTATAGTTTCTTCACTAATTCAGAAATTCTTCTATATTTGTACTTTAGAACTCACAAGTTTCCTGTAAAAACATCACTCTGCCTTTCTCCTTCATTTATTTTCTAACACAGCAATCTGGTTTGGTTTAAAAACTGAGATTATAGAATCTCTATCACCACCTGAAAAAAGACGTAGACAATAAACAAACGCACTCGGCCAGCTCACCCTGCCCATGCATGTGTGGTTTGGGCAACTAGACAGGAGTTAAGGTCATTCTCCTTGCATTGCTCCTCTCTGGGTTTTCTCCTCAGGTCTCACATCCCACAGTCTAAACCTGCCTCAAAAATCTGAGTTTAAAGACCCTGATGGTCAAAGACCTCATCCTTATGAATTTACATTCTTAAGTAGGATTGGTGGATGACATGACTTGGGTTTCACCAGTGAGCTGACCAGGGTCTCACTTTTCCTGAGTGGATAACTTGTCTCTCCTCTCTGCCAAACGATACTAGTTCTTCACCTGCCTGCTAAATAAACAGGTTTAGGAAGTACTTTAATTCTTCTGAAAGAAACAAGTTCTAGAAATACAAAGTGGAGTAGAACCCTCTTAAACATGACTCATTATTAGAGAGTTGTCTAGAATTCAAGTTTGTTCATGCCTCTTGGAACAAAATAAATCTATAGAGAGGAAGCTAGGCTTAAGACAGAAAGTCTATACATCTATACCCATTGGCTTTTGGAGATACATGTAAAAATGTACACACACTGAAATAAATGATTTGAGCTGAATTTATTATGTTTTGGTATTGTCTATAGGTTGGCCAACTTTTTCTGTAAAGGGCCAAAGAGTCAATACTTTAGGCTTTGCAGCCCACATGGTCTCTGTTGCAAATACTCAATTAGGCTATTGTGTGTGAAAGCAGCCATAGATAGCTTGTAACTGAATGAGTGTGACTCTGTCCCAGTAAGACTTTATTAAGAAAATCAGGCAGCAGGTCAAATCTGGCCTATTGGCTGTAGCTTGCTGACTTCTACTATAACTGATGAAGTACAGGGTATCTATGGTCTAAGAGACTGAGTTAGAATCCCAGCTTTGACATTTATTCTCTGAATGACTTTGAAAGTGTTTAAACTTCTTTGAGCCTCTCCTTCTTTGCAATAAGGTGATAACAATACCCAGTTCAGGGGCCTGTGATGAGGATTATATGAGACAATGAATGCAAAACGTTGAGTGTTTCGACTGCCACATCCAGCCAACTTATATGGTGTATGTAAGTGCCTTTAAATAACTCCATTTGTGCTTCTTCAGGACTTCCTTTAATGGAAGTATATCTCAGCACCAATTTTATAGCACTCTAGCAACACCGAAATCAAGTCGGATTACCAAAGGAATATAGAAATGGCATTCCTATAAGACAGTCATAAAGAGAGGAGGCACGAAAGGCTTTTTCTCTCTAAGATTTGGCAGATAAGGCACTGTCCTAATAGTTTTCAATTTCAGAATGGTTGAATTGGGCCAGAATTGCCCCTGACATTATGCCTGCCTAAGCAGACAACACACCAAGGTAGGACAAAGTGTGTGTGGGTGTGTGTGTGTGTATGTGTGTATGTGTGTGCGTATGTGTGTGTATGTGTGTATGCACATGTGTGTGTCGCGCGTGTGTATGGTTACCCCCCAGCAACAGAGGGAAAGGAGAAAGTCAAGCTTTTTTTAAATCATTCCTACCTGACTTCTCAAAGCCACTACCTCAGACATCACCAAGTAAATTTTTAGAAAACACGGTCCTTAAGATTATAATCTATTTTAAATTTTAGAAATTATAAACAAAACCTTTCATATCTAGAGTATTTTTTATTCTCAAGCTTATGAATAGTATTTCATTCAACGTCCAATGACCAGATGGGAAGGACAACTCCAGAGTCAAACTGCCCAGGCTGCAATCTCCCTCCTCTACGTCCTGGCTGTGACCTCGGGAAATTACTGAAACTCATTTCCTTTGTCTAGGAAATGCCCATTTCACAGATTGGTTGGAAGATTAAATTAGATAATGCCTGTTAAGCTATTAGCACAGTGTCTAGCACATCACAGGTCCTCATTAAATGTCAGTTATTATAACTGCAACCATCCCATTTAATAGACATAAAAAACAAAACACTCAGAGTTATGTGAGTTTCTGGATGTTTGCAAGGCAAGGTCCTGATAGGACCAAGGCTAGTACCTGGTCTTCCATGTCACACATGAACTTCTTTTATATGTGGTCTATCCAACTTCATTACCTTTTGAAGTCTGTTTAAAATAGAATTTTGTAAAAATAAACTTTAAAATAGACCTTTTAAGCCTTTTTAAAATATTTCATTGACGAATATGCTTATTCTCATGAGTTTTTAACTCGAAGAAGGCAAGAGAAGGTAAGTAAAGCCAGAGAGGCAAAGTGAGTGCTTGGAGCTTTGGGATGCAGGAAAGTAAATGATGAATTAGGTTTTATGGTTACAATTAGAATACTGTTTGAATTGTTTCTGTCCTTTTTATCAAGAGTATGCATCAACTTTTTTTTTGCTTTCAAACTTGACAAATCCAGGTGGACCGCTTAGGGCAGGAGAACCAGAGCACATGGAAATAATTGCAAGGGGAAAAGAAGACTTCTATTCTTCTCTTTGAAACACAATGATTCTACAGTTATCTGGCTGCACCTCTCTATGCCAGTCACTCAAATTGGCTGTAGATTTGACTTTTTCATTGACTTTGACAGGGACCTAACCCTATCTCGTTTCTCCATTCTTTGGTGCATCTGAACTCCCCCTGAAACTCCTTTGACAAGGTTGAACTCCCAAGGGCTCCCTAGAAACTTGAAGTCAGATGAAGCAACCGCTGTGAGCTGCTTAGTGCTCAAGATGCTAATAAGCTTAAACACGTATGAATATCCTCCGAAGTGTGGAGTGGGCATCAAAGTATGTTTGTACTTATCAAAGTATAATTTCACCAGATGATAAAAATTTCACTGAAGAATGACAGCAACTATATATTTATAAAATGCCTCTGCATTTAAGAATGTAAAAATGTCTCATAAAATATCAGTCTTCTTGCTGTTTTACTGGAGTTTGGGGCTTGCTGAGAATAAAATTTTTCCAAGGTCTCATAAAATCAGTACCAGATTTCAGAAGAGAGTCCAAGTTGTCTGAGGAAAGAATCCAGTGAAATCCACCTGACTGTTTGATTTTCCACCACCATCTTAGTGTCCACGTAAATGCTTCAACGGCTAGCTTTCATGAAGAGCACGAATGCTTAGCACTTATCAAACACATTTTATAGTTGTGAAATGTTACATGATTATATGATATATACCAAGTTAAGACTGTAGAGTTACCCATCCCAAACAAAATAAATAATTTAGACAAAGTTACATAAAGAAGAAAGGCATCAGGCTACGATATTTCCATACATTTTCAACAAAAATGAAAACGACGGGATGATTAATGCCGAAGCGTGTCAACTCAGAAGGTAACAACTCCATGTAACTGGGTCCAAGGCAAAGATGTTATTAACTCTTTCAAGGGCTACTCCTCCCCCATATCCCTCCATGTCCTTATCCTCCATTATACTTTCCTCTCCTCCCTTATTCTCTAGAAGGTAGACTTCCCCTTACAGTAACTCTTGTTAAAGGGATAGAAAAAGTGGAAAAAATGCTATCGATGTGTTACCCTTTTCCTAAGATTTCAAATGAGACATTTGATGCCTTAGGGCAAACAGTGAGTAATCTTTAAATTTTAGACACTGTGTGTTGGAACAAATTAAGTTATATGTTAAAAAGTGATAATAAAGCATAGTCCTGAGAGCCAGGAGACAAGAGCTCTAAATTTGGTCATATCTATAACTAGATCCATGACCCCAGGTAAGGCATTTCAATCTTCTTTCTTGAGTCTTTTCATATCTGAGATGATGGATGGGCTGGGTGATATCAATAGATCTTTCCAGCTCTGACACTGTCACAGGAAAATACACTTCACAGATTGCACAGATACGCAGGCTTGGTTCTTACTACTGCTATGCTATAGCTGATTTGTTTTTTTAATAGCTCAGGCTTACCTTTCTATACTGTTTCAAATATTTGTTTGTTTGTTTGTTTGTTTAGCTATAATCTCTTTTGTTTCTTCAGCTATTTAGGATCCTTCTCTTAATCAGAATTGAATGCTGGGGGAGGGATAGAACAAATCAATTACATATAAAGTTAATTAGTATAAAGTTAAGACCATGTGGTCCTTATTCAAAGGCATGTGAACTGTAACTCTGCCGAAGTCCTGTGGCCTTTACCTCAAAAATACATCACAAATCAAACCACCTCTCAGTGTTCAACATAACCACAATCACCTTAGTTTCACTGCCATCATCCCTTACCCGGACACGGCCACAGACTCACATTTATTCTCCCTGCTACCACATTTGGTCACATTGCAGCCTAGTGCTCTTTAAAACATCCATCTGGATCATATAAGTCCCTTGCTTAAATCCCTCCAACATCCTCCCACCGTACTTAGATAAAATTTTGACTCTACCATGATCTACAATCTCTTATATAATTTGACCTTGGAACCTTGCCAGCCTCTTCAATAGTTTCCCTTTGTTCTTTGGGCCACACAGACTTTTTTTTTTTTTTTTTTTTTTTTTTTAATTTTTGGAAACACACTAGGTTCATTCCCACCTCCATGACTTTTCACTTTTTATTTTGTCTGCCTAGACCCCTGTTTTCTTCGCGTTCTCAGGTCTACCTAGGTGGCTTTCTGAGACAACCTAATCACACCTGGTTAGTCCCTCTCTGTTCCATTGCTGCTTTGCTTCCTCTCACTGCTTTAAATTATCCTATTTATTGTTTATTATCCATCCCCCCAATTAGAATATAAGCACAAAGTCCTTGCTTCTCTGGGCCATCACTCTATTTCTAGTGCATACATAAGTGCCCAGTATGAGGTAGGCCCTTAATAAATGTGTGATGAAAGAGGGAGGAAGAGGATGATGGGAGAACAAAAAAAAAAGTGAAAATAATATTTTATCGTGTATCAGATGAAGAGAGTAACCTGGATTAGGAGACCTCCCTAAATGTGGGCTATTGGGCAACTTCTGTGGGCAAGCCATGATACCCCATTACCATGATACTTAGTAATGGCCTCTTTGGGGTGCAGTTAGGTGTGTGTGTGTGTGAGATGGGTGAAGTAGGGATACTATTATTGCTCTGTCTTCCTGGCTGTATATTTTCTGTACCAGATGCTCAGAGATATAATTTAGCTGTGTGTGTTTCTTTATGGAGCCCACGGGCTTTTCCGCATAGTGAAGAGATTGTTCTCCTTGCGCTGAATTTTTTTCAGATGAGATTCAGAGAGCAAGTATTGTGACCAAGGTCCAAAACAAGTTAGCACCAAAACAAGTAAAAAAGTATATGCTTAGTACCAACTGTACCAGAGTTAGGATTATTAACTGGGGCTACATCTGCCAGTCCATCTAACATAACCATATTTATGAATAAACTTGTAGAAGGCCAACTATAAGTGAGGCATTGAGGTCTTTATTCTTTTTCTCACATAACTTGTTATTTCCCAGAACTGGGGAGCCTTTCAGTATGGAGGTTTTCAGAGAAGTTTCCTTGGTGGCCTTTAGTCCTGAAACATTACACATATTTTATTAAATATGAAAACTATATCCTTCTGGCCTCAGGAGAAAAGGTTGGCTCTGGGTTAACAATGGATTGGTAAAGGATTACCACCCAAAGCTTTAAGGTCACTGCACACCTGAAGACCGGGGGGAGAAGGGGGGAATAACAGAATTAAGTGTTTGTTTGTATTCCCTAATCACAGTTGTTTTCTGGAAAGGATTTGATAAACTCACCCACACTAAATTATAAGTGGAACGTAACATTTGGGGAAGATTTGCATTGACAACATAGAAAGCCTCCATTGTCCTAAACCACGAGAATAAAGCTGTGATTGGGCATTTTCAAATAATAAAGAAATAGATTTATATGTTTAGAGGCAAAGGTTTCTACATAGCATTTCTGAAATCATTCTCTGCCGATTGCCACCTTCCTTATTGCCAGGGTTTAAATCCTGACCATATCAATTATTAATAATTTTCTTAACCTCCATTTTCTTATCAGTGAAATGGAATTTATAACACAGAATATTCAGGGCTGTTTTGAGAGAAATATACTTAAAGTGCCTACCAAAAAGAGTGGGGCTAACTCAGAGCTCAAATAAGGGCCCCAACTTCTGGTATCAAAAGACTGTGAACTCAACCTGCTGTGGGGGTTTATTTGTGTTTTATTTGTATTTTGCCCTTCTTTGTTGATAAAATTTATCACCCTTCATCATCTTTCTAGCTTATACTAGAGAACAGAAAACAAAAATATCAAAGTATCAAAACAGTAATAATCAATTTTAACAATGACTGTTGGCCTTGATATACTTTCTGAATGCTGAGCAGATAACTATTTTACTTCCTTCCTAGTTCACATGTCTTGCTTTCATGAAACAGGGCCTCTTTACTTACCAGTTTCTAAGAAGAAATAACTGGGAAAGTCCCTAGATCTTATATGCCTAAAGACTCTGGAATGTCCTGGCTTTTATTTTTCTTAGCCAGAGGACACACAAATATTTGACTATGAATCATCTAAGCTGGGACTTCCTTATAGTAATAGTGGCAGCCCTTCCAGAGTCTTTCTTTTGTCAATGTCTGGATAATCAGGGGCCTCAGAGGATATTTACTCAACTTCTGATCGGAGTCCTTGCTCCTCCTTTTCCGTGGAAGTGCCCTCTGGAAAGTCTCAGAGCTCCCAGATTAGTTTTCTGAAATGCTACTGAGGTGTTTTTTAATATTAGTGATTACAGGATAGTTTTCATGATTCTAATCCAGAACATTTTTATTTTTTCAATTCTTATACATTCAACAAATATTTTTGAGCATCTTCTATATGCCAGACACTGAGAAGACTAAGAGAAAAGATGAAAAAGCCAAACTCTAATCCCTGGAAAACAAAACAAGACAAAACAAAAAGGTCACAGTCTTGTAGGTGATACAAATGAGTTAAGATAGACAGTTTAAGTACTGTGTTTTAGTATGGATAGATTCTAGGGGGTCAAATGAATGCAAGTTATTAACTATGCAGGAAGGTAAATAGGAGAAGAGATTTGCAGAGGAAGTGGCACAGGAAAAGGTAAGCAGAAATTACTAGTGGAACTGTGGTGATAAAACTATTATTCCAAGCTGAAGGTTAACATACACAAAGCCATATTTGTTGGAAAGAACCTATTGTGTTGCTGTGACTGTAAGTAGCTTAGTATAGGCAGAATGTGCCTTTTGCACAGAGCAGTAGTAGGAAAACAGGTTGAAAAAGTAGGAGCCAGATCACAAAGCACAAGGTTTCTGAAGAATGAACTGTGTGTTCATAGAGGTATTTTGATACTGTTCAGAGGCAGGTCACTTTAAGCCAACATTCTATATAAAACACTGATTTTTTTTCCACAGTCATAAAAATAAAGACAACTGTTTAACTTTGAAAACATTTGCCACATGAGATTTTTGAATAGTAAGGTCTTCTCATATATTTAAATTATAATTACCTTTCTGAAATTTTATTTATTCAGTATTCATTTAGGATAACACTCATTTCATAAGTTAAGGAAAAACTAGTTAACTCTCTGTAAAATCTGACTTCTTTTCTATTTTTTTTAATTCAATAAAAATTTATTCAGGGGGTCTTATTATGCCTAGCACAAAGTCAGAAATACAGGGTTACAGTCATAGTCATGGCATTATTTGCAATAGCTCACATGTGAAAACCAAGTTAATGCCACAGAAGAATAACTAAATGCACTGTGGTACATCTGCTTTGTGGGATGAGTGTCATGTGACCAGTGAAAAGAATGGATTAGAGTTTTGCCAAGTAACTTGGGGAAATTATAGGGTAAGAAAAGCAACATACAAAAAATTATGTTTAATATGATCCCATTTTTGAAAAAAAAACACAATGATTTTCATTAACATGGATGAAACATGAGACCATGAGAGAAGAAAATAAATTGATTTTTTTTCACACATCAATTTTTAACAAATCTTATCAGGACAGGCAACTCTGGGACTAGGAGAGCAGACAATGTCCATAATTTAAAAAAAAAAAAAAAGGAAGAAGAAGAAGAAAATGATGATACAGTCCCATTTAATTATCTGTGCATGAGTGTGGGTGGAGAGTACATTAAGGATAAAAAACAAAATTTAAATGATGGTTATCTCAGGTTCAGGGTAGTGGGATGTCAGGTAACCTTTCTGTTCTTCAGAATATTTTCAGCATTGATTTAATTTTTACAATGAGCGAATACTACCATATAATAAAAATATATATATATACATATATATAAATGTATATACATATATAAATATATATACATCTATATATACATATAAACATATAAATATAATATATATAAATATATATACTTATAAATATATACATATAACATATATAAATATATATAAATATACATATAAATATATATACATATAATATATAATAACATAAATATATATATATATATATATATATGTCTATATATTTACCAAGAGAAGTAGGGTATCTCCTTGCAGTCTAGTGATCATAACAGTCAAGCTAGCAAAGGACCAAGACGCTGCATGGTATTGTGGCTGATTGCATGCATGAGGGGGCCAGACGCCCTGGGCTTGGATCCTAGTCCATTTTCTTATTAGTTATAAAACCATAGTGAATGTGTCCAGCACACTATGCCTATTTTCCTTATCTGTATTGGTCAAAATAATAGTGCTACCTTCACAGAGTTATAATGAGGATCAAACTATCCTTCATAAATCATTTAGATTAATGTCTAGCACATACCAGAAGACTAAACAGGTGTTTGTTACATGAAATAAATAACTATAATAGAATGTCCTAAATACTGTGATTAAAATCTCACAGAAGATTATAGGAGCACACAGAGAAAAGTGACTTATTGGATGTGGGACTGTCAAGAACAGCGCCAGGGAACCTTCTCAAAGTAGAAGAAACCTGGACCAATTGTGAGGTCATTCAACATTCTACCAGACTTAATGAGAGAGAGAATGGGAAAGGAGAGGTACCGGGAAGAAAAGAGGAGAAATCAATGTCTGACATAAACGAGGTACTCTTGCATCTGTTTGGTTTTTTGTTTGTTTTTCTAATAAGGTCCAAGATAGCAAGTTGTTCACATCTAAACAATGGAATCTCAATATGTTGGCTGCCCCGCTGTGGGTTTGAAAAACTGCCATCCTTCGTTTTCCTTTACTGATTTTTTTTTTTACTTCCTTTGTCTTCCTCCTGCCTCACATTTTTTTTAGATCCATTTGACATTGTCATCATTCATTGCATAAGCTGATCTAAGATACTGATCAATGGCATGTGAACTTTTTAATAAGCCCAGACACCTGTGCAACTTTCTAAGTCAGATAATCAAGGCTGGGTCATCATGCCTTTGTAAGCATACATCATGTGCTAGTCCGTGATGATTATCTCTTAATCATAGACCATGTTTCCTACCCACCTCCTAATCTATTCACTAACTCACTACTCACACTTCCTTCTCTTACCTCAACATTTATTCTCATTTTGATGTAAAGATCCTCAGGGCATATGAATTTGAATATTGAGAAAACGTAAGCTTCTCAATGTAAAGAAATATGTTTATAAATATTAAATTGTAGAATGATAAATCATTGGCTATATGTTGGTTGGAAGGATGATAACGGAGAAATAAAGATTGAGAATAGTAGTAGTTGATGGGAGAAGCTGATGGGAAAAACTAACTCACAGAGACATCGACGGCTGTTTTATGGGTATTTCATATGCCACAAAAATGCAAAAACAAAACAGAACAAACAAACAAAAATCCCTGTCATACAGTGCTCATCTGTCTGAAAAGGAGGACTAACAGAAATTGTAAAACCAGATAGACATGAGAATGTAGAAAGTCATTCTAGAACTCTATATGGGGAGATAAATAGCATTCAAAAAAGAAAATAAATTTCATGAGTAGCAAGATGTAAAAATGCCAGTTTTACTGACTGCACAATACTTTAACACCACAGAATTTAATACCAAAAACAATGCTGTGACTATCAGCGAGTGCCGTGGTATATATGCCTCAGCTCCAACCTCTGGAGACACTCATTTCCCAAACCGCTGGAAATGTTGCCTGATGACAACTCATAGCTTACTCCTTCCTCAGGAACTGCTGTTAGCTATAGCCACAGCATTTCCTAAGGGGCAGCCCCAAAGACTTGACAAAGTGACACACAAATGCCTAAAGCTGACCCCCACGTAGTTCAGGACAACTCAGAAGGACCATCCCAGCTCTAGAGCTGGTAGGATCAGCAGAAGTCTGCATTACAAACGAATTTTAGTTCAACTTTTCTCTGCATCCGTCACTCCTTCACAGATGTCCCTGAGAGCACTTCCCAGTAAACTCACTGCACTCAGATGTCTCTTTCTCAGAGTGCATTTCCACAAGAACTTGATCTAAGGCAGCTCTCTAGACCAATCTGATCATTTTACATCTGAGAAAACTCAAGTCCCTGAAAGGTGAAGTGATTTGTTTAAGATAGTACAACTGCCATGTAATGTATTTGGGAATAAAATTTTGATTCCTGATCCAATTAAGTGCTCTGTCCATGTGGAACATTGGCCCCAACAGCAAAGATCTAGAAAATAATTCCTAAAGACTGTAGCATTGTTCTATATCACATAGTTTATATCTGTAAAATGCAGCTCCAAACCAAACCTGGAATAATTTTGTGTCTTTAAGAACACTTGCCTTAGAGTTTTGTTTGTTTGTTTTTGTTTTTTGTTTTCTTTTTAATAAAAATGTGATAGAAGGGAAAGTCCATCCAAGCAGGATTATGTTCTCAAGACTGCAGTTCCCAGGAGGAACAGTGCTCCAAGGCCTACCACAGAAATGGAGAGAACCAGAGCCATCAATCTACAGTTGGTTTTTTCAATTGCACTGAACTGTCCATGACTCATTCATCAATCAGTTTGTTTTCCAGTTTTTAAATATTATTGTTAGTATTGAGATCACTAGTTTCAACATTTGAAAAACAAATTTTTTTACTGTTTTTTGGTTTTACTTTTCTGTGTGGATACTAATATATAGGCTTATGGACAGACATAAATATGATCCATATTTTGGAATCTAGTTGTCCTTTAAAGTTTGAGTTTTATTACAAAACCATTTTGATACTGTGGTTGATAAATGTAAGAACAATTGGTGACAATCTATAGGTTTCAGGGGTTTTACCAAGTCAGGAGTCACTTTCTTCTACCTCACAGTGAAGCACTGATTTTATGTTCATATTCAACATTCCTCAGAGTTCAGCTACAGACGGTGAATTCAAAGCCAAAGAGCACAGAGGAATTTGTCGTTCTGAGATGATGAACTAGGCTTTCCCCATCACTTGGTCCTTTACTGCACTCAGTGTACTTGACTGTCTTCCAGAACCCAGCGCAGAACCCACTCTAAGAACCCTGTTGTCAGTCCTTGAGAAAATCACATTATGCTAAAAAGTACCAGTCATTTTTCACACATTCAGCTTTTGTGATGGTCCTGCTTTTGCTGTCAATACTCCCCAGAGATAGTGGAACTTTTACAAAATGAATTTAACAATAAAATAATCTGATATCATTTTAAATGTCCTGGCTTGATGTCACATAGATATTTCAAATTATAAAAAGTAAAGCTGTTTGGACCTCAATGTAGGCAATGTTTTCTTTTACCAAAAAACAAAATGATTTTAAATTAGGGCACAAAACCAAGTATTTTGTTTATTATATTACATTATCTTTTAAAGAAATGTCAACAAGCTATAACAGATTTGAACTATATTTCTCTCCCCAAGTGATTCACAAGGATAGCCTACTAATTCTGAGTGACATTCTGATCAAAATAATTGCCTTTGAAAAGCATTTTCAGTGACACACTCACCACAGCAGCCAATCAAAGCCCTCTAGAATCATTGAGTCACATACTTTCACAACATTTCTGTTAGATAAATGGATGCCCAAAATTATTATTCCTACCTCTACCCAAAGGGATAACCATGGTGTCTCGATGCAATTCTTCTTTCTGCTGACTTCTTTAAGTCATTCTGTACTCAAGAAAGTCTAAAATGGTTTTATTCTTTTCACATTAGAGGTTTGAAGAGAGGTAACTGATTTCCAAAAATCCCACGTCTCTCACTCTCAATTCAGTTCTTTAATCATGATAGAGTTGGTGGCTTTTATTTTCTTCCAAATTGTTAGACAGAATGGGAACCTTGCTTATAGTACTATTGCCATA
Source organism: Rhinolophus hipposideros (assembly GCF_964194185.1). NCBI lineage: Eukaryota > Metazoa > Chordata > Mammalia > Chiroptera > Rhinolophidae > Rhinolophus > Rhinolophus hipposideros. Next base: position 41,442,597 of record NC_138050.1, on the reverse strand, counting down.
CACTTAACCAGCCTCTCTCTGCTTCCCAACAATGACAGGGAGCTCATCACCTTATAAGACTACTTGCCCCATTTCTATGATGTCTTAACAGTTGAAAAGAGCTTCTATATTGTGCCCTGAATCTGCCTTTCAGATTTCATTTACCTTCTAGAAAATCAAAGAACAAGGAAGCTCTTCACATATCTGAAAGCATCTGCCATTTCTTTACTTACCTATTAATAAATGAAACTTCCTCAGAGGATTCAACTATATCTTAGAGGGATAGTTTCCAGACCCTCAGTAACCTAGTTATCCTTTCTAATCGGGATGCAAATGTCGGGATCTCCCTTAAAATATTAGCCAGTTGAAACCAATCTTAAAGATATAGTCTAAGCAGAAAAGAGCATAGAGAAACTCTAACCTTCCCTGGCAGAAACACTCCTAGACCCAAGATGCTAAAGCACTGTGACTGATTTCTTTTTTCTTTGTTGTCTTTAAAAAAATATGCATATTAAGTTATACAAGTCAGAAATTTCTGCTGCCCTGTCACTGTATCATCTGGGCATAATTATGCCATACAAATCAATATTGTTAGCATATGGAAGAAAACTTGGATCCCAGAATTGGTTCTTCAAGGTTGCAACACCTTTCTTTGTCGGCTCTCTTTTCTGACTCAGATCCAAAGGAGCAGAAACCAGAAGGAACCCTCAGTCTTCCATCTCTGCACTAGCATCACATTGCCCTCCGGAGCCCAGTGCTCTGAAATAGGACAAGCAGTCAGAGACGTTTTGATTCAGAGGACGTCTATCTGGTTCATTATTTTATTCCATCGATTAGTAGAACATCCAAGACCTCTTTGATTTAGTTCTATCTATTGAAAGCAAAATCTCAGCACATTTTAGGGTTGTTGAGATTGCAACTATTCATCTTATCGCTAGAGTTATCTTGCGATCAAAGATATTGCCTGAGCATGACTTTATTTTAAATAATCTCTTATTTATTTATAGAATTCCTTATAGTGCCTAAAATGAAACAGTTTGAAGACATGGCTTTAGCACTTGTCTCTACAGAACTTTAAGAGTACAGTCTTCATTTTAACTCTATGTTTCTAATGTGCATTTTAAAATCTAATTTTAGCACTCACTGGCCCACTTTAAGTATATTTGCTATATGTAGTAAAATGCATATATCGGTATAAGTAGTCCCTTGCTGTTTTATCTAAAAACCTGGTATCTGAAGGGGAGAGAGAACACCAATTGGACAAAATCATTCCTGGGCTTAGTATAGGCCGAAGGATGAATTATGTGTAAGTGACCAGCATCTCTGGAATATGACCCAATCTTGAGCTACCAATGATATCTTGTGGAAACAGATGCTCTGTATATAGAGGTGAAAGGAACCTTTGGAATGACCTAATTCAACCTCATTTTTTATTATTACTTTTTATTTTTTTAAATTTTTTTAGAATCAAAGCCCAATGAAATTAAATAATTTATTCATTTAATTATATACATAGTTATACAGATAGGACCATCATCAACATCGCCTGGTATCTACATAATTTCTCCCTCTCCTATAAGAGCTGCTGCTAATTTTGACTTTATTTACCTGACCCTTTAAAAGCACTAAAAATCAAAAGTTTGCAAGAAAGTTTCAGCCTTATTTGGTTCCCTGGAAGATGATCAAAAACTTTAATGAGATGTTTTCTCATGCCTCCTTAAGTCTTGAATTTCTTTCTTTGTGGAATCAAAGTTGTGTATGGCTCCTTATAACACAACACAACAAATAATAATTGGGATTGATATGATGATGATGACAATAAAAATACTATTATAATGCATTTAGAATGTTTGACTCCAAAGCGGTCAATTAATATTAAGTGTTATAATCTAATTTAGACATTAAAACAACCTTATGAAATACATATTATCTCCCACTGTACAGTTGATATGAGTGAGGCACAGAGAGATTTATGAAGCTTTCTCAGGGCTTACAGCTCAAAAGAGGCAGCTCTAGCACTGAACTGAGGGCCTACACGCTTAGCTGCTGCATTAACATTATCAAAAACGACATAATATTTTGCAGATTTTAATAAATAATGGCTAGGAAGAAATGAATGTCCTTGGGAGCTCTTCTAAAACTACTGAGAAGTATTTATAGGTAATTTTTCAGATTTTTTTATTTGCCTTTTCAGGCTTATTTAATTGCAATGCAGAATCCCCAGAGTGAATCATATATATTTTGCAACCACATATATCAAAGTATCCTCCCATCAAAGTTTAGGGCTTTGCTTCCCAGAATCCCAGATCTGCATCTCAGCTTGTTTCAAAGATGCCTTCCCTATTAGTTAGAGCCTCCACCCATTCCTTTCACCACACACCTACATCCCAACTCAGGCTTCCAAAGCAGAAAAGCTGAATTCCCGGTACTCAAAAGCAAGCCCCAGCAAGACACCTTTCTACTCAACACTTAAAATTCTCTAACAAGCAGAATGGTTTCAAGGAACAGAGGAAGCCAATCCCTAATTGGTGACTTGCCTCCTGTATCATTCAGAGTTTCCCCCATTTACAGGGCATAAACCTGCTTTCTACAGTAAGGACCATCAGAGATGAGGCAGTTTGTGCTTTCCCAGCCATAAATCACAGAAGTCTAAAGACAACTTGACATAAAATACGTGCGGGCTTGCATACACTGTGGCTGAAGATACCAGAGGCCTGGCAGAATAACAAGAAGAGCCGTTTAGGTTGGAAAATTCTTTAAGAGGGCTTTGACAAGAACCTCCTGAAGATTGATGTTTCAATGTATTCATCCTGTCATTTCTGATCACTTAGCAACTTTACATTTTGATTAGCTTTCCCCTCACACCAGCACTGTGAGAGGCAGATGGAGAAGATGAGTGGGAAGGACTGGCCAAGGAAACACCTTAGGATTCAGCAGCCTCTGAAATCACAGCATCATTCTGAGGTGGACACTGTTTCCAGATCCCACACTGGGCTTCTCAAAGCCCAGCTACATGGCTCATTTTGAGGTATGTCTGCAGTAGCTATTGTCTACCCACCATCTGCTCACTGAGCTAGGACATCAGTCTTAAGTTCATCAGGATTAGCACAGATCAACTCCTCCTACAGATAAACTCAGAAGTCTAGTTCTGAGAGCCAAAAGGGGAAAAAAAGAGGAAATGAATGAAATTCCAACAACTGATTCAAAAAATGGTTTGTACGCCCTCAAGGCAGAGGCAAAGGAGCAATGTACACACGCATAACCTATGACTCAGCTTTTTATCACTCAGAGCTCACAATTCTCAAATCCCTGTGGGATGGATGCTGCTTCTGTTCCAAAGGGATGCCCTCCCAGGCAGGTGGCTTCTGGAAATGATGGGTGGGTGAGCCCTATCTGTGCCCTGCTGCGTGCTCTGGCTGCTTTGTCATCACTATTATTTTCCACCTTACAGGCTCTAAATTGATCTCTCTTCCTAATTTTTTTTCCAAAAGAAGCAAAGGGACGCCCTTGAGACTCATGTTGATATCAACTGGAAACCTGGAAAAAAAAGGAAAATCAAAGAGGAAAACAAAACACACACGACAAAGAAGAGGAAGAATTTGAGGTACACTGCTTTTGGAAAGGAAAATTAAACTTTTGATGAGTTAGTTAGGTTGGAGGGGAGGTGGGGTGCAGGGTAGGGTGTGGAGTAGAATTAGTTAAGGAAGGGAGGAGGGCTGTTCTTTACATTGAAATCAGAGGTGACTTCATATACTATTTTATGTGGCTTTTTAAAAAGCATTTGGCAAAACCCAACCTATTTCATAATTACCTTATTCTCACGAAAGGTTATTAAGTCAAATGACTGTACTAAAGGGCCATGCTTTGGGGTTTGGCATTCATTATCAGGTTGCTTGTCTCCAGATTTTAGTTCTGCCTCAAAACAGAGGTTCCAGATGTCAAGCCAACAACATCTTCAATGTCTGAGAATAGTGTATATTCCTGCAAAGTACTTCATCTACTGTTGATATGTGTAAACATAAAAAAAAATGAGAACCGCTATTATATAGCAAAATGTCTCAGTCATATAAGAGAAATGCACTCTTTGGAAATAGCAAATGAGTCTCCAGTTGACTATTTGCTCAATCTTCTACAACCAAAAAGTGTTTACTCAAGGAAAGGTACCATTCAGGATGTGCTTCCTTTCCTGAGGTGGCCCAGGGTCAGGTTCAAAAACAACCACAAGGGCCTAGAGAGTCAGCATGGGCCGGCATCACAGGTGATGCCCAGAATTCCACTGAAGAAGATGTGGGGATCACATCTCTCATGGCTGAAGCCAATTATTTGTAGGGTGTAAATTTAGGAGTAAGTCTTAAGACCACTATATGAAGTGAATAGGTGAAGAAAATGGTGAATATTTAAATACTTTTTTCTACAATTGTTCTATCTTAATACATTTACAAATTATTGTTTGTGAACTATCCATGACCATGGCTACATTTTTAAAAAGTCAAACAGCTGTACACATGTGTATATGTATATATACACATAAATGAGGATTACCCTTATTTAGAAAGACCGACAAAATTACATATGTTACATTTCTAAAGTCTATTATTTTAGAAATAACAGTGCATATTATATTCAGAAAACTTCTACAAGGAAAGGAAATATTTTCATTATTTTAAAACTGGGAATGAACATATTCACCAACTAACTGAGTAGGGAAATAAAAGACCTTTGGGCACCTGGACCACAGCTCTAGCCATGGCAGCAACTTCCTTCCACATATAATCAAATATGTTAGAGAGAGAGAGGCCTAACATAATTGGGAAAAGAAAAATCAAACAAACAAAAAGCAACAGTTAGAACTAAACTCAATACCTCCATCAAGAAATCCATGATTTTAAAAGGTACATCAAAAGCAAAGCTACTTAGTGGTAGACTGAGATTTAAATATGGATTTATTTGTGAAGGTTTTCAATGTTGTGCTTACTATATTTAGCGTCCTCAATGATTACTCAGTTTGTAAAGTGCTTTGAGGTTATGAGATCACTAGTGAAGCTATCAGTTTCATTTCAAATAAATTCAACTAAATATTTCTTTCTTCACAGTGTTTCCAGCCCATGGAAATCATTATCAGAGGATGTGGTAGAGAAGGACACAAAACCCCAAAAATGAAATAGCTCCGCTGTCAGATTTTTTCACAGTTGGTAAACATGATTCTAATATTTGTAACCTTACAAGGTTAGAAAGATGGTGATAAGAACTAAGAGCATCAGCTAATTTGCTAGAGGGGTACATAAAGAGTTGACACATCTCCCATCTTATAATATGAAACTACTTTTGATTTCCCAGAAGTATCACTATCAATAAGCTCCAAAGTCATATTGCCAAATCTTGGAGGGAAGGTAAGTCATAATAAGGGTTCTCTTCCTATTGTCTTGGTGAGCATGAGGTCATTTTGAAATTGACTAGTAGATTGAACTCAACCAATCAAGGCATACAGCATAATTTAATTGACAACATAGCTTGTGGGGGTTGTAGTTTTCATGAGTATCATCAAGTGTAGGTTATTTAGGAAGTGTCACAGTGCTTAAATCATCTGGTAACACAGCACATTCTTAAGAAAAATCATATTCCCAAGAAGCAATACTATGTGAATGATTCCTTCCCAACCATTACCAAGGGGGGGGGGAAGACTTTTAGGGATGAAATTGCTTTCCTCAATGCACTATACCGATATATCACTAACTTGGTATCTAACTTGCCTTTAAGTTGATGCTGTTGATAGTCAGTATCAGAATTAACCAACCAGATTACCCAAGAAATTTAAAGACAAGACTCTACATGTGTGCCAGAGATTTGTAATGATGATGTGCCTTTCGAAGTCTGGGTGAGCAGTCTATTTCTGCATGAACATATTCAGAGGCCAACTAACCTCCAAACAAGAAATCAAGAGGGTAAGTCTGGAAATACTTTCTGGAGACAGTAAAAAACAACTAATAATTATAAGGTGGAACCATGTGCACGGAGGGAAGAGGCAAAGATCCATGGAGTATCTAGTGTGATAATGATTTACTAGGCTTATTCACATATATGTTTAATTAAAAAATTATAACAATAATATGAGGTAGAGATATTAGTGTTTTTATTTTATAAATAATGAAAACAAGATTTAGCAATTTAAAGTAACTTGTTCACCATAATACAGCTCTTAAGTAGCAGAGCTGGGATTATGCCAGTTCTGCCTGGCTCCCAAATTTTAGATTCTTTCAAGTATATCATTCTCCCTCCTGGAACTTTCGGGGCAGGTATTATATTTTGTAAACTGACTTGTACATTAATGAGCATGCTGTGAGAGGATATTACTTTATATTAATATTATATTCATATTTATATTAATGCACATATTATATATAGAAAGCCTCTATAAGTCTAAGGCTATAGTAAAAAAATAAGGATAATATCAAAATTAGTTCTAATTTTCTCATTAATATCCACTGGAGATATATAATTTATAAACTCCTCCTTAAACTTATTTATGTCCTTAAGCCTATTAGTGTATGTCCTTTCTTGGTATAACATCTATTATTTATTATATAATATAATTTACTTATATCTATCACTTGTTGAATAAAGTGGTACTTGTGGTACTCCCTTTAATTAAAAAACAAACAAAAAACGTTTGAGCTTCATGAGTGTCTCCTAGAGTGATAACATAGTGAACAAGATCATATTCCCCATTAAATTTCTTTATATTTTGTAGGCATCGATTATCTGCTTATTTCGTTCCCCCATTCTAGGGAAGTCTGCATTTATAACATTTTTGCACCTAGAACACCTTCTTTCCCGCCTGGTCCTTGCAGGTTCACTTCTCTCAACCTTTTCCTTCTCTTTTTAGACACACAGTTCTTAGGGTTCCTTTGAAGCTTTTGGCCCAGCCCTTTTCTGCATCCCAAGAATGGTTTCCAAGTTTAGCCCAGTTGTGCAAATTTAAGGTGACTGTTTTCTTGCCTCAAATCATCCAGGAAGGGCTGACTAGAAATTTAATAACTACCCTTTAATGCCATGACCCTGGGAATAACTGGTTCTGTTTCCATCAGTTTCCCTGGAAATAGCTGCCAGACTGTCTAAGTGATGGTGCCGCCTCTGTCTTTCCATTCAACTGCATTAGGAAATGTGGGTGAAGAAAGATGCGTAGATGTGGTATAGAGACTCTAAGAGGCATGGTCCCAACAACGTTCAGGTAATCTAAAGGTGTTCCTCAGGTCTCAGGATTATGATGAACACTTAAGAGACTTCTCTGGGTCACTGAACTTTTCACCTTCCTGTGAAGCATCAGCAGTGTCGGCAACCCTTTTGTTCATCACACCATGGTGATTACAGGGCTTCAGTGAAGAAGGTGTTACACAACCCCATTCATCTGGCCAAGGCTCCCTACTCTGAGTCAGGTGAACTTTACTCCACTTTTCACACAAAATAGCAAAATCAGGCACTAAGAAGAGAGTTTACAGGTGGGAAAAGGAGGCTGAAAAAAAGGAAACCTGATTGAAACTTGATAAATGGATAGTGCTCTGTAAAGAGCACTGCAAAAAAGATATTTAATTTCTCTATTAGCCTTTCATTAAAACAGGGCAGGTCTTTCTTTGAGCATACCAATGAATAATATATTCTCAAAAGACATTTTGGTGCATAAGTATGAGATAATGTGTGTAAACTGCTTTAAAGACTAACATGATCTATGATTGATATGAAATCATGATTATGTAGAATCAGCATCAAAAATGTTGACACTCAAAACAGGCAGCAAACTAGAAAGAGCGTTAGACCAGGGAAGAGGACACTGGGTTCCAGTCCTGGCCTTGCCACTAACATGCTGGTAGGTTTGGACAAGCCACTTAACCTCTTGATGCCAATGTCTCTGTATGTTAAACCATTAAGTTTGTACCTAATGTTTTAAGTCACTCCCAAGAGGCTGATCAACTCTAAAATGCATGTTTCTATGAGAAATATGAGATAGTCTTGTCAAAATGTATTTCAAATCCATATTGGTAAAATTCTTTCATCAAATTTACAAAGAACTAGAACAAACAGTAATGCAATGATAGGAATTGCTTTACAATTTGCCAAAAGTCCTCTAATTGTAGAAATCACTCCGCTCAAAATTTTGCCTCTGTTTTCAGACAGATAAAGTCTGTCACCTTGTAATTTCTTAAAGCTTGCTGTACTCTTGGCTTCTGCCAAGTACTTCAAAACAGTATAATTTTAGAAGAGTTTCAGAAACATTTGATCATTTCCCATGTCCTCTTAGAACGTAATGTTTTATCTATATCCTTTAGCATGGCCTTTGTACTCATTTGTTTTTTTCCTCTTCCCCGTTCCTTTTTGGGAAGAACAAGAGGCTTGAAGAGAGAGCGCAGTCCTAAGTTCTGGCCCTGTGTGGAAACTTAGCAGCTCTTCAATTATGTCAGCATAGCACCCTCTACTGCTGCAGGTGAAAAGAAAGATTAGCAATCACTAAACACTGGAACATAGCTGAGGGATGTCACTCTGTCCAACTATACAGGAACAAGTAATAATTCCCCTCATTTGTCACCTCAATAGCATTCATTCTTTACAAAAGAGAATAGCTTTGGTACAGAAAGATTGTATCTTTTTTTTATCTTTGCATTTGTTCTGTTTTGTCTGTTTTATCCTTCTATGTTCTACAGGTAATCTTTGGAGTAACTGGATAATATGAACAAATACATCTGCATGAAGTCTCAATCAAGGGTTCAAGGAGGGGAGTTTACAACTCTCAGGGTGCAAAGCATCTGATATATTTAACAGAAAACTTCTGCAGACTATACGAAAATGCTTCTTCCTTGCCTTTATTTAAATTATACCTATGTCTGATTGTGATTCCAAAAGAAAGGAACAGATTTTTAAAATATGTAGATCTCTGTCTATTTGCATGTACTTTCTCCTGAGTGTCTTGTTTTGCAGAGCCAGTAAGTCATTAAAAATCAACTCAGAACCCTGGGAAATGTAATTTATTTCCTATGGACTCTTCAGCAGAGATGTTTCCACAGCAAGATGTTCTCTCTTCCATTCTGGATCTCTTTCTTTTTTCCACTGAGAAACACATTTACCATATTCTGTGCAGAGAAGACTCCTAATCAGTCCCAGAAAAGTCTGCTAAATAGTGGAGAGAGAAAAAAAAATCTATGGATAATATTAAAAAAACAATTATCTAGTCTAGTGTTTTATTTCAGACAGAGTTTACTACTTGGATGAACGATATATGATTTTCCTAATCTAGGCCAGAGTCCTGCTTGGAACAAATGTGCTCACGCCATTCATTCAAGGATAGGAGAAAAGACTCCTTCAGGACTTGCCATTGGCAAAGTCTATCCTTGGGGTTTCCTGATTGTTCTCTCTGAGCCATTGACCACCATCTAGAAGCTTGTCTGTCTCTCGGAGCATGCATTCTACCTCAAACCTGCATAAACACAACTATTTTGGCTGATTCTAGTAATTCATTTAAAGTTTCTAATGTGTTTTAAAAGAAGAGACCTGAGAATTCAGATATATCAGTGGTGAGTGAAGTTTCAAGTGAGGACAAAAATGAGGTCCTCAGAATCATGTCAGAACTACAATTTTTGCAGAGGGGCCTTCCATCAATATTCCTCTTATAAACAATAGTCCACAGGAAGAGGAAAGGGGAGCTCCCTGCCTCCTCCAACCCTGAAATAGAGTGAAGATGTGCCTCCTTCCCACTGCCATTCTTCAAGGAATGTGTGTCTGTTAAGATCTGGAGTCTTCAGGATCCTTCTAGCTCCAGGTCTAGCATCCTTCCCGGAGTTTTCGGATGCTTTGAACTTTCCTGTACTTTCATAGCCTTCATAGTCATTACAAACACGGCCTATCACATACCTGTGTTTTAACGATTCCACATAGGTTAACTGGCTCCCTTCAGTTATCTTAAAGATAAGATTCTTAGTTTCTATTCTTTTCTATATACTATAGTGCTTAGCAAAATGCAGAGTACATAAAGGACACTAAGTAAATACATAAATGATATAATCCATACAAAGCACTTGGCCTAATAGCAAGCACATTTTAAAATGTTTCATACATGTTTTCCCCCTTGATGTTTTTATTGAGTCCCTACCCATCTCTTAGACATCGTCATTGGCTTTGTAGAAATGAGTAGACAAAAAGCATGTAGAGTTACATTATTTAACAAAGATGCATATTGTGTGGTGGTGGGCTAGCAGGTACCAGGCACCATGCTAGGTAAGAGAGATTCAATAACAAGACCAGTGGGTCTTTTCAAGGCATTCATATTATAGGAGGGGAACCTGACTAAAAGATGAGCATTTTCAATGGAATGTGATACAAAATATGCTGAGGGTAAGCACAGGGTGTTGTTATAGCTTACATGAGGGTCAACGAACCCAATCTGCAGGAAAAAGGTCGAGGGCTTCTTGGAGGCGGTGACATTTAAAATGAGACTGGAACAAAGTGTCAGAAATAGCCAGGTGATGGTGGGGACAGATTTGCAGCAGAAACTCAGAAAGGAGAGGGCAGGGGGCAGAGTGATAGAGCAGCAGGTCTGGCTGGGTTGTAGAATCAAGGAACAATTACGGAGGGTCGAGGTGAAAAGTATGTTGGACCAAGCTGGTAAGGACAAGGATCCATTTAAAAGCTGCCTTCCTATACTTATGAAGAGATATACCCATTCTTTGGCACGTGGGAAAGAAATATTCTCCCTTCACGATTTATTAGACTTTTGGTCTTTCTGCAATGAAGCTGAGTATGAAGCAGCAAGGAACTAATGAATCTGTTTGTCTGAAAAGACCAAGATGATTAATGTTTGACCAGTGGGAAGCACTTGGAAGGAAAGATTGTGCAGAGTAATTGTTTACTTTTGTATTATTCAACGGCTTTACAGAGGTCACTAGGCTTATTGCTTAAGGCAGCCCAGGAAGTTAATTGAACTTCTACCTACATTTTCACAGCAGGCCAACCATTTTTTAGACTATTTAGAAAAGTATCATATCAACACGATGCTAACCAAGGGTCAAGACTTCTAGTTGTGAAGGAAACTTAGAAATCTACATTTCTATTTTAGAGGTAAGGGAACTGCCAGGTTCACTGCTTATCATGAGCACAGCTGTTGTGTGAAACCAGTCTCCTTCACTCCTGGTCCAGCACTCTTTCCAAAGAGGCACTGCCACTGTGCACCTGAGAAGGTTCTCCCCCACACACACTTAAAAGCTAATCTACATGGCACAAAGTGAAGTCAAAACTAAGCCTGTGATTGATCTGATGAATAAAAGCAGCCCACCAGGAGGAAGACATTTATTTGAGCTTTAAATGATCTAATTTATCTCTTGCCCTTGACCAAGATGAAGCATATTACAAATATTGCAAGAAAAGGCTGACTAAGGGGCAGTTAAAAACCACCTGCTCAGCATTTGGAAATAAGGCAAAATATAGTGGCTACTTGTATAGAAAGAATATAAGACTTTAATATCTTATACAAAATATAAAAAATGATATCAATTTTATAAAAGAAAGTATAGATATTTATAAAGATGTCTGCATAAGCAGGGAAACTACATATTCAAACATGTACAAAAGACACACACATTCTTAGAGGGAGAGAAACTGGAAATAAACAGACTAGAATAATAATAGTAACAGGTTTCTCTGGGATTTCAGAGTGTTTTTTAATTATCTCTTTCACAATATTTTAGTTTTTTATTTTCTTTAAATGGCATAATCAGAAAAAAATACATATTTGTGTTAAAAATGAGTAGCTATGACAACTCCCTGCTTTAGAAAGAACAAGCACATCTTGAATGGCCTGGGACCTAGCATTTCATTGCTTATTGTCAGACAAGGCTACAGTACACATTCCACTGTCACTGTTGTTACTAAGTTTTAGTCTGTGGCCAAAGTCCTGACTCTTTGTGAGGGTAAATTTGAAATGCTCTCTCCAAAAGATTAAAACAACTTTTCATTTTTCCAGATTGTTATTATTTACAAAGCACCTAACCTCTGCCTAGAAATGCAAGCGTATATGGATTCAAGCCAGTCTGGAACAGCTGAGATCTAGCATACTTATAAACCAAAGGAAAAAAAAAAAGAAGATGCCACTCTCAGGGTTTAGTAAGTCTCTGAAACAAAGAATTATCAATGATCACTCCGCCATGGAGTCAAGGCACCACTAGTAGACATGAGGGTGACGTAAAAGAGCAAGACGACATTCTCTCTGCTGGCAGAGTGACATAGGGCTGCCTCCCCAGCGATAGGAAACAGGCTACAGGAACTTCATCTCCCAGGTGGCATCAGGTATGCCTTCTTGCTCTATTTCCTGAGTTTCATTTTTAATAACCCAGGCTGCTGCGTATATCCCTACGTTAACTCACAGAAGAATTGGTTAGAGGCCATTGGGAGAAAGTCACAGAGTGAATATAAGCCTTGATTACTGCCTTCAGCATATTCTAGAAAGTAACATTTAAATTTTAGACAGTGTCCCAGGTCCTTCAATTCTTCATTATTGCCCTACCTTGTGGCCTCACCTAGAGAAAATTCCTCAAGCCCTCTGAGGCTGGCCAATAAGATGACCAAAAATGGAATGGATTATCCATGAAATAGGAAAAAAAAAATAGCTGAAGCAATTTCAACTTCAGGAAATTTTAAACAGTTGTGGATAGGCCAGTAAATAGTGGAGGCCAGAGGAGGAACTCAGCTCTGCACTGTGTGTTGAATTGAAATGACGGATTTCATTTTCACTGGACAGCCGCATACCTTGGAAAAGTCAGTTTTTCATGGGTAGAAAAGCAGCATGGCCCTGGGGTGTTATGACAGACTAGAAGCAAGTGTTATGCTAGGCTCTGGGGACACAAAGCAAAACCTACTCACCACATTTCTACAGAATGCAAATCACATTCTATAACTCTATGTTTAGAGTTGTCCCAGGGTTTCCCATCCCACAAAGAATAAAATCCTCACTTTCACTGTGACCCTCAGGTCCTCCATTATCTAACCCTGACTTCTGCTGGGACATGCTATTCCATCAGTCACACCATGCTCATTCCTCCTCCAGGGCCTTACCCTCGCATTTCCCTGGGCTCAGACACTGTCACCGTATCTTCATGTATCTGGCTCCTTGCATTTGAAAGCTCAGCTCAAAACCATCTCTGTAGTGAAACCTTGCCTTACCACCCAGTAAAAATCCGCAGGCACTTTTCTGCATATCGACACATTGTCATTTTCTTTACATATTTAACCTACTAGCTTAGTTCTTTCCCTTTTCTATTTCCCCTGCTAGAATGTATACTCCTGGAGAAGAGGAATTTTATCTGTTTTGTTCACCACTTTATGTCTAGTCTCTAAAGCAGTTCCTGGCACGTAATAGAAATCCAATAAATCTTCATTAAATTGATGAAAGAAGGACTTCAGAGTCTGGTAAACATAACTAAGGAAGGTGCTAACACAGAGTTATATCCAGGGTGATCTAGGAGCACAGAGGAAAGACACTTAACCCAAAGAGGGATTTAGGAAGACCATGCAGAAAAAAGGAGATCTATGCTAAATCCTGCTGGCTAGAATCAGTTAAGGGAACAAGATGTTCCAGGTACAGGGAATAGCACGAGCTGGGAGTGGGAACATGAAACCACAAGGATGTGAAGGGAAGTACAAAGTTGCTAAGGGCAGGAAGTCAAGAGCTGAAGAAGGTGCATGTCATGGAGTACATCAAACTGAGAAGCCTGGGACCTTCCACTGAAGTGAAATGATCTGGAAGGGCCAGCACCTGAAACTGAGATGAATTATTACTATGTTATTTACTTTTATTCCAGTGCTTCTTCTCTTTCTTTTGTTGCTTCTTATTCCTGGGTTAGGGAAGACTCTCACTGAGTGTATTCTACAAACCAAAGCCACCAGACATCAATATACTTTATTTCAGATAAATTGTCTAGCATCTATGCTATCTTAGCACACTCGCTCTCTGTCTCTGTCTCTTTCTCTTTCTCTCTCTCTCTCTATCCCTCTTTCCCTTCCTCCCTCTGTTTCTCCCTCCTTCCCTTCCTTAATTTCTGCTTAAGGCACTGGGTCTGTGGAAGGATACATTGGTACATCCTAACCCTAATTTTCCTCAGAAATGAGGTGGCATATACTCTGGCCAAAGTTTTCCTTGTGATATTATGTGGAATTGACAACCTCCTTAAGTACATTTCATGCCTGCACTGATACAATGCTTGAAAGCAACATGATTCAACACTGTGCCTTTTCTGCATCCTCGAAATGTTGCCAAACATTTTAGAAAGAATTGGCATATGAATATCAGATAAAACTTTTGTTGAAACAAGTTCTTTTTTCTATGCATTCCATTCAAAAGAAAACAAAATGAAAAAAAGAAAAACCCAAAAGTCAACCCGTCATATATTAGCTAAAAATTATTCACAAAATATTTCCTTTGTTTGAGGGCGTTAGCAACGAGCTCCTTGTTTGTTTGTTTTTTTCCTTTTTTCCTTTTCTCCTATTCTTCTCATTCATGAAAATGATGATTCACACCAGTGCCCTGTGGAGAGTGGGGCAGTGGCTACCTCTGAGGCAGCCCACCTCTCCTGCTCATGTGGGAAAAAAGCCCTGAAGTGAATCAAGTTCATTGAGCAAAACTAGGGGAAAATATTTGTCTGGTAATCCAGCACGCCTCTCTCTGTGCTTGTCCAGGCAGAACTCAAGTGGACTTCACATTTTTTTCCCTTTTGTCAGAAATGCATGTATAAAATTGCATATATTCACAAAAGAGTGTAGAGATTTTCAAGTTACAGGATCAGCGTTCTCACAGTTGGAACAAAGACAGATAGTAAGCTGATCATGTATTCCAAGCTTAGCAATTGAATATTAGTTTTCTGGAAAACAGAAATGGTCGAACAATATTTACATGTGTAAGGTGTCTGACATACTGATGAGCTTTGAATTGTTGGAAAAGGTATTATTTAAAAATAACATGAAGCAACCTACTGTGAAAATTAATAACCAGAAAGTTCATTTAAAATGGAATCAGGAAGCAAATAAGAGAGAACTCTCCCACAGTCAATACACTCTAGACCCCTAACAGGAAGAGATGTACCTTGCATCTCCAACAGGAAGTGATATTACATTACAGTCATGTGCCACTTAACGACGGGGATACATTCTGAGAAATGCGTTGTTAGGTGATTTTGTCATTGTGTGAACATCAGAGTGCACTGACACACACGTAGATGCTGTAGCCTACGGCACACCTGGGCTATATGGTGTAGCCTATTGTTCCTAGGCTACAGGCCTGTACAGCATGCTACTGAACATAAGATTAAATCAAGTGTAAGACAAAACGATGCAATCAACAGACTCGGTAAACGGGATGTGTGAGGCTGCTGCTGGTGTAACACAGCACACTGTTTAAAAAAACTTTCTTTTTATAAGTAGAAAGAATACACTTTAAAATAAAGATAAAAACGTATAGTATAGTAAATACATAAACCAGTAACATAGTTATTCATTATTATCATCAAGTATTACGTACTGGACATAGTTATACGTGTGGACATTTTTAGATGACTGGCAGTGCAGTAGGTTTATTTATGCCAGCATCACCACAAACATTTGAGAAATCCATCATATCAGGATATTACAACAGCTACAATGTCACTAAGTGATAGGAATTCTTCAACGTTTTTGTAATCCTATAGGACCACCGACTTATATGTGGTCCATTGTTGACCAAAACAGCACTGCATGACACATGACTGTACTACCTCAGCAGGAAGAAGAAAGATTCCTCCTTGCTAAGCAATAGCTCAGCTGCTGGGAGACTGCCATAGCTCAGCCAATGAAAAGTTGCTGTACTTTGAACATTCAGTTTCCTCCAATGAACTGTTCAGTTACAACAGCTCCTCCCAAATCCATAAAAAAAGCAGTTCCTCTCCTTTGTTTCTCTGGACTGTGCATGATCTCTCGTTAGACAATATGTCTCGATTTGTAATTCTTTGTTGTTCCTGAATAAACCTGTTTTGCTGGAGAAATACCTGGCTCTCTATTTGTTAAAGGTCAACATTGTACATCAGCTGTCACAAAGACCGCCATCCGAAATGGAAGCCTATGAGACACAGCCTCAGCAGTCAAATGCACCAAAGCTCACCTTGGTTAGGAGTGATGAAGGGTGTTATCCATAGACCACAGGTCATAGAAAGAGGAACAAGTCTGGTACATTCAACCAGAGCACTGGTACACTGTAAGATACTGACTCCTTCTTTCCCTACATCATTCTCCTTCAAAGGCATACCACCGCACCAAAAAGTTCAATGTTTTTGTTCTTTTATAATATATTGCTCTTTAGTGCCATGCTACAGAGAACAGCTTTTATCTGAACACCTCACTTTTTAACAGGCAGGGACAATTTTTGGTGGCAGCTACTACATAGAGAAAACCTCAGACAAAAGTGACAGTGTTAAGAAGAGAAACAAGGGTCATGTGGAAAAGAGGAACCAAGCCCACAACAATGCTTGATGTTCTCCCTGGCTTTGGAAATGTAAAAGACCCAGTAAAGAGTGCTGAGCTGTGGGAATAATAGGTTGTCCTTGTATCTAAAGGAAAGAAGAGCTACAAAGACATAACAATGAGTAAATCTGAAGGGGTTGGGATCAGAGAATGTATGAATAATCAATATCTGGCAGAGGAGAGGATGAGATAGTGTCTCAGATAGAACATACTTTGGAGACAACAATAAGCAAATTCAGATATATAAAAGAGTATGGTTAAACAATACATGAAAGCTCATATGGATGCCATAATAAAGAAAATGTAATGACGAAAAGTTTAATGAATTTTAAAACTCATTGCTGCCACCAATAAGTTAGAGCCTTGGAACAGTAAAAGAGTCTGAATTTATTGACGTCTATTAAAGTGGAGAGTAAGGAAATCGAAGCTGAAACAATCAAGTTTCCTATTTAGGAATGCCCACTGAAAAAGTCTCACCCAAAGGTCTCACCCAAAGTTAAAAGCCAGAAAACAGAGAACCCTGGAGAGAAATGGGAGTGGGTGGGTACAGGTTGAAAATGGATTGTGGTTCCCATTTTCCAGAACAGATTACAAAAGCAACCTCACCCAGTGTTGTTGGGTTTGGCCAGCTGAGCAGCACTGATAACTCTCATATATCTGTGAAAAGTTCTGGGGAGGCTGGGGAGCGTCTACAATAAATGTCAGAAAGTTTACACAGTTTGCGCTAGTAGTTTCTCATGTTCACAGATACAGTATCTAAGGACGCATGTCATCTGTAGACAGACAGACAAATCCTGAGAGATAATTAAAATGTGTCAGTGCCAAGAATGCACAAGAGCCATGCTCATTTCTTTTGCCCCCACTCCTCCTCTACACACCTGTGCATACATTCAAGCTACCCACAAAGCAACCTAACACTTACAGAAACCCACATTGTATGTGGGAAGTCACCTGGTCTAACATCCTTGTCTTACAAGTAAAGACACCAAAACACCTACAGGGTAATGACAAGGCCATTTTGCATGGTAGGAAGTGGCACGGCCAGTTTTGGTCATTTCTAGCCCAAGGTTTTCACCCTTTATAACGTTGCCATTTTTATTTAAAATCAGTTGGCTTTAAGTTGCAGCACTCCAAGACAAGCATTTCTGAACTGCAAAGAAAGGATGACTACTCAGTATGTGAGAGAGGTGTGGCTGCCTGCTTTCTCTTTGCTGACTAACTGGCACGTTCTGACTGCACACATTCCAGAAAATGCCCCAGGCCCCAGATTTTCTGTGGAACCACCCTCTTCCTATCTGCAATTGACTGACATCTACACTTTTTATTTGAATCTCAGAGTAATCCTTTTTACATTATACAGGTTGGGCAAACTCTCTGGTTTTCCTCTTTAGGATAAAAAGGATCTTCTTTAGACATTATTTCCATGGAGTCCTTTCCTTTTGCCATGAGTCATCAGTGGATTCCCTAAGGGGAAGTTGGGGGAAGTGGACCACATGTGGGCAGGTTAAGATACTCTTGAAGAAACTAGAAACATGCCCTGGGCGGAATATGACTTAGCAAGTGCCCCCCAAAACATTGTGACATCTGCATAACTTCTTTATCTGGGAAGTGAGAATAAGGTTTTTTAATGTCTCGAAAGCTGCCCCTTTCTAAAAACCTAGTAGGGATTAAAATTTCAATTAAATTTAAGTCCTGAAAGAAACAGAATGCTCTAGGAATAGAATGAATAAAAATGTAGACCAGGAACCACTTGGGTGTAGTCCTTCAGTTAATGACATCTTCTCTCAACATGTTTTCATTGATTGATTGATGAATATTTGGCCCAGCAAAAATATTCCTCTAAAAGTGAACAAGGTCACAAAATTAGGATCAACCTCACTACTATCCCTGTCACTGTAAAAAAAAAAAATATATATATATATATATATTTATATATATTTTATATATTTGTTTTTTATTGTTATCCTTATATATGTGTGTGTGTGTGTGTGTGTGTGTGTGTGTGTATATATATATATATATATATATATATATATATATATATATACACATATATATACATATGTATATCCTTATCCCATTTCTTGCCTCAATGTTAAAATACAGAGCCAAGGCCTTTGAGAGGCAGAGATACAGAATCAAATGGGGAGAGCGGGGGGGAAAAGTACAATGATGTATTTGCAGTTATACTCTTTAATAAACCATGAGGTCATTTACCCAATTCTCTGTTGTCTGGGCACACCACAAAGCCCTGAACCCACTGATTTCAATGATGCCTTCTTGGGAAGGCCAGTTGATACCCAGCTGGTGGCAAACTCAAGAAGGGAGTTTTGATTTAATGAACCTGAATGTTTCCTTAGGGCCCATTCGAATGCTAAAAAGTAATTGAATTCCTTCCCTGTGCAACAAATCATTATTGTTATGTTCTTCTTAAGGAGATTTTACCCAGGGTTGATATAAGAAATTGGCCTGATCTTTTCATTCACCAATTAAATGCGCCTTATCCCGTATAGAATGTGATTTCTGTCATCTCCAGTGACTTCCCTTTGGCAACACACATTTATAAAAGCAGACTCTCATTACTCATTACGTTCATGTTTAAACACAATCAGAAATTAAGCAGTGAAATATAATAGAAACTTCCTATATTTAAAACTTGCTGAGAGGAGTTAGGGTCGTACAAAATTCCTTCTATTCATATATGCTTAGGAAATAGTTACCACCAAATAAATATTGTGAGACCTACTGATTAGATTTTCTAAATATAGAAGTGTACTATGGAGTTATTATGCAATTTGTAATATTTTCAAATATGTCACTTTGCTATTATTTTCTGTTCAGGAGGAATGCAGATGCAGTCTACAGAAAGGGTCACTTCCTACAACAGGTTTATCTTTTGTATAAATGACTTAATCAAACATCATGTTCCACCTAGGTGCGTTTCAAAGCAGAGTTTACAACTATGCAATTTTCTTTTTTGTGACTTGAACATAACATACACTGCTTGTCAGCCCCCAAAACCCAGTGAATTACTTTCCTCAAGGAACTTGTATCCAAGGCCTTATATGTGCCTCTAGTGTGTATAACTCTAGTTATTCAAATTTAAAGCTGTAACAAAATGACTATTTTCAGAAAACTACAACAGTTGTTCCTGACAACTGGATGGCATCATTTAATCATTAATCGCAGTTGCCATTTTGTTAGTACTAAAATCATGTTTAATGTTTACAGCTCATAATCTCATTGTTCACATGTCCCTTGGGTTTATATCGCTTCGTGTCATTTACTTATCCTGCAAGGTGAAGTCAATTTAGGGAGGTGCGTGGATAGAAAACCTTACTTTAAGTTTTTGGTAATATTTTAAAGATTAATCTGTTTCCCTGATGGAGGCAGTCATATAAAAAAACCAAAATCAATTCTATGTTTTTTCTCTTGATAAAGTACACAATTATGAAGATAAAGTTTGGCTATGCTAACTTTATGAGAAACAGCTCTTCCTGATTAATATTTTTTTTTCTATTTATCATCTTGGTTATGTTGCCTTATTGAAAATAGTGTTAACAATCTTAGAGTGTTTAATCTAATATTGCAGTGTTTTTCCAGCTTTCTGAATAACACCCCCCCCACCCCAGACTGATCCCAGCTTGAAGTCCTATGGAACATGTGGATTCTGAGTGAAATCTGTTGGTAGGGAGGGTGTGTGAGTGAGGGTTATGAAGTCACATGAGGTATATGTGTGGGATAAATTCTCTCTTACTAGCTGGTGCTCATTTTGTTCAATTATTTCTATTTTCTTCCTCATTCAAAATGATTCAAACTGGACCTTGTTTTTCTCTCATCATCTAACTGCTGAAATGTAATTGCCTAAGGGAGCTCATTTTTTTTTTTTTTCTCTTTCCTCATGTCTGTGGTATCATCATCTCCTGCCCAGCAATTGTTCACGGCTTTGACTTTTTAAATGGGGTGGTTTACTCCGAAGTTACTTTCTAGAGTGGTTGTCTTTACTAATAAATTTGGTTATGATGCAAATAAATTAGATGTAAAGTCTTATTTTCAGAGTTTATTTCTCCATGGGAGTCAAATGTCTCTTCAGTCTTCAACATTGTGTGAGATCCGTGTTCTTAGACAGAACAAACATGTCTTTTGTTTGGTTGGTTGGTTTATTTGTAATTTTTAGGGAAATAATAGCTCCAAGAATTATTTCTCGTACTGGAAAACATACTGGAAGAATCTCCAGCCAATCTGTGCATATGGAAGGTTACTTTGTATAGAAAGGAAGTACAATTTCTGAGTGATAATACATAATTTCTTGTTAAAATCTTCAGGGCTGTGGTAACTCTAGTAGATGAGAATTTGCTAATCCTTGTCATACAGTTAAAATGGTATCATCTCTGTATTACAGATTAGATAAGTACGGCTTAGAAGATGAAAGCCTTTGCTAGGTTGGTCAAAATGTGAGAAAGAGTTAAGAATAATAAACAAACTTTCTCTGACTCTGGAGTCCATTCTGCTAGGCCTTGATTCAATATCACTCCAATTTTAAGTTAAAAATTCTTTGCTTAATAGATTTTCCAAATTGGAGATGTCTTCCAGCTTCATTTAATGCCAGGATAATTTTAGAGAATAGTACTATGCAAATCAGCAAATGAATAATAATTGCAGAAATAACTACATGTGGAAACACCAATTAGCCAATAAATCCACTTAATTAGTCTTAATAGTTTCTTTTGCTCTTTAATATGCTATTTAATACTTTAATGCTATTGCATATGCATTACATATTTTAAAACATTTTATTTAAATGATGTCCATATAGATTAACTAAGGGTCCTGACCATTGAAAAATAAATCATGAGTTAGTTCACTTTCTGAATACTGTTGGCATTCTAATTACATTGCATATGCCTGCCTATCAATGGATGATTTCTCATGGCAAAAATAATAATGTAATGTGATTAATCCTAAATGGAGAGAATTTTACAGGTCAACTAAGCCTTGCCCTTTCAGATAGTTTTATAGCGATGATTTTGAACTGACTAGATTGCATTAGCCCGTTCACTACACATGCTATGAAATGAAACGTGGCTATAGTAGTCTGGCATAGACTCTTTAGCTATGGAGGAGTGCAGAGTGGCACCAAGGGGAGATCAAGACCTGACTATTCTAGTTTGTACCTGCCGCCCCAGGCAATGACTTCTTTCTGAGAGATGGATCCTTCACACTTGGAATTCCTGGGAAGGGTCCAGAGAAAGCAGGGACTGAAGGGCAAGCCATCTAGTAAGCAGCCAAGTGTTTCTTTTTACCCCAACACTTTATCGCTGCCTATTCATGCACTTCCCTAGCATTTTGACTTAGATAACTAATCAAATATCATCCCCAGATACCATGCCTGGCCTCTTGTCGTGCGGGGTGGCCTGTGGGGTCTCTTCTCCCGCTCCCCACATAAGAACGCAGGACATGGTGAGGCCAAAAAGGAACACCCATGGAGCCATAAGTAGGGGAGTCATATCACTATATTCTCGCCGGCGGCATCCGCCTCTCTGCCATCCGCTCTTGCTAGCCCCCCATTCCTTCTGCTAGCGTAGCCACAGCAGTTATATTAGTGGCCAATGGCTCACTGGTTACAGCTGACGGCCAACTAGTCACAGCTGATGGCCCTCTGATCACAGTTGATGACCATTTACTACCCGAGCCAGCACCTTTCTATGTGAGGCCGAGAGCCTGGAAACTGCTTTCTGGGGCTTTGTCCCCACACCTCTGCTCAGAATAAACTATATTGATAAACCTACTATTTAAACAATCTTAAGCTGAAAGGAACACCAATAGACAAATTCTTTTTATGGTATTACTCAGATCCGAACGGATGGCTTTTATTTACTGCCAAGCTATTTCAATATTCACTGTGCCTCGGTTTTCCCAGGATTTTACATGACAACTAGAAATTTTAAAATTCAATTTTGGATAAATACAAAAAGACAGAACACAAAAATTGAATACTAACTATGAATAAAATAGGTTTTTAGAATACTTATGAAAATAAGTTTAGAAACAAATATTTCAAAACAAATATTAAAAACAACTATTTCAAAATGTTTGTTTTTGGATGGCAGGATTTTTAGTGTTTTATTTATTTATTTTTTTGCTTTGTGTATTTTCCAAGGTTATGTACTAACCATGTATATATTTTATATCAGGAAAATAAAAAAGCAATAGCCTAAATAATGGCAATTCTTTGTATTAAAAAAAGGTCTGAATGTTCCTTCCTTACTCTACTTTTTCCTATTGTGACCCCTTTCACAACAGAAATTAATATGTAAGTGCACACGTCTGCATACAGATACACATGGTTTCAACATGTTACACTCCCGCTTACAGACTTTCAATGACTGCACCCCACAGCCAGAAAATGTGCACATGTTCTGGCCAGGAGCTCCTTAAGGTGATGGAGATCTATGGTGAATCTTACTTACTACATGACTTGCCAATAATAAAACCTAGAGGCTCATTTCACGGTGTATGTACTCACGGCAGTGGAAGTTGGGTAACGGGTTATTTTCAGAAGAGAGCACAATTAAGCCTCTTTAAAATCCTTCCGAATCACTTGATTTCTTCCCTGGAACTATAAGGAACTGACTGCCATTATAATATACGTCTTCCATCAAAACAAAGAACATAATTGAAGTGAATTGTATTTTGAAGATTCTGCCAGAAAACAAAATCCTCCTACAAGACGTTGGATCTTTTCAGTTGTTAAATAGGAGGTTAGAGGAATAAGAAACTTATTCCCAACCCCCTGCACTATAAGCCCCCCAGTAAGAGAACCAGGGTAAAGCAGCGCTCTCCTGACCCCACTTTCACCTTTATCACAGCCTCTTAAGCATGTTTACTTGCCAGTCTCCCACGTTTTCTTGATGTATTATGATGGAGAGAATTCAGATCCATTCAAAAAGTTTTCCTTTACTGTGACATGTTTTATTCCGGAAATTTTTGTATGTTTAAGAAATAAATCATTGAATAATTTGGAGAAATTTCACAAATAATTTGAAGGCTTATCAATTTTGAACTATCATTGTTGAAAATTTAGTCTTAAATTAGGAACTACACGATCCCTAAATAAGATCATTGGATCATTTTTTTCACTACCTAATTCAAGGTAAAGTGACATTTGATATGGTTTCAATACAACTTAAATTAAAATGATGTTTACTGATAACAACAAGACAATTGAGGATTGTAAAGGATCCATTACTCTCAGAATTGTTAGAGTTCTTATAAGTAGGTTTTTGTTTAGGACCATTAATAGTTTTAGTATTTGAGATATGTTTTGAGGCAGAATATGTCTTCAAACATAAATAAACTTTCAGTTCTTATTCTTGCTATTTTGGAAACAAGCACAGGTTCAGAAACAACAATAACTCTGAATAATGCCATTTAATAGAAACTGTAACAGCTATGAGGAGAAGGAAGAATTAAGGATCCATGAAGAAATGGAAATCATTCTTAAATGACACACGTCTACTCAGAGCCTCTCCTGTCAATAATTGGATTTGGTTGAATAGAGCTGGGAGTAAAGCGAACAGATGTTAGGTGATAGAGCAGAACTTGCTCTTTACAGATTAAACAACCAATTATGAGTGGGTAATAATGTGTGCAACTGGTAGTCAATGGAAATGTCTCCAATTCAGACCAAGTAATGAGACTAAGATGCTAATATATTCAATTCTACAGAGTTGCAATCTAGTGTTGTAAGACAGCAAGTGATAAGGTGTATGTTGATAAGTTAGACTTTTAGAATGTTTGGAGATAATTTAATGACGTTTTTTTCCCTTGTATAAATTATGAGCAGACTCTAGTTTTCCAATTAAATAAGACTGACAGCTGTTTGCAATCTGACTATCATGACCAGCTAGAATACATTTTAAAAATCTTAATTATTAGATGAGGGTAAACGGAATCAAATATACAGTGATGGAAGAAGAACTGACTCTGGGTGGTGAACACACAATGGGATTTATAGATGATGTAATACAGAATTGTACACCTGAAATCTATGTAACTCTACTAACAATTGTCACCCCAATAAATTTTAATATAAAAAAATCTAACTGATTAGTTTAGAATATTCATACAATTGACTAAAATGCCTTTCCTTAGAAATTAAACAAGTGATGATGTCAATCTTAACAGGTCTTAACTTTTCATTTTCATAAAACCACTGTCTATACGAGCATCTTGTAGTACTACTGTACTACAGTAGTACGTGTAGTACTACTGTAGCAAATTACCACAAACGTGATGGCTTAAAACAACACAATATACATTCTCTCACCTTTCTGAAGGGCAGAAGTCGGAAATCAAGATGTCAGCAGGGTCCCACTCCCTCCCTGTGGAGGCTCTGTGGGGAGAATCTGTTCTTTCCTTGCCTCTTCCAGCTTCCGGTGGCTGTTGGCCTCCCTTGGTGTGTGACCACACCATCCTCTCCAGTTCTATTTTCATATTGCCTTGTCCTCTGTGTGTCTGTCTCGAATCTCCCTCTAGCTTTCTTATATAAGGATACACATGATGGTGTTCGGGTCCACCAGGTAGTCTAGGATAAGTGCCTCCTCTCAAGATCCATACCTTAATCACATCGTTCACCATAGAAGGTAACAATCACAGGTTCCAGGGATTTGACACAGATGCCAGCCCAAAGCCAAACATAGAAATGCCACATCCTAAACGTCCAGTCATCCCCAATGACCTACCAATCGACTGCTGAGGCATGGGAGAACCTGTCCAAAATCATCCAGGCCTGGTCCAGATCAGCAGAACCACCCAGCTGACCTATAGGCTTGGGAGCAATAATAAATGCTTATTATTTTACGCCACTGAGTTTTGCAATGGTGTGTTATGCAACAATATCCAACTGATAAGACTCAACAAACCAATCACGATGCTAGGTATGACTCCGTAGAGGCACCTGTTTACCCACATTTATCCTGCTACACATAACATGCAGGAAAATCACCAAAAATTACTGCTGGCCTGACACAGTATCCTCACGAAGCAAGTAGTGTAGCCTTTTTACGGTAAAAGTCAGTGGGTCCATAGGTGCAGTGCTTATGAGACTGTTATGGCCACTTTGTAAGCACTCACATTCCAAAAGAACTTACAGCTCGGCTGAGAGCTTTCCTGCATATGTCTGCAGTCAATTAACTTGCCTTTTTTTCACTTCATTGAACTTAAAGAGCAGCCAGCGTCTGTTCAGAAGCCACACAACATGTCCCCTCCTGCCTACAGCCATGGCAATAAACCAGACAGCTTTCTGGTTCACTGTAAAAACTTTCTTTGTAGGAAGGCAACATGGTAACAATAAAAACACCACCTATAGGGAGGCATACAGAACCTCATCACAAAGTTTCAAGTGCACACAAGAAATAAAAATCAGCACCCTCTACCCCAAGTAAACACGAAACTAAAAATAACATTTTAATTGCCCAGTCTCAGCCAATCCTGGAGATAATGCGCTTTTTGATGTTGCACAGTGTAGTGCCAGGAAAAGAGGACTGGATGTGAAGTCAAGCGAAGTGTATTTCTGTTCTTGTTCTACCACCAATAGTTGCAGAACCTTGGCCAAGTCCTCTGGACACCTGGACTACCAGGTAACTGCTGAGGATCTTTCTAGTCCTGTCATGTCCTCATGTTGTTCTCTGAGCTTTGTAGTTTACAACTTTGAATGACTTCACAAAATTCAACATGATACAGTGGAAAGACCTCTGCACGGACAGTACTTAGCCCTGCTTCTGCCACCAGTGTATCAGGTGGCCTTGACCAATTCCACCTCTATACCTCACTTTGCCCGTCTCTAAAATGGGTGATTCATTTAGACTAGATGATGTCTAAGGTCTATTCCAGTTTAGAATGGCTGATTTCATAATGTTCCAACGTTATACATCTCATAATTGCGTTCTAGGCAGAGTCTGACTAAGACTCAGGCACAAAGAGACTGAGGAGTATTCAGACAGTCATTTCACAGAGCTGCTGGTAGGTCAAACCACACTCGGAGTCTATATTTCTGATTTATGACAAGGAGGACTAACAGGCTGTTATTTGTGGAAGCGCTTCTGGTGTCAAGGAAAATGTCATCTACCACCAACACTAAGCATTTTCTGAACCATTCCAGTTGTGTAACATTTTGTTGAGCCCCAGGGGTGCTGGGGAGCTCAGCATATACCCTGGACATAAAGTGGCCCAGAACTAGTACCTTTGTGTCAAATTGAAACTCTCAAACCCAAGGTCTCCCACACAACCTTTGTCACATAGGGACAGAGTAGAACAATTTTGAAGACCTTTCTGCCTCCGAAAAGATAAAACAGCAACTCTTTCCCTGCCTCCAAGAAAACAGGACATAGACACTACACTCTGTGATATTAGTTTTTCCAAGCATAGAGTTGGGAAACCCCTCCTGGATGTGTCTCCAACAAGACCTGACTCTATTCACTTGAGTTCAGAGTATTTAAAAAAGTGGAATGAAAAGCCAGGTGACTGGAAAGCCAACACCTTACAAAGTGCTAATATAACCATGACTTGAATATACCAGCAGGGCCAGACTCTGGAGAAATAATAATAGATAAAAAAGCTGTCTCTATACTCCTCTACCTCTTCATCTATCACACTCCTTCTTTCTTTCAAAACCCTCTCGATCCAGTGCCTATCCTGCCTTTGATGGCTAATAGGGTTGGGACCCAAATATATTTTACTATGTGGTTGGGGTACATCCATTCTGGCTTTTTGGGATACATCCTACCCATGTCCTCCTTAGAACAAACTAAAAGCTTACCTGTCCTTCACCCTAATTAACTTATCGCTCTACCTTGCCTTTCATGACAACTGAAGTAATGGGTTAATCCCTCAGTGTTAACTAGTTTATGTGTTAAACATATATAATACCCTAATCTCAGTAGAAGAAATTTGGGATAATCTTGCCTTCTGAACTTATTTATAAAAGATGAGTAAATGAAAAAAAAAGTGTAAACATCTTTACCATTATAGGTCATCAAAACAATGTAAATTAAAACAACAAAATACTGTTTTTCACTTACATTGGTCAAGAGGACAATCCTCAATGCTAGTAAGGATATCATGTGACACACTAGAAACTGACATAATAGTTTGGAACTACGTACCAGGAAACTTAAAATTTCACCTACCCATTAGCCCAATACTTCTTCTAGGACTCAATCCTGAAACCTTGGCAGAAATAAGAACAGAGATTGGTATAATGTCTTGGACACAATAAGATCAAAATCACATATATTCACTATAAAATGTACATCTAGGCAACGGTATTTTACATAGACATCAAAAATTATGTTTTCATTATTACGTTAAACAAAATTAAGGAATATGTACATCTATATATATATGATATTTTCCCAAGTAATTTATTTAAAAATAAAACAGGGATGTACCAAAAATTTAATAATGATCTTTCTAGATTAATAGGTTTGAGGATGTTTTTAGTTTTCTTTTCAACTTCTTTATTTTTTAAAATAATGAGTATAAATTACTTTAATAATCAGAAGTAAAACCCCTCAAAATACCATAACATCGACAAAGAACATCTTTAAAGTCCAGGTGAGTCAGATTTTTAAGGGTCAAGGGTTGAAGATCCTTAAATCCCAGCATGCGTGACCCGACTTTCCCACCCAAATATCCAAAACAAGACCTTGAGCATGAAAGCTGCTTCCATAGCTCAGCGAGGCTGAAGAGACCAGCAGCCTGAGCAAGGCACCCACCTCCTGCCTCCCACCTCTCATTGGGAGCAATTAGAGACAATTAGCTCTCTGCACAAGGAAGCCAACTGCATGCTTTGCCAGGAGGAACCACTGCAGGATGGAAAGCATGTCACACCAGCATGTTGAACCACTTATTGAAGGCGGACGGTAAATCTAGCCTAATAAAGAATGCATATACCCCTTCTACTGGCTCTCAGCCCAGTCAACTAGTTTAGTCTGCATCTGAGAGGGAAACATGCTCTTCATATTTGGAGTGGAAGGTCCTGAGTAACTATAAGTAAATGGTTTCTTGTGACACTCAGAGAGAGAGAGAGAGAGAGAGAGAGAGAGAGAGAGAGAGAGAGAGAGAGAGAGAGAGAGAGAGAGAGAAGAGTGAGGATGGCGGTGGGAGGAACACACATACTGTCCAGCCAAGGCCAAGGCCACGGGTCTACATTGCGCAGGTTGTACTTTGTCCACCAGGGGCACGAGTGCACCATGCTTCTGGTACCCTGCGTACAGTTACGTGCCGTCTCAAATTATCCAAGTTAAAATTCCTATAGCCTGATCTCCACACTATCAAGTTAAAAGTTATATCGTCCAATTCATAGTCCACCAGCCTCTGAGAGCAGTGTAAGTTTTCAGAAACGTTGTTGTTTTCCTTAACTTCCATCTTAAAGCCTCAGGGCATCCTTAAAGCAATTCTGATTTACATAAGCTTTCATTACATCTCTGAAATGAATGAATTAAACATGTCTTGGTCAGGTATATGTATAATCATTTGGAACCAGTTTTTTAATTGTAATACAATATACATAAGATAAAATTTACCATCTTAATCATTTTTAAATGTGCAGTTCAGTGGCATGAAGTACGTTCACATTGTTGTGCAGCCATCATTACTACCCATTGTCAGAACTTTTTCATTATCCCAAATTGAATCTTCTATATACATTAAAGAGGAACTCCCCGTTCTCCCTCACCATCATTTTACTTTCTGTCTCTGTGAATTTGACTATTCTAGTTACCTCATATAACTGGAATCACACAATGGTTGCCCTTTTATGTCTGGCTTATTTCACTTATCATGTTTTCAAGTCGATCAAAAATTGTGAAGTAACAAAACCTCCAAGTTGATAAGCCATCATATATAGTAATTCCTACTTATTTCTGGTTTGTTGAATTTTCATTTCAGAGGTCTCATTCGACCAGAGCTTCCCCTTTTGAACAGCCAGAGCCCTCTGAATTTGGACAGACTCCCTCATGAAGTGTGTATATATCCTGCCAAAGAAAGTGTCAGGCAGAATTTAGATAGCTTGGTGGGTGGATTGCCAATGTTTGAATTAGATGAGTTTCAAACTCTCATTCTGCTCTAAAACCCTGTGACTTTTCCAGACTAATCCTTTTGTCTGGTCATTCATCTATTCACACAGGAATTTGTCAGCATTTACCAAGCATCTACTGCATGTAAATGTCGAACCTCGATGCAACATGGTGACTGATGATATTGACTTGGTTCCCAGCCTCTTCAGTGCAGCTTGGGTGCTGCCCTGACAGTCCTGCTTTTGCTGTCACTTAACTGGCACTGGCTTGTAGAGTCAGGGAGGACTGCCAGTTACCTATGTGCCTGACTCGAGACTTGCTTCCAGTGGAAGGTTTCCAAACAATTGTGTACCTCTACACATCAGTCAGAAAAACATAACAGACTCAAACAGCAGATGCGGGTACTGAAAGTGCCTGCTAGAAATGGGTATTACCTGGAATTTGATCTAGAAATACAAAGGACTTTTGGAGTTTGAATTAGAGGTACCCAAATTATTCCTCCGCCACTTATTATTAACACTGTTATCTTGAGCAAGTCACTTCAACTTTCTAAGCCACAGTTCCTTCATCAGTAAAATGGGGATGATAAATACCCAGGCCACTGTAGGAATGAAATGAGTTATTGCATGAAATATGACGTGCACAAGGCCTAACATACAGAAGGCATTAAGAAAATGTCAGGCCCTATTGCAGGATCTTCCTCAGACACCGATCCTCACAACACAAATGCGGCTCTGCCACAGGCCAGCCCTGTACCTGAAAGCACCAGAATAAAGTTGGGTCATCTCCTAGGCTTCTTCAGGATTGGGGAGAGGGAGAGTTTGCTTCAGAGGGGCATTGTATTAGTTCGAGGGAGAGAACTGCCATTTTATCCATCACCATAATAAATCTTGAAAGTTGTAAAAACAGGTTAAATCCAAAGAAAATGCAACCTCATATGAGTCAGTAAGCAGATCTGAGTAGTTCTCTGGCTGGAGTTCATAACAGAGCCCAGATTACGACCTGTGAGTCCCAGGACCATTGACTTCAGCTGCACAGTGGTGGGTGGCTGAGGAGCGTGCCCATCAAGGAGGGACCCACACACCCCCAGAAAGCAGGCAGAGTTTGGCAACCCACAGAGAGCAGCTGTCACCTGAGCAGACTCGACCCAGAGTGATGAATGTCACAGACGCCAATGGAAGGTAGGCAGACTGTTCCAGGGAAGGCGGAAAAGTGGCTCTGAGTGGTCTATGGTGCTCTGTACTCACATGGGACCCTTTCTGACCAAAGGCTATGGGAAGATGACACTTGTAGTAGGCAGAGCTGCAAGTACAGATTGGCTTTCTGAGGATGGTGAGATGTTTGTCTTAGAATGGAAATTATGATCTCATGATGACCTCGTGACCATGTCTGGAACCAGTCCAGATTTGCAAAAGTGAGTAGGAGTGAGGAGCTTGATTCTGGTTCCTAACTTTAGTTGCTTCAGGTGAGGCCTGAGTTGGGTTTTAAACCCATGAAAAACAAGAGCTAATTCTTTTGTTGTTGTTGTTTTCTTGAATAATTGGGTTTTCTCAATTCCTTCCTAAATATTTCTAGCTATGGTTTCAGAACAAAAGCAACTTATTCTGTTGCTTTTACTAACAATTTAGTAGTCAAGTTCTTATTTCTGAGACATTTCTGTATATTAGAACATTTACATCCCTTATCAGGGAGCAGAATGAGTAAAGTTCATAAATTCATTATTCTCAATCGTTTAAAGCGGTGATATATTAATCCAAGCCCTCTGAATAGCAGACTCTAAAATGGGATAAAATGTGCAAGGCTTTTATTAGGAAAAATGTGCTGAGAGAAAACTGGGAGGGAGCTGGAAAAGGCCTGGGGAGCCTTCAGACTAAGATGCTAGTCTGACCCTGGTAGAGGAGAAAGGGAAAGAAGGAAATTTGGTGGAAGTATCTTACTCCGTTGTGCTGACTGAGCAAGGTTTGGCAAGGGTGTTGGGAAATCCTGTTGCCCTTAGAGGAATCCCCCAAACCCCAGAAAGGAGCTAGCTTTAGTACCCCTGCCACGTGCAGTCCTTGGCTGGAAGCTGCCTGTGGGAAGGCATACTTAGCTCAGTATAAACACTGTGATGGAGATCAGAGCACAGCCCCTGGATCTCCGGTGGATTATATTTTCTGTACTTGGAGGTCTTATGGCTACCAGAGAAGCAGGGTTTCTCAAACGTAGCATTATTGACACTTTCGACTAAATAATTCTATGTTGTGGGGGCTGTTCTGTGCGTGTAGGATGATTATTAGTATCCCTGGCTCCTACCCACTAGATACCAGTAGCAGCCTCCCACGCACCCTTACAAATTGCCAAATGTTCCCTGGGGGAAAATCAGTTCTAGTTGAGAAACATTAGACCAGAGAAATTTAAAGAAATTTGGGAAGGTTTCTCAGGAAAATTATAAAATCAGAGGGAAGGGGAAAACATAAATGTTTTGAACTATATATGACTATTATGAAAAATAACTCAGCTAGGGAATTCAAAGTGAATAAGACTATGCCATCACAATGATATGTCACTGAATTGATACTAATTTTTCTTCCAAATGAGTTTCTTGTCCTGAGATAAACTTACAGTCAAATGTCTTACCCTAAATTTAAAAACACAAAAATAAAATTTAAAACATTACATAGGTACTCATTTAGCTTAATGTGTCATATTGTAATGCAAGCAGAAGTCACACTTACTTATTTTAGAGATGGATAAAAATACCTCGACTGCAACAGTGTACACAATTACAGTGACAGGATGCAATGACTTCACATTTAACTCAATAGTAATACATGTGTCGGGAATGGAAATTAAATTAAGGAAAGAGGCAGATGACGTTCCCAGAATCAAGTATCTCAGACTTGATTTTCACTAAATCGCCAAAGAGCCTTTGACTTGCAGGATTCTGCAAAGCCACAGGTTAACACCCCTACATGTGTTTGCACGTGGCCAGCAGAGCCAATCCCAGCATTCCCTTGAAGTGGCACTGGGTGTGGCTGTACCACCTAAGTGTTACTCGGGCACTGTTCCCTCTCACCTAGATGACTCCCATCACCTCCTAGCAGGCCTTCAATGTCTCGTTTGCTTCATTTTCCACAGAGGAGCCAGAGTGGCTCCTTTGTAACAAGTCAGATTCCAATTCCCTTCTACTCAAAAATCCCCAAGGCTTCTTATTTCCTCAGAGTAAAGGCAGAATTCTTACAGTGGTCAAGAAGGCTCGAGTCCTTGCTGTTCAAAGTATGGTCTGAGGACCAAGCAGTGACAAGGGCATCACCTGGGAGCGTGTTAGAAAGGCAGACTTTGGGCCTGCCCCAGACCTACTGAATCAGGGTCTGCATGTTAACAAGGTCCTCGGGGGATGTGTGTGTACACTGGGGTTTAAGCAGCTCAGGCTTCATGCTCTGACCTGTAGTCACTTCTCACACCTCATCTCCCTCTACTCTCCCTTTGCACACTCTTCTGTGGCTAGCTGGAGCTCTTGTAGACACTCAACCTGCCAGTCACGTTCCAGCCCTAGGCTTTTGCTTTTCCACACACTCTCTTACTTTCTTCCTTCAGGTACCTGCTGTAATGTTAATTCACTCAAGAGGCTTCCCTGACCACTGTTGCTAAAGCCCCTGTGAACTCCCAACCCTGTCCTGCCCAGGTCACTCCTCATCCATGGAACCTGCCTTATTTTAATTCAGAGTGCTCATCTCCACCTGCCATGTTACACGGTGGTATACATTCTGATTGTCTGTGTCCAGGTCCACGACAGCAAGAACTTTGCGTATATTATGCTCATTGCTGCATCCCCAGACTCTTGAACAGCTCCTGTCACCGAGCAGGTTGTTAGGAAATCACTGTTGACGGAATGGGACACCGAATTGTGCAGTCTCATAAGACATACTGCCTGGAAAGAAAGGTGACTCCACGAGAACGCACAGGCCGGGGTTCTCCTGACCAACTGACACCAGCCTGCTGCCTTGTCCAACATTGTATGAGGCTCTCTTCCAAGCCACCCAGAAACCAGTTGGGACCAAAGGCAAGTATCAGGCTCTAGGATAGATTTTTTGCTGTTAGAGGATGAGCCCAGATCAAGCAGATTCTACAGGGACACAGCCTGGAGTTGCATCTAGGCTTCTGGCATACAGGAGGAAGAGCTGTACATTTTATCTAGACAATGTTTTTGTAAAAGGAAAAATGTCCAACGTTTCCAAAATGCCCGGGATTTTTTTTTTTTTTTTTTTTTTTTTTTCCCAGAGAAAGATTAATCTTTACTACTTCTACAACACAACTTGTTTATACATTTGCTGGACGATTTGTCTGGAAAAAAATTAAAATAGGAGAACTTCATTTGACACATCTGGAGCAGATGGGCGTGTTTTGTTTGGCTGCCTGTGGATGTTTAAATTGGGGTTAAGATGGGGAAGATGGTAAAACTGTCTGAAGTCTCAGGTGGCTGGGAAAAGACTAGTGTGTACTGTGAGAAAAGGAGAATAAAATGTAGCAGGCCGAATCCTTAAAAATCTTTCATTTTCTTGCCCTGTCAAAGCTATATTTAAATGTTAATGGGAAGAAAGGAAATTAAGGCTCAAGGACAGACTATAAGAGTACAGGGTTGAAGAATAATGTGTGCATAAGAATATTTTGCTCAAACCTATTTCTGGGTTTCCTGAAGACATGTAGCTTGGAGAACCATTAGAGAGAAGAATACCTTCTCTCACCCACCCCATTTTCACCACAAACTGCCCATTTAAGGGAAACTTTTCATGGAAAGCATGGGTGTGTTGAGGACTAAGCCAGCTATAAGAGGAAGTGGGGTAGAGAAGCATGGCTGTGCAAGCTTTTGAGCTACAGTGAAAAGAACTGTATGGAGAGGAGAACAGTGTATGTAGCATTCAGCAAGATGCTCTTGAACCCCCTGCTGATTTTAGTTACTGAAGCACAAAGGGATTATCAAGTGACACATTGTCAACGTGTTTTTCAGCTTTCCTGCTTGGGGGTGATTTTCTCTATCTTTCTCTCTCCCCCTCCCCCTCCCCTTCCCCCTCCCTCTCCGTTTCCCCCTCCCTCTCTCTCTCTATCTCCCTCTCCTTCTCCCTCTCCTTTTCCCCCTCCTTCCCTCCTTCCTTCCCTCTTTTTACCAGCCATATAAACAAATTGTAGCATTTGGTGTTCAATAGTAACAGGTATTTGTAAGAAAACGAATACAAAAGACATTAATCCTCTCCGTTAAGGAGGAGCAATACTTAATTTTCCCACAGAGCTATCAGTTGGGCGTGGCATTGCTCTGTGTATAGGAAATGATTTTGGATATAAATCTTTCACATGCTAGAAAAATGCCAATGTAAACAAGTTTTTTAGTCAACAAATCTAACATAATCCTGTAACTGAAAAACATCAATCTGCAAAGGGTTTTTGTTTGTGTGTTTGTTTTTTACCATTTCAGGTTCCCATACTGCTTTAAAAGCAATGTTCTCATAATTACCAATTTGTAGAACTAAACTATAATGATTAGGAATTTAAAATCAATTTACATTGCATCTGAAGTTACTGCTATAAAAAAAATATATCCAATGACTCAAAAGTACCACCTGATTCTTAAATCTCTCAAACCTCACTTTAATTAAGCACTGACCAAACAAAAGCAACCAATCTCTACAATTATACAGTAATGCTCTTCAGTTTTGGTCCCCAACACACTTGTCCCCTTTCTGCAAAATCTGCCTTCCACTTTTCTTAATATTGAATAACTTTTCTGGTAACAGCAGGTAAGAATAAACAAGTCATGGTGGTTAACAAGTAAAGTAGGCAGGACTTTTATGTCTCTCTCTGGAAGATAGCCTGGCATTTTTTTGTTCTTTTTTTTACTGTTTTTGTGCCAGAAAAATATAACTGCAAATATTCCAAAAGCTTGGAGGGGGTTGGGAATCTCATAGCATTTCTAAATTGCTTCCAAAAACTTTAAATGATGAGTTTTGGGACTAGAAAAGACAGAAAGAAAAACAAACCTAAATCTGCCCCACAACCGCAAAGCACATATGCAACTCATAGCAGAGGATGTGTGCATGAATATATGAGGGTGGAATTTGGCCACAGCCAGGCTGATAACATGCTTAATCAAAGGGTTCATCATTCTGCCTCTACGAATTTTCTCTTCTGACTTTGGCAAATTTATGGAGAAATGAACACAAATTCAGCCAACTAATTCTGGACTCTATCAACAGGTTCACGATTTTGTCAATCAAAATGCAACTCTCCAGACCTCTGAACTTTAAGAAATATGTTTCCTTTCAATTGCAAGTGTGCTTATCAACCTTTTCTCCCACCAAATAATTTGATAAAAGTCCCAATAGGTGTTTCTAGTTTGGACAAAGGAAACCTGATTTATTTTACTGGGAACCACTGATATTTAGGTACAGATCTCTAAGATAACACAAGTTACCTTTTGAAACACAGTCCAAAAGGTATACTGACATTTTGAGCAATAATGCAAGACCCCCTGGGGAACAGAGGCAGGGTGAGTTACAGTCCAGTTTATGAAGTAGGAGTCTTCCTTCAGTGTGAACTCTCATCGTCCCTTCTCTGAGCCTCTTGCCTCCAGCAGCCCAGCACCCCTCTCTATGTCTACTACAATTGTCTAAACTAAGTGTCCTCTCAGCTATCTGCCTGTACCCATCTCACATGGAAACGTACCTGTCTGTGTACCATTCCCTCACGGTCCTACTTTCTGAGCCTGGCCAGCATATCTGATCCTAACAAAGATCTTACCAGCGGGTATTCTGTTAGTAGGTCCATAGTCCAGGACAAGTTAAAGTTTAATATTAGAAATGTGAAAACACAATGCTGTAAACTGAGTGAATGAATGAATGGCTGAAGTTTACTCACCAAGGTAGGCTGATGGGGGATAAAAAACCCTTTCCATCAGCCCTCTAAATAATGCCATTGCTTGGGCTGCCTCTGTGCCCAGTTAGTTTTCGAGAAGGAGGCCATGCTGTGTGCGTGGATCCTATTATGATTCATGCACATGGGACCTGTCTCACACTCCTAGAGCTTGTGTTGGTCTCAGGAAGCCCCTATGACTACAGGAGCATGAATATAGACCACAGCACACATGAGGAGACCTGTGCCAACCAATCCCCTAATCCAGAAAGCTCTGAGTCCTCAGGAGTAGACCCAAATGGAAGTCCACCCAGATCCATAGTAAAGGGGATGTGTCTGAAGTGCATCCGAGAGATTCACTGTTGGTGGGGTGATTGGCCACCAGAGTAAAATTCCAACAAACGAAGGACCATATGTCTACATTTGAAGAAAAGAATGAAAGGCTTGCAATGACCAGAATAACATGTTTCACAGAAAGTTTTACATGGAAGCAAAAGGAGTGTTTTCTCCTAATAAAGAATTTACCCCCACTTGGAGAATTTGTGTGGTAGTTACTGCCCAGTCTCTTCTCTTCGAAATCTGCCTCTCATCTATGAATTTGCATATGACTGGGTCATGCCCTAAGCTCTGATACTTCTATTTCTTAAATCATGCCTAACTAATTTATTGTTAATTGTGTCTGAAAATGCTTGATGAAGCTACACCAAATTAGACAGGGTTTAATATAAAACTGAAATCTCTTATTTATCTTTAGCTCTACTCTTCTAACTTTGGGGAAGAATATTTCAGCCTATGGTAAATATATTCACACCATTTCTGAAAACTTCTCTGATTTAAAAAGACCCAGGCATGGGGGTGGGATCAAAAGGACAAGAGAAAAAGTGACACTCTGAGGTGAGGGAAAAAGGCAAAAGGTTTAGGAAAAGGGGCAAAGGAGCCCCAAAACACATTTTTACATTTTTATACTTTTCTAGAATGGGTCTTTTTATTACCCTCTAATAAAAAGACCTGAAACTCGCTTTCATTTAGGAGCACCAGAAGAAAGGTAGAAAGAAAATAAAATCAGAGGTGGTAAGGAGAGATAGAATATCTTTGACAAGGAACTAGATTAGATTAATAAATGTTTAACAACTGGATCACAATATTTTTGTAAAGCAAGAAGAAAAAAGAAAGAGGAAAAAAAACACATTTGTAGATTGATTTCTAGCGAACTTCTGTGGTGTAAATGCTCCCAACATTACCCAATTCAAGCTACCAACAGGATATCACTGAATGTACATTAGGAAGAGACACATATAATTGACTTTTGCGAGATAGTGCAAGTCAGCTCTAGCCTACTGCTGAAGACTAAAGTTAACGTGGACCTTTGTGCTGAAATTAATAAGCCCAAAGAAACAGTAGAGGGCATTTCAAGGAGATGCGTTGAAATGTCACTCTCTAACATTTATTAAAATATGTTTTCAAACAGTGTCCATTTTTTGAAGATCTAATTTTGTATCTCTCTACTTCTGTCTCCAGTATTTATGTGAGTTTGTGTCATCCTTTGGTATACTTAATGTCCCAAATTTAAATAGCTTATGTATTTTTTTTTTGTTTTTTTTTAAGTAAGTTAAAAAACAAAACAAAACAAAAACTGGGATATGAGAATGAGAAGTTGTAAATTAAATACATACACTGAGAAACAGTGATGCTGCTTGTACTCCATGTAATTCATTATTCCACAGCCTCTCTTCTCAGAGCCTGGGATGGCCCTTTCTGAACGCTCAGACAATTATTATTTATTTTGATTTCTGATCCTTCCTGAGTTACACTACACACTGTTAATAGATGAATTTAATAAAATGTCTTATTAGCTTAAATTCATTGGGCACACCAATCAGATCAGTTAGCTTTCCTACTTACATGCAACCTTGCCTATCTTTTACTCTGATGCCTCCCTAATATATTAAAATGTTCAGAATCACAGTGGCATTTAACATAATGATGGATTTTGTGTTTAATATGAGTTCTCATAAAATATTTCCAGACTGTGTATATATGTATGTATGAAAAACAGATGTTATATTTCTTTAT
Organism: Rhinolophus hipposideros; assembly: GCF_964194185.1. Classification (NCBI taxonomy): domain Eukaryota; kingdom Metazoa; phylum Chordata; class Mammalia; order Chiroptera; family Rhinolophidae; genus Rhinolophus; species Rhinolophus hipposideros. Next base: position 41,404,063 of record NC_138050.1, on the reverse strand, counting down.
AAGCCCCAAATGTTAATAATTTGTGAGAGATAGAGGAACAAGCATTGTGGATATAAATTACATTGTAATCACTTCTGGTTCTCATGCTACTGAAGCAATGGTTATCATTATACTGCTCCTCATGCAGAAGATACATTTTGTTGTTAAAAACTTCGTTATGAGTAAGAAATAATAAGAGGCCCTCAACAAATACTTGTTTTCTTCTCATCTGCTTGGATTAATGAGTCAATGAATTGATGTCTTGGGAGGAAATTTCCTTCTTTCACTGCTCATTGGTATAATAGACTCTGTATGGCATTATGATCCCACACAATGAATTCTTTCATTATTCCCACTAGAGCTTCACTTCAAAAACCTAGAATGGCTTTACCCCGAGAGTTTCTCGGCCTTCCTAGATGATCTAGTCATAGAAATTACAGCACCAGAGTCATCATTCCCACTGGGTCCTGGCTCTAGGATGTCCAGGGATGGCACAGGAAGGCACAAGGAGGCATCCATGCCATCATTATTCCATATGGATCTGGAAGCTCAATGCTACAATGAGATAGACCATGATACGACAAGCAGATCAAAAGCATTACCTCTGGGAAAACAGCCACCAAGAGGCAGTACTGGCAGAATGTAATGGAAAGTGTTTATATTCCTCAGGTGTTCCCAAACTTTTTTAGAAATAGTACATGGAGCCTTGATCAATAGTTGCTATATTTATATTTAGAACTATTATTTCTAGCACTGGTCAGCCTATTTGAAAATACATCTTTACACTCCTTCACTTTATTTCCACAAATACAGTCTTTTACATTTTTGGACAAGATATTTACTAGAAGTGACAGATGAGTATTTGACAAGATATTCAAAATAAATCAGTGTCTATGATAGTATGCTAATAACAGGCATATTTGATAAATATGTGGGAAAGGAAGGAAAGAGAGAAGGAAAGAAAGATGAAAAGGGACGGTAGAAAAAGGGAAGGAGGGAAAAAAATAAATTAATATGTCAATTGTTCTTAAGTTTCTCAAATGAATTGGATAAAAATTCATTTATCCGTGAGCTAAGTCAGTCTCCGTGAGCTAAGTCAGCTAAGTCAGCTGAGCTAAGTCAGTCTCCAAGTCTTGTAGATTATTTCATTAAATATGTAGTTTAAACCTGTCATTTAGGTGATATTCTAATGTCACCATGCCCTGGGGGGGGGGGGCTATGTCTTATTCCTCCTTGACTTGAAGACTTCAGGGCATCACATAGGGCTGATCAAATCACGGACCTCACAAAGACTTGTTGGATAGATGATTGATCTCTAGTACCACAAACTAAAATCCAAGGCAGAATTTGGGGAGAAAAGGCAAAGGAAATGACTTGATAAGCCCTGAGATAGTGCTGAACTTAAAGATTGACCTCTAAGGAAATACCCTATAGAGATACAGTTTTTGTTTGTTAAAAACCTTTTTAATAATGTCTTGTACCGTGATTAAACTTAAATACACACATGTACCTATGTACATATAGAAATGCAAGCATACACAAAACGGTAGAAGGATAGAGGTGATCAGCATGTTGAAAGTTCGAATTTATCTTTAATACCCAGAATCTGAAGAAATAAAACAATAAAGCAATTCAGCATAAATCACTATCCATACCATGCCCATGGATATCATTGGGAAACAAATCCATTTTCCAGGACTGGTAATAGTTGTTACTTTTAGGGGTCTAGACACAGTTTAACTGGGTCCTTTGCTTAGGATCTCACAAGGCTGCAGTCAAGGGGGTTGGTTAGGGCTGCAGTCTAATATGAGGTGCAACTGGGGAAGGATCTGCTTTCAAAGTCATTCATATTGTTGCCAGAATTCACTTCTCTGCTGGCTCTCAGATGGAAGTTGCCTTTTATTAATGAGGTCACTTTCAGTTCCTAGCCATGTAGGGTTCCCCAGCCAGATCAATTGTTTCCTTAAAGCCATAAAGAAAAGAGAGACTCTAGACAGACATGAATCTCATGTAATATAGTCAGGTAATCATATACATATAATCACATGTGGCTGGTCAGTATTGCTGTATCCTATGAGTAAGAAACAACTCAAAGGTCCTGCTCCACTTCAAGGGACAGGCATCACATGAAGGAATGAATATCAGGAGTCAGGGATCACAGGGACCATTTTCAGAGTCTGTCTGGATCTTGAACTGCACGCCCTCCCCGCCATTGTAAGGATCTTGAACTGCCTCCTCTCACACATCCAAATCCCTCAGGAATAGTCTTAATGTTTTTTCTATGCAATTGTTGCATAAAGAGAAATGTGATACAGTGAGGGGATGAACATCAGCCCCATTTTAGGAAATTGGAAAAAAAAAGCCTAGAACTAAAATTATCTGGATTTTCCATAAACAAAAGCCAAACAGAATCCAAAACAGAAAGCATCACAGTACACATTCCTTATATAATTATGTGCAATAAGGATTCAGGGGTTTCTTGATCCTTTATGGTAATGGGTACCATAAAAGCTGCACTTGGCCTTCATTTAAAACAACAAGTTTCAACTAAGTTTTTTCTTTTATAGTTAAAGGGAGTATCGTTTAATCATGTTTGATGTCCTGTGTTTCTCTAATAAAAGATTAGTCTCCTCTTTGCATTTGGTAAAAGGCAGCTCATTTTGAAAATCACAACTACATCTAAGCCAGGAGGGAAAGATTATTGTTTCAATTGCCTTATCTTCAGTGGAATTAAGTGGCCCATTTCCCCAAAGAATAGTGATTTTGAGCCCTGGTAGCCATACTCACACCACATTATCCTTTTCAATGAAATCACAAAATGTGCTTTACAGACCAGTGTCTGGGACACATCTTTTACATCACAGTGTATATTGTTGGGAAGAATGTCTTTTTAAGAACCACTATTCTTTCCCTAATTTGCAGCTAGACTGTCATCACATATATAGATATACTTTTTTTTAACAATAAGATCTTACTGAGCTAAAACACTATCATTTTTATACTTCTTAGAAAGCACTTAATCTTAATGCTTCTTACTGATTTTTATTTACTTGAGCTTAAAGCCTTTTCTATTCTGACAGTGTCATTCTTCAATGCTTCTCTCCCAAAACTCAGGAGTCATTTTCCTCAAACAATCCAAACTACAACCGTGGATATTTTGGAAAATTAAAAGTCAGGATAAATCACAATGGGCTTGGCCCTTTTGACAAATTGATACTAATCTGTTAGATACTGCATTAACCATTCTCAAATCTCATTTAGTAGAGGATTACTGCAAGAGCATATATGCTACCTTGGGGACAGGAAAGTAACTCCACTTTCAAAAAGTAAGCATTTCCTCCTGTCTCACTGGTGGGCTAATCCTTTTGGTGGTTAGTTTCATATTTCATAAGAAGGTTTTCAAATCAAAACCCAAGGACCTTTTTCTGCTCCTACATAGCAGTGCATGCCATTGTCTTTGTGAAACTATCATTTACACATTGGTTAGACTTTCCTTCCAAAAGATCATAGACTTACACATATGAGATATTAATGTTTCCTTAATGCTGACACATTTTAACGGTACCTTACTTTTTATTTTAAAAAAATCACTTAAGTTACTAAATGTAGCTTTAATAAATATCACACAAATTAATGTTCATTGATGGTAATTCTAGTGGGGGGGGTCAAAATCTCTCATTGTCACATGGTAGTGCAGACACCACACTTTTTAACAATCTATTAGCAAAAAGGTTTGTTCTTTGCCCACCAGATTCTTTTATCCCATATTCCCCTAGCCTTTTCCTTTGCAAGTCTGGGCGTACTTCAAGGCCCCATTCACATACCACTTCCTCCATGAAGCCTTCCCAAATCTCACCTTCCTTTTTCTGTGATTTTGTCATATTTTTGAACCACTACTAGAGTACTCATGTCATCCTCATTCACATCACACTTCATTTTTTATGTCTTTTCCAAGTGAATTTTAAGTTTAGTGACAGGTGCATTCAGCTTATGTTTTCTCTGTTTCACCACAGTGCATTGCAAATTTTAGACCCTCATTATCCAAATCAGAAATATTGCTCAGGTATTTTTATCATGAAATGTTGAAATGTTGTGCACTGTCGACAAACTGGTTTGTTTATAGAAACTATGAATCTTGGAGTTAATTGGGTTTCCTCTCTTTACTTTCCTTACTAAGAAGTTTGATTTACATTTAGAGTTTAAGGGCATAGGTTTTCTTGTGCTTATCTTACCTCTGGCTTTAATGTTTTCTTTCTTTTTTAATTTTTTATTTTTAACTCCCCTTCCCTCAAATAAATTAGTTAGTTACATTAACTCCTCACATGTAGGTATTTTTGTGACTACTTTATATCAACTGTGGAATGACACAGAGTATTTAAAAATAAGCACATACGGGGATTTCGATCAACGGTGGAGTAGGCAAATGCTGTACTTACATCCTCTCATGACCACATCAAAATTACAACTAAACTACGGAACAATTATCATGGAGAGTTGCCTGAAGTCTAGCTGAACTGAAGCCCTACAACAAAGGACATACAGAAGAAGCCATCTCAAAACTGGTGGAAGGGGCAGAGATGTAGAATTGGCTGGTCCCACACCCGCATGTGATCATTAAAAATTGGGAGAGATATCTTGGCTGCACAGGTTCCCACCCCCTATTGTCCCCTGGAGGAACACGGGCTCCCGGCCCCACACCAGGCTCCCCAGTCCTGGGTTTTAGTACCCATAACTTCTGGTTGTGAAAACCAGGAAAGATTGTGGCTAAGTGAGCTGGAGGGTGGCTAGAGTCCCAGTTGTTCCTCTCAAAGAGCCCACGCACAGACTTACTCACTGATAGACTTACTTGCTCTGAGCTCCAGTGCTGGGGCAGCAGCTCAAAATGTGTCAGGGACATACAAGGAGAAAATGAATTGTCTGGTTTCAGGGCAAGGTCTGGAGGAGCAGCTTTCTCCCTGATGGAGGGGCTGACAAAGCCATTGTTTCTTTGTTGAAAACACTTCCTTCCTGGCATGGAGATTCAGGCAGCCACCATATCTGAGTCTCCATCAACCTGTCTAACACAATTTGTTCACCCTGCCTTGGTGATTCTGAGACCCCACCCCACCCAACTTGCAGGTTCAACTAAGCCTCTTTCAGTGGTTTTTACATATAAATGGTTGCCTTGGCTAATGCTACAGACTTTCCTAAAATCTCTCAAAAGTTCACAAAACCCAAACAAGCAGCATCCGGCTTTGGCATGTCCCATACCTCTGGCTGAGCAGCCCTAAACTTGGCATTAGCGATAGCCAGCCTTTGTTCATGGCTTGGCCTCTGAAGGCACCTCCAAGTACAGCACAGGTGGTGGTCATCTGTGGATTTTTTTTGTGGCTCATGCCAGGTGGCCCCAGGTAGGGCACAGGCTGCAGCTAAACTTGGTCTGCAGTGGGTCCCCTCCTAGAAAAACTAGGGGTTGGTATGCCCAGTAGCCAGCTTTGAACTGAACTGGAGCATCACCAGGCTGCCTCCAAGGATGACAAATCCAAAGGGCAGACTGGGAAGGCACCAGAGCCCTGTTAAAGTGAATCTTGCTCATGGCGTCAGCCCCTGCAGCACAATACCTTGTGCCAGTCCCCACAACCAATCAGCTCGAGGATTAATCCCTCTCACTGACATGCAAACAGCAACCAAGACTCAACTACAACACACACACAGCACACAGAAAGGACACACGTGGAGGACCCAGCTCTGATAACCGGGAAGACTGTGCCACTGGGCCATATAGGACACCTACTACATAAGGACATTCTACGAAGACTGAGAGACATAGCAGCCCTACTGAATACATAGAAACAAACACAGGGAGGCAGCCAAAATGGGGAGACAAAGAAACATATCCCAAATGAAAGAACAGAACAAAGTTCCAGAAAAATAACTAAACAAAATTGAGACAAACAATCTACCAGACACAGAGTTCCAAACACTGTTTATAAGGATGCTCAATGATCTCCGGGAGAACTTCAACAAAGAGATAAGAAACATAAAAATGGAAGTAGGAAACATGAAAAAAGAACCAGTCAAAAATAAAGAATACAATAACTGAAATGAAGAATTCAGTGGAAGACTATAATTTTATATATATAATGTGATGGCTCGGTGCGAGGTCGGAGGGATAGTGGATGGGGGGAGGGGGGTTCACAGTGTGAGGGATATAAATGATGAATGTCTAAGTATTACCTTGTCGTGTACACCTGAAACTAATAAATTAAAAAATAAATAAATAAATAAAAGAATTCAGTGGAGGGAATCCACAGATTAGATGAAGCAGAGGATTGAATCAGTAATTTAGAAGATAAGGTAGCAGAAAATACCCAAATAGAACAGCAAAAACAAAAAAAAGAATTTTTAAAAAATGAGAATAGTTTAAGGGGCCTCTGGGACAACATTAACCATTATGGGATACCTGAAGGAGAAGAGAGAGATCAAGAAATTGAAAACCTATTTGAAGAAATAATGACAGAAAATTTTCCTAACCTGGCAAAGAAAATGGATATTCAAACCCAGGCAGCACAGATAGTCCCATACAAGATGAACTCAAAGAAGCCCAAACCAAGACATCATAATTAAAATGCCAAAGGTTAAAGACAAAGAGAATCTTAAAAGCAGCAAGAAAAAGGCAGTTAGTTACCTACAAGAGAGCTCCTATAAAGCTGTCAGCTGATTTCTGAACAGAAACTTTGCAGGGCAGAAGGTATTGGCAAGAAATATTCAAAGTGATGAAAAGCAAGGACCTACAACAAAGATTACTCTACCCAGCAAAGCTATCATTTAGAATTGAAGGACAGATAAAGAACTTCCCAGACAAGAAAAGGCTAAAGGAGTTCATCACTACCAAACCAGTTTACAAGAAATGTTAGAGGAATTTCTTTAAGATGAGAAAAAAAAGATCAAAAGTATGAATAATAAAATGCCAATAACTACATTTCTGTCAACAATTACTTTAAATGTAAATGGATTAAGTGATCCAATCAAAAGACATTGGGTGGCTGAATGGATAAGAAAACAAGATCCTCACATATGCTGCCTACAAGACTCACTCCTGATCAAAAGACACACACAGACTGAAAATAAAGAGATGGAAAAAGATATTTCATGAAAATGGAAGCAAACAAACAAAAAAGCTGGGGTAGCAAGAATTATATCAGACAAAATAGACTTTAAAACAATGAAGACAAACAAGAGACAAAGAAGGACCTAGTAATCCCACTTCTATTTATCCGAAGAAACCCCAAATGCCACTTTGAGGAGACATGTTTATCCATATGTTCATTGCAGCATTATTTACAATAGCCAAGATATCAAGGCAAGCTGCGTGTCCCTGAATGAATGAATGGATAAAGAGGAGGTGGTACATATATACAATGGAATATTACTCAGCCATAAAAAAGAATGAAATCTTGCCACCTGCAACAACATGGATGGACCTAGAGGATATTGTGCTGAGTATAGTAAGCCAGACAGAAAAATACAAATGTCATATGATTTCACTCATAGGTGGAATCTAAAGAACAAAATAAACAAACAAAACAGAAACAAACTCTGTTTTGTTTCTGTTTTAGATACAGAGAACGTTCTGATGGTTGCCACAGGGAAGGGGGTTAAGAGGTAGGTGAAAAGGGGGAAATAGGATTAAGAAGTACAAATTGGTTGTTTTACAGTAATCATGTATGTAGGATATACTAAAATGAATATAAAATAATGTTGAATGGCAATTGTAATTGAAAAATTTAAAAAGAGGGGAAAGGTGAAGGGGAATAAGAGGTTCAAATTTTTGGTATAAAAAATAAGTCTTGGGGATGTAATATACAGCATAGAAAATATAGTTAATAATATTGTGGTAGTCAGATGGTTGCTGGACTTGTCATAGTGATCACTTCTTTAGGTATATAAATGTTGAATAACTGTGGTGTAACTTGAAAGTAATATGATATTGTACGTTAGCTCTATTTAATAAAAATATTAAAAAATAAAAATAAGCACAAAAACAGACACTTAATAAATTACTACTGAGTTGACTTTATGACATTTATCAGACAAATCTTCTTACACAGCAGTTATTCTCTGACTGTTAATTTCAGAAAAATGGTAATTAGTAAAAGATGTCAAAATAAAAAAAAATCTTTATGATCCATAGGAATTCTTTTCTCTACAATAGTCCACTGTTATTAGAATTACAGGTAACAGGCAGGAAAGTACAGTTCTATGTTAGGTTTAGGTTCTTTTTCTTATGTGTAAAATGAGGGAGTGTGGTTAAAAGATCTTTAAATCCTCCTCCACTTCTAACATTATGGGATTCTTAAATACCCTTGGCTCTCCACTTCTCTCTGCCCATGTTGACACAGCCCTCGAAAATGAGGGAGGAGGTTTGAAAGATGAAATAAATCTTTCAGACCCCTAATTTTCAGTGTTGGTTTATATTTCTAGACTGATGACAAATTAAGAAAGAGCTGCTTGGAGAATTTGACAGTGTGGGGATTTATATGTGGCTCACCCAGGATAATCTCAGGATTTTTCTGAAGCTTCATAGTCATGTGAGTGTGTGGATGGGGAAATATATGGGGAAAAAAAGTTAACACATATTCAGCAAACAGAACATTAAAACAGCTAAATGATTTCAGTATATCTTTTCCATTAACGACTAGTCATTTAATTTGAAAGCCTTAGAAAAACTATTGTTGAGAAAGACAAGCAAGGCAGATGAAGAAATGACAAGAAATGAGTCAGTCAATGGTAGCTGGATGTGAGGCCCCTGTGGTGAGAACAAAATTCTACCATTGCTTTTACATTCTTCCAGTGCCCCAAACTTACTTGAACATACCCTATATATATGTACATGTCCCCAGAATGCCAGAAAGAAAAGCTAAGTTCTATGATGTTTAGCACATAGCTGTGAACTACCAGCTTTCTATTCACCAGCTCTGTAACCTTGGGTTTACACATTTTCCTAATCGACTCAGATTATTGTCTGTAACATGAAGATAGTAACAGTACTTACAGCATAGCGATGCTATAAGGATTATAAACACTGAGATTATGCACATACAATGTAGAGTACAGTGTCCAACACTCATTCATTTATTCATTGAATACATATTTACTGAAAATCTACTAAGTGTTTTCAGTAAATATGTAAAGTAAGTGTTAAACTAGACACTTGAAATATATCTGTAAACATAAATATTCCTATCAATTTGAAAGGTTCTTTATTATAAGTAGCTAGTTAACAGTGCCAGTTAATAAGTGGCCCAGGGGAGGGGATGTCATGTGCAAGCTTGATTTTTAATATAAGACTGTGTGAAGAGAAGGAGTTGGAAAGAGGTCTGTTGGGAATGCAAAGGGCCTTTTAGCTTGGAAAACTGTCTCATGTTTTGGCATCTGCAGAATTTGGCCGGCCTACTATTTGGATATTTTCTAACTCTTTCATGCATATTCTTGACTTTTTTTTTTTTTAATGATTAGATGGAAAAACAATGCATAAGCAAAATAAAACAAATTATTACAAAAAAGGAAAGTCTCATTTAGAACCTCTAATCCACCATGACAAACATTTTTATTCCCCATGTTTCAAAGTTGTTTCTGTGAAAATTAAGGTAATATATTTTGTAATGGGCTTTACCTTCAAGGGTTTATAAGTCTACAAAATATTTGATAACATTTACTGTCATTTTGCAGAGTAAATTAAAAAAAAAAAATCCTACATACATTTTCAATAGGAAACATGCTTTGTAAAAAATATATAAAATGTACATTCTTTACAACTTTAACTCAAATCTAAGGCTATTCTAAAATAAAAAGTTTTTAAAAATTATACCCAGTTTCAAAACTATTGAAGTGTTATTTCCATTTTCCGGGTTATAAAGTGTATCCTACCATAAGGTGGCCTGTAGCAGTAAGTTTCTTCCATGACCTGTATTGTAAGTGACAATGGCATAGGCCGAGAGAAGGGGAGGAAATGAAGGTCAGGAGAGGCACAAAGACAAAAGACATCACTCATGGTAAGCAGAGTCCGGGAAAGCCCAGCCCATGGAAGGTGCTGGAGGCCATATAAAACTTGCCTGAATCACAGAGATTATGCTGATCCTTCCAGAGATTTCCCTTCGTTGACTGTTTTACACTGTATAGTACAAAATGGTTGCATGATTTGGGCATTTAGAAAAAGATGTGGGGCAGGGCCCTGGAAGGACATGGGGACTCAAGATCTGACAGTTGTTGAGAAAGGTACTGAGTAAAGTAGGTACTTAAAGCGAATGCAAATTAACTGCAAAAATTAAGATTGACTCATCTACAGGGCACTAAAAAAGGAGAACTGGGCATGAGGAAAAAATGGAGAGTGTCAGGAACAAAGGAGCAGAGGACTGAAATGTTTGGTATCGTTGTCCTATGGGTTGCTCCTGTTCAGAGGTGAAGTGTGGAATGATTTGTATAGCTAGGTACTTTTTCCAAAGTTGCATATTTTGTCTATGGCTATTTTTTAAGCTAGTGAAATACACTTCCATTACTACTTATGATTTCAAAATTATCTAGGCTGTCACCTCTGGTTTGTCCAAAGGACTTCTACTTCAGAGAGAGTTCCTTCTTCCCACCCCATACTTTTTATTTGTGAGCTTCTCTCCTGATGCACCTTTCATGATAAAACCAGTGCAGTGAGGATATCTAGGTGTTTTAGCAACAATCCCTTTTCCATCTGAACAAGTTTAGGCAGAGGAAGGTTACACACCCAGGTTTGGGGCTGTGTATGACAATGGTGTCCCAGTATCACTCATTTTATCAAGTTGGGGCAGAGAAGTACACATGAGTATGACATGGGTTACAACATGTTTGCAGCTTATGAACCACCTAATTACCTACTTCAAGATTCAATTGACAACCAAGTCCCAGAACTTATAACATAAAAGAAAAAAAAGTAAAGAAAAGATAACTCTTGTATAAAGCTGATTACAAGAGGCTGATGAGGAAAAGGAGAGGTGTGAAAAAACCCTCATAAAAATCTGCATAAGTAGTTTGGAAGGTTATTATATAAACTGCAACAAAAGTAAAAGCCACAGGCTTTTACATTTGACAGAAATGACAGTGTAGGGAAAAGAAAAGTTGAATTTGTTCATCTTCCCTACTTATGGTTCCCTAATGTTCAGACACTTATTTGGTAGTCCTGTACTGATACCAAAAACAAAACAAAACAAAAACAAACAAAAAAACCCACAAACAAACAAACAAAAAACAACCCCAAAAATGTTGTATTTATGTTTTTTTGAGGGGGCTAATTATGTGCTCCTCTCTTTAATTGCAAAAGCTCAAAATTATTTGTTTTGTTTGTTTGTTGGTTTGTTTGTTTGGGCTATTTGGTGGTTTCAACCTGGAAGGTGAGCACTAGGTCAGAGTGTCTGCATTATCCATATTTGGGAGAGGGGCCACTGGGATCCACCAAACCCAGAGCCAAGTAGTCCCAGGTCGCCCCTATTGATCTTGGGTAATCAATGAGCTGTTGGGCTAACCTCCCTTTCATTTTGCACTTGCACTTGGATACCGATGTTGCCCATTGGAAGCTCTTCTCTCTCCAGAGGAAGAATACAGTGGTTAAGAGGCTGGACTCAGGAGCCAGATGACCAGGCTCTGACTGTTAGCTCCGCAACTTAATAGTTGTGAGATCTCCGCTTGTATCTGTTTGTATTCAGTTGTCTGGTCTGTAAAATGGGGATAATAGTATAATGGGGATAATAGTATGTATCTCATAGAGTTCTGAGGATTAAATGAGTTCATAGATGTAAAATGCACAGAATGGTCTCTGGCACATAGTAAGTACAATATAAGGATTAGCTATTATTATTATCATCTATTGCTGGAGGGTCAAATACTTTGCTTTTTCCCCCAATTTTGCAATGTTATTTCAGAATGGGAGTGGAGAAGAGATGATAGACAGAGACTAAGTCAACTCCTCCCCTTGCCTTCATGCATAAAAGCCCAAGGAAAAGCGTAGGAGCGAGTGTGCATAAATGACGGTAAAAACTTGGCTCCATGTCTTAAAATGAAGTTTCTCCAGAGCTCGACACAGTCATCCATTTGTTTCTTGGATTTCTCATTCTGTTTATATGTGTCCTATATTGGAAATCATAAACTGGGCCAGAGTTTTCAACACTTCTTACACTATAGCTATTAAATCACTCTTTTGAATCACGTACTGCACACAATATGGCTATACTTAACACATGGTCATGTTTTTTTTTTGTCTTAAACAGGGTGCCAAAATTCATTAAACTAATTTTTCTTCTAAATGACCCTAAGCATTATTATTTCTGATACAATGGATTTCAGAGCTTGCTATTAATTTTCAAAACACTTTTAGAAGTGAGGCAAGAGACGCTGGTCTCTGAGTCAGTGGTGGTGGTCTTTCAGGATGCGAATCTTCCTGTCTTCTGTTGTGTAGTTAAAGCCAGCTGTGATTCATCACCTCAGGGCAGGAGGGGAGTGGAAATCAAGGGTTATCTAGCTGTTTCTAGACTTTCAGATTTCATAACATAGTAAAAATAACAAATTTAAAAATTGGGGACTGATATCAAGTTGCCAAATTTATTTTTGAAAGAAAACAAAATTTCATCTACTACCACTATTCATTCTTAACAGAAAGAATATAATATAATATAATATAATATAATATAATATCATATATAATGATATATTAGGTTGGTGCAAAAGTAATTGTGTTTTAAAAGGTTAAAAATAACTGCAAAAACCGCAATTACTTTTGCACCAACCTAATATTATATGTGGTATGTGAATATACACACATTTTCAGAGGGATCCTGTCAAAAAGCGGAACATGAGAAGAAAAAAGTCTGTATTTTTCTTTTTTCTTTTATTTTTTTAAATTGAAGTTTATTGGGGTGACAATTGTTTAAGTAAAGTTACATAGATTGTATTTTTCAATAAAAGAAATTTGAATATTTCTTTCTCTACTAGAATGTAAGATCCATTTAGTCAGTAACTTCACCTTTCTCAATTACCGGAAAACTATTCTTAAAATCTAAAAAGCAGTCAATAGTTGTTGAATAAACAAGTGACTATACATGTCTGTAAACTACATCATCGTCATTCTCTCAATTTTCATGACAGACTATCTCTGATAAAACACCCTCAGAGCCCAAATATGGTCCTAGAAACTGCTGATCTACTAAAATATGCTTGGGAATCTGACACACATTCTGTGGAAGAAGACTGGAAGGCAACATATTTGTATTTTAAAGACCGTACAAAGATAATAGTAGTAAAATTTTTGAAAAGGTTTCTAAATAATTTTAATAAAAATAAGTATTTAAAAAGATATTCTTGCCAATGTATGCCATACTGCTTTACAATGCATTAATGAGTCATACCAGCTTTAAAGAATACGATAGAAGAAAAGAGAGTATATAATACAGTTTTGTATTATAAAAATAATTAAAATACTCCTGGAGTGAAATAAACACACATAGGTAATGAAGAAGGCCCTTTGGATTGTGGATCTCAGTGACAGAAAGTTTGTGACCCATTATGTAGACGTTTCCCTTACCTCTAGTCAAATACTAGACCATTTCCAAAAGATCTCACTTTATTGCTTCCCTGGAATGAGAGCCTAAAATTTTCCTTGGAATAATGTTGCACAACAAATGGCTAAAATGCAGTGGAACTTAGCTAGATATTTCATGTTAACTATTTTTATGGAATCAATCTTTGAATAGAATAGTAAACATAATTTTACAGAGCTTGAACATAGACGATTGTTTGAAAGAGATGAGAAAGAAAAGATTTAAGGCACTGAAAATGTTGAACTTTACCTGAGTCCTGTGCTGCTGGAAAACAGAAACGATTCAGAAATCTCTCCAGTCTGTTGTGTTCTGACAAATGACTAACTGCAAAGGACCACTCTGCCCTCACATATTGAGATAAGACCTATCTTCACCCACCCTCATGACTCCCATAAGACTTGGAGAGGACTCCCTTGTTTACCAGCCTCTATAAACCCCAGAGCCATTTACATTTCTTCAAGGCATTCACCATTAATTAATATTCTCCCTATTGCAAGTTTGAATAAATAATATCCTTAATTGTCTGATGCATCTTGCCTTTGACAGTTTGGTGCCATGAGTTGGATAGATTGGCTCTTACATTCTGATCTTTGTTCATTCCAAGTAATGCTGCCTCTTAGGGCCCATTGTGGTCTGTTTCTGGTCCAGAGACCCAAAGATGAGTCCAACTCCTGGTCCTGTAATACAGGCTCTTGTCCATTGGTAACATGCCAAGGATTTGATTTTTATTCCTTTTGAGTACTCAGTTGTTTTCTGATGCTAGCTTCTTCTGGTTTTGTGGTCTGACCATTTGGTGATCTCTATAAATAGATTAATGATTTATAAATATCTTGTCTCCCTTAGATAAACGATGACAGATAATTTGGTTTGTTACTTTAGTGTTTCTCTATTTTGAGCACAAATCAATCAAGATTCATACCCTCAGGGAAACGAACAGCTCTTTGACATGGGCCAGTGACTGTTTCTCTAATTCTCTAATTCTAATTCTCTAATTCTGTGTTTTCTCTTCATTCATGGCTTAAATTTTAGAATTGAAACTAAACTCTCTGTCTCTATTTGCACACTATGTGTCTGTAATTCAAAAAGGACTGTACCTCTCGTTGTGTGAGTATGTAGCACTTTCTTATCTCTGGATAGCATTACCAGATTGTATTGTAAAAGCTCTTAAAGAAGCTCTTTTCTAACCAGCTTAGAAATAATCATTTATACAAACTGAATATTTGTAAAATTTCCAAAAATTCATATTAAATCGATTCTCTTACTAGTGCACTGATACTAAGTTGAGCTAATTAATGGATGTTCATTGTATATTTAGATTATTTCTAAGATAGAATACTGAAATTGATCACTAAGCATAATTTTAAGTTTATATACATTTCCCTTTTATTTATATGTATTTACAGAGGCTAGATATATTTGGGTCTGTTAATAATTGTGTTCCTTTTTGCTATTTTGTGAAGTTGTACTATAAGGGATATGAATGACTTAAAAGTTGTGAGATGTGTATTCATGAGCTCTGTTACTCTGCTACAAAATGCTGGTGTATGATAGCTCATAATTATCTATCTCCATTTTTCTTCTGTGAAATAAAAGTTACTATAGTTAAAAATTATAATTGATATATGTGAATGAGACTCAACTAGAATTAACTGTGGCAGAGTGGTACAACTATGTATGCAAGATTTGCAGGGTGTATTTTAGTTAAGGAAAAAAAAGAGTAACTTTATCCTAAATGGCTAGTTGTTAATGTAGGACAAAACCTGAATGGGTGCAGAAAATTGTAGAAAGTGTGGAAAAGGAAGTTTATTTGCTGTAGTCAAAGCTGGTTAAGGTTTGATAGATCCATTTGTAAGATTTTTCAAAAAAAGCTTTAGTATCAAATACTATACTGAGGGAAGTAGAATTTGTTTTTCTCTCTGTTAAAAAGACAAACTTTTCTTGGATCATTGGCCTTCTCCTAACAAGTGATTGTAAATGTTTTTCTTTACCTTCAGAGTAGTCTGCCTAGAAAGCAAAGATTCTGTGTCTTAGAATAATTTCCTGTATTTTATGTTGACTTTACAATGTCTTTGATTATTTAAGAGAACAAAGTCTTCCTACTTTTATAAAAGCTCAGATTCTTTACAATCATGTCACCATATGTTAAAATCTTTTACTGTCACTTTAGTAAAACAGGTAGCCAAGTACTGTTTCTCAGGAACCCATGATCTTATCTTAATAAGGTGTTAAAATCTTTGGACAACTTAAGATATTTTCCTTCTCCGAAACTGATCCCTAAATAATGTTTTGCATCTGAAACTCTCTTTGTTATTCCCCAAAGAGTTCCTGGAAATCACAAAGAATTTGTTATTACACCTTGTAAAAAGAGATGCTAAAAACAATTAGGTTTGTTTGATACATTACTATTGATGAGTTGCATGGGAGACATCGTCAAATCAGAAGCAATGCTTAACCTTCCCTAAGATAAATCTGTATGGGTAAAATGTCATTACTATAACTATTTCAAATAGTATATTATATTGGAAGTTCTAGAGAATCATCAATGCCCTTGCTACCCATAATATGATTCTATTCATTGGTGTCCTGGTTGTTGCTTGCCTGACATTAAACAACAGTATAGTGTTATCAGTAATAGTTTCAGTTACTTTTAAAATACTAACTTGGTCACTACTTTACTTCTCATGTTTGAAACTAACATCTGAGTTTTTAAATAGAGATTCTTGTAACAAATCCTCATCAGATTTTTGACTTTTGTAAACTATCAATAATAAGGATTTCTTTTTCGTTAACTAAAGCAAAATACTGTTTAATTTTAGTGCTTCTCTGAAAGCTCTTGCAGTCAGCTACAGGTCAGAGCACTTTGTCTTAAACAAAAGATTGTCTCACAGCCCCTTGGAAAATGCCAGGTACTTTTGATTTGGGACAGAGCCTTCTGATGGCACTGCTTAAACAACTCTGAAACCACACCAACGGACTGAGGCAGAATTTCCAGAACCCTAGAGGAAAAGAAGATGTGTTTATGAGACTGCTAAGCCATGATGGAGCAGAATAAAACTTACATCGGATTGAATGAACTAATAAGGGATGACTGTAGGTTTTGGAATATTGTTGATGGTCTATTTTTGGACATAAGGGACCTCTTTCTCTTAAGCTATCTGTAACTCATAAAAATTCAGTAGTATATGCTTTTATAAAGAAAAATAAAACACTTGTAAATGGTATTTTTTTCTTCCAGCCTGGGTTTTCAGAATTCAGAAATTCTTATTAAGTGTTATTATTTTCATGGCAATATAGTTATTTGCCTAGGTTCAATATGAATCTGTCTTCCTTGTTAGCAGGCATATTGAAAACAGTAGGTGTGCAACCATGGTATTTTCTGGAGTGTCTATTTGAGAATGATACTCACTTAATGAGATACAACCAGGCACATTTAAGGAACTAAGGTTGACTTTATGGAACCATGTTTATAGAGCCCTGTTGGGAAAATTGGCCTCATTTCTGGCATACAAGATTTCCAGCCTTACAAATGAGTGTGAAAGTTCACTTCCTGGCAGGCTGAAGAAATGTCAAACATTTTGCAGACCACCAGAAAAGAGTGGTTCATCCAAATAACTAGATAATACACGTGAAATCTGTTGGTAAGTTCTTGGTTTTGCTTCCAATCCTCAAGAGGTTGGTAAAAATCCAATGTGAGATTTCTTATGAAAACTTCCAGAAAAGCAAACCTAAGGAGCCCTATGTGGTAAGTTATCATTCTTGCTGCACCTGTGTAAATAACCAGGCCAAATCAGATGATACCAGCCTTATTTTGTGATCAAGAATGATCTTTCTTTGAGAATATCTTTGATCAAAAGAGAGGTGACTACAGAAAGGAATATTTTGTTTCAGTAGAAAACTATACCACACCCTGCCAGTTTATCAGATTGTAGACACGTTTGTTTTCTTTGAACTCTTTTGTACCTTTTTATAAATTGCAGGTAAGTGATGAAAATGCAAATGATGACTTATCTGGAGAGATTTAAATGACTTCCTCCAGATCTGTGGAAAAACTGGTTTGGGTACCTACCGGTAAATTGGGCTGGATTTTGTTACTTTGACCAAATTTTCAGTCTTCATCAAATTTTTAAATATTCTGGTTTCCTACAATATCTGGCTACAACTCTCCAAACTCACATTTCCAATTTTTCTCCTTTTCCCTGACTCAGCATCACTAAGAACTAAACGCTGAATGCCCAGATTCCTATTGGGATTCTCAGTTGCCTGGCAGCTGGTCTTTGTCCTCCAAGATCTGAGGAATCTTGCAAACTGAAATTCAATTGCTTGATATGAACTTGGAAGGACTGCCCAATGCAGCAGATCATGCATGGGTGGGATTTATCGTAAGATGAGCTACTGCCTGGCCCACTCACAAAGTCTGGTGAAAAGCTCAGGTCATTAGTTCTATAAGAACCACGACAACATCACCAAGAGCACTGGCCTCCCAGCTTCAACCTCAGTGAAAGGTGGGAAATAGCCGAAGGATTTTCCTCCACCAACCTCGTGGAATCCACTGGGCTGGCACCCTCCGTGTTCACATCCTGTCTCTTTATTTTAATATAATCTTTGATACTGTTTTTTATTGTTTTTTTTTTTTTTTTTCATTTCAAGTAGCTCTCTTTAAGGAGCCTGATCTGCAGGACTCTAAAACAACTGACTTTTGCGACCACTTCTCAAGAGATGGTTTAAGTGATTTTACAGGGACAATGCCAAGAAAAATTCTCAAGAAACTATTTAAGTCCCTGGTTAGCCTCCCTGGAGAGGTTTCTAGTGATCACCTTTGAGGTGTTCCGAGTTGAATGATATTCATTCCTCTTGAACAAAAGGAGGAACTGACAGTGTTGAGCATTACCTAATTGTTGTGCTCTTAGAGAACAGCAGCAGTTTCAGAAATCCCTGAAACCTTTGTTCTCCACTATTTATAAGACTCCACATGCCTTTCCTTTTTTTTTTTTTTTTTTTGGTGCCAATTCTCATTAACTGCAATAGCCTGAATAAAATCATCTCCTTAATTGGCTGGTGCATATTGACTTTGACGGTGCCATTCCACGTCTTACGTTCCGTTACTGCTTTGGTTCATTAGCTAGAAACAACTAGTTTATGTAACTTTTGACTGGTTTTGTCTTATACTAAGACACAATATTTAGATTTTAGACTAAAGAATTTCTAAAAATAAACACAGAGACCACTTCTTAGCCTTGAAGCTCCCACAGAATGAACTGAACATGACTCGTTGGAGGGATCCTGCCAACAAGTGGAACATGAAAACAAAAATACCTATATTTTCTTATAGGTTTTATGTATCTTGTAAAAAGAATGGGCAATAGAGGAAGAAATAACATGTCTGTTGGGTGTGAAGATCAAATAAATCTGACTGCCTAGCACTGCCAGTGAGATTCATACCCCCTTAAAGTCCAGTGGCAGAAGGCAATGCAGTATATTGCCTGCCATAGTTCTGGTGCTATAATAAAATACCATAGCCTGGGTGGCTAAACAGCATAACATTTATTTCTCACAGTTCTGGAGACTGACAAGTCCAAGATCAAGACACCAGCGGATTCAGTGTCTGGTGAGAGCCCTCTGCCTGGGTTGCAGATGGCTGCCTTCTTGATAACTCCTCACCTAGCAGAGAGAGAGAACTCCGGTCTCTTCTTCCAGGGTGCTAACCCCATCCTGGAGGCTCTCCCCGCCATAGGCTTCAATGTATGAATTTTAGGGGGACATAAAAATTCAGTCCAAAGCACTGTCTATGAGTTAGATCCAAATCTCAGCTTGCCCATTTACTACCTGGTTGTTATGGGTTGCATTCTGTTCCCCAGTAAAAGATATGTAAAGTCCTAACAACCAGTACTTCAGACTGTGTCCTTATTTTGTCTTTACAGAGGTATCAAGTTAAAATGGATTCCTCAGGATGAGCCTTCATCTAATATGACTGTTGTCCTTCACCACAAGTGACATGTGAACCCAGAAACAGAAACATATAGGGGGAAGACAGTGTGAAGAGACTCAGGGAGAACTGCCATCTATAAGCCACGGAAAGAAGTCTGGAACAGATCCTTCCCTCACAGCCCTCAGAATTAACCAACAACTTGTTTTCAGATTTCTGGACTCCAGAACTCTGAGAGAATAGAGTTCTGTTGTTTAAACCACCCAGTTTGTGGGATTTTATTACTGAGCCCTAGGAAACTAATACACTGGGTAACCTGGACGAAGACACTAGACTCTTTATAATGTCTTTTGTTTTCTCATATGGCAAATGAGAATATGACCCATCTCATAAGCTGGTTGTGAAAATTTACTACAAAGGGAAAAAAAAGGAATGTTCTTTTCACAGAAAATGGGACATAGTAATTGTTCAATAAAGTAGTAACTAATGGTGATGATTATAATTGTTATTTAATTTGTTTTGCCAAAATATGACAAATAAGATTACTGATAATCATCATCTCTATCCTTTTAAATATCATCACACAACTATTTATTCAGGCCCTAAGTGTCAAGCAATAGGCTAATCGTTTTAGATGTGCTCATATGAATTCTAACAACCACTGCCATTTAGGCATTATTATATTCTTTTTATATATGGGGAAACTGGAGCTTACATTAGTTGTCTTGACTAAATTAAAACTGCTATTAAGCAGCAAAGCTAAACTGGAAAAAAACAAACGGGGCAGTTGATTCCAAAGCATGACCAACTTATCATTATACAATGCTCTGCCTAGGACAGCATTTCCATTTTAGAAACCTGTTCAAGAAACCCATAAAAATGAAGTTGCATATCATATTATAGGATTTAACTTTTTAACGCATTTTGAGGCCTCTGTGTAGATCACTTTTTGCTTTCCACTGGTTTCTTTCACTCTCTTGCATGCCCGTTGTGCAGTACATGTAGGGGCTTTGTGTCATGTTGATGGATTTTTTTCTGGGATAATATTTTCTGAGAATGTGACAGATGTGCAACTAGAGACTTTGTAAATTAACTCAATGACATACTCTTGAGCCTACACAGATGAAGAACCAAAAATAACATTTTTATCAGCCAACATACTGAGAAGGAATAAAAAAACATACTATATAAATAAAGAGAGGTAAATACAGAAATTTTTAAATTTTGTTCATTACATTTCTACCTGGAAGTTTCTTGGCAGAATTTACAATTGCTACTCCCAAATGTTCTATGGCAGTGGTTTTCAAAGTGTGGTTTCCTGACCAGCAACATCTGTATGGGCATTGAGTTCACATCGGAACTTGCTAGAAATGCAAATTCTTGATCACTCTCTCAACAACCGACTGATCAGACACTCTGGGGCTAGGGAGCAGAAATCTGTGTTTTAACAAGCCCTCCAGTGAATCTGATGTATGTTAAAGTTTCAGAAGCACAGAATCACCTCAGGGTTCCCTCCTCCATTTTCCACTCACTATTATTGCTGTGAAAGAACAGTGGGCTACAGACACTTCTGGAGTCTCGGTCTTTCCTTATCCTTCTCTTCTAACGTCTAGTTGTTGAGGAGGCTTTGATGGGATGAAAACAGTGGTCAGGAAAGCTTAGTTTTCTCATATAATAGGTTAAATCAGAAAATAGAAGACCTGGGGGGAATCTTAATCATTCTTTTTGTTTCTTAAGAAATATTTTTATCTTCAAATAATTACAGATTCACAGGAAGTTGCAAAAAACAAAAAAAAATGCCTGTACAGGTAGGTCCCACGTACCCTTCACTCAGTTTCCCCCAAAATTAACATCATGGACAAATCGCACTTCACTTATCATGACCAGGAAACTGACACTTATACAATCCACCAGACTTACTCAGATTTCACAAGTTTTACATCTGCCGATATGTTTTTTATTCAGTTCTAGGCAATTTTATTACACGTGAAGATCCAGGTGACCACCACGAGAAAAAGACACTTTTGCAGAACAAATTTTTAAGTTTTTGATGAGGTCCAATTTATGATGTTTTCCTTTTATGGATATTTTTCATGTGAAGTATGAAAACTCACCTTGCTCTGTGTTTTGATAATTTTCTCCTATGTTTCTTTTCTGAAATTTTTACAGTTTTACATTTTACATTTAAAGTCTGTGATTGGTTTTGAGTTAATTTTTGTATAAGATATGAAGGTTAAGCAGACACTATTTATGTATGGTATGTATGTATGTATGTATGTATATGTATTTATTTATGTCTATATTCCAATAGCCCTAGCACCATTTTTTCACACTCAATCACTTTTGCACCTTTGTCAAAACTCAGCTAGGCAAGTTTATTTCGCTGTATTTCTGAGTTATCTATTCTGTTCCAATATCACCCTGTCTTTATTAACTGTAGTTATCTGGTGAGCTTTAACAGCCGGTTGAGTTTTCCTCCCACTTTATCCATCTTTTCTTTTTTTTTAATTGGTGTAGCGTTTCCAGGCACTTTGTACCTCCATTCAAATCTTAGATTAACCTGTATAGCCTGAAACATCCTCACTGGTATATTTCATCAGACTTAGTGTGGTGAAGAAATCAAGGAACAGAGAGGTTAAGAGACTTATTTCTGGCCATATAGCTAACAAGTTGATATCAACAACCAGAATTGAAGTCTGTTAACTTCCAAAATAGTCATCTCCTCTCTGCACCCCGGTGTCTTTCTCCTCTAGCTGCCTAGTTCCTGAGGGCAACTATTAACTGTTCCCACATTAAGGTGTGAACAGCATGTCCCTATTCCATTCAGGCACGTCTATAGCTCAGTTATACCAGGTTTAATAAGAACTCATGGTCTTAACCTAATGGTTTTAAACATGAATTAACTAAGAAGAAAACTTGGAAAGTGGGGTGAGCTTCTGAAACATAAAAAGTGGACATAGCACAACTGACACTTTATCGTCTCTATAAGCCTGATTACTGTGATATAAACATGTCAACCCAGAACGGTGGCCCTTTGCCTATTCAACGACAGTATCATCTCTTTCCCTGTA